>NC_050581.1:52238202-52569766 GCF_011100635.1 Trichosurus vulpecula | reverse complement strand
CCCCAACACTAGAGGTCTTCAGACGTTGGCTGGATGACCCATTTGTCAAGGATGTGTTGAGAAGGGATCCCTCTTCCAATATGGATCAGATGCAGATTATATGACCTCTGAAGTCCCTTCCTACTCTCAAAGTCTGGGACACTACAGAGTGTCTTCTCCATCATCATAAAGCCAGCAAGGGCAGAACTGGAATTCAAATACAAGTCTTCCAATGAACAAAATAAGAATATGATGCTGTCCCTAAATTATGGGATTTGAAGAGCTCCAAGAACACTCTTTACCCCTAACTTTCTGCTCCTTCCAACTCAGTCCCACTATCATTTCATGCAGAGGCATCGTTGCCTAGTGGCCAGATTATTGGACCTGGAGTCAGGAAGACCTGAGTTTGAATCTTAGTTTGAACATTTATTACCCTAGGCCAGAGACTTACCTTTCCTAGACTCAGTTTCTTCAACTGTAAAATGGAAATAATGGCAACTACCTCACAGCGTTGCTGTGAAGATCAGGTAGGAGATAAGGATCGACATCAGAGATTCTTAACCCGGGGCCCATAAAGTTTTTTTTAATTATTTTTATATCTGTATTTCGATATATTTGGTCTCCTTTGTAATCATATATATTTTATTTAATATATTCTAAAATATTATTCTGAGAAGAAAATAATTGAGTCTGTAGCCTTCACCAGACTGCCAAAGAAATCCATGATATAAAAAAATAAAATTACAAAAGGTTAAGAAGCTCTGCTCTATATAAATGTTAGCTATTACCAAGGTTTGACAAATTAATTCCTTTGGCTAACAAGTACCCCTTATAAAATGCAAATAGACTTGGCTGGAGTAACCCACTGAGACAGTTAAACTAAATCATATCTGGGTAGGAATGATCTTTTCCAGATCTTTCTTGACAGATGAGGAAATGAGAGCTTGGATGCGGAGGACAAGAAGTGAAGCTTGGAAGGGAACATATATAGACATACACATAGATATCTATAGATCTTCCCTTCCATATGGATATAGATATATCTTCCCTTCTAAGCTTCGTATACATAGATATCTTTCCTTCCAAGTTTTATATGTGTATATATATATATGTGCATATATATATAAAGATATATATGTGTATATATACACACATATGTATCTATATCTATATCTTCTTTTCCAAGCTTCATATATATGCATACATGTATATATGGAGACAGAGATTATTTGGATCTATATCTATATCTTCTCTTCTCTTCCATATATATGTATATGTACAAAAATATGTGTATATGTATATGTATATACACAGAGAGATGTCTATGTGTATATATGTATATACATGTGTATACACACATACACACATACATACGCATACATACACACACGTATATATCTTCTCTTCCAAGCTGTATGCATGTGTGTGTATAGAGACATATATGTCTGTGTGTGTGTGTGTTGGTGTGTGTGTGATAAGAAGTACTGCTGCAAGGTAAGCTAGAAAGGCAATAAACCCAAGAATGTCTCTAACTATATAGCTAGGTCTTAGATATGTTTCTATGAGTTGAGAGGTTACACAACACCCCTCTCCCAACTTCTGTCCTTGGATCTAAATGTTTTTCCTAAAAGAGATCCTCCCCATTCTCCCTAGCAAAATAATGAACCAATTTTCCTTTCCTAACCACTGGATATCCACTGCTAACAGGAATTACAGCTAGAGATTTCACCTCCACCTGAAGTCCAAAGCATTTAATACAGAGATTATCCCTATACCTGATGGGTATTGGGGCTCACAGGGGAGCAGATAGATGGAAAATTAGGGTTCCCTCAGATATATGGTGTAGACTTAGGAATGAGGCTAGATGTAAGGTCTTCAGGTGCTACACTCAGGGAAAAATTATTTTCTTAGCTTACCCTCCTACCATATTTGTATTGTCTCCTGCAATCCTCAACTCCACCCTCTCCTGAGGTTCTGATCTTGGTATCTTTAACCATAAACCTACACTGGCTAAAACTGGTAGGTGGCACTGAGGAAAGTACTTTATCCTTTCTGCTCCCTCCTCCCTTCTACAAGGGGGAGGACTGAATCTCACTTAGGCTTTACTAGTTTCTGCCTCAATCCCTTTCCTTTATTAATCTGAGGTTAGAGATTTAATTAGCCATACCCTGACATAATACTGGCTCACTTTAATGGTCTTCTAGTTCACCTGGACCCTTCCTCAGCTATTTTGTGGAGTTTACAAAAGATGAAAAGTTATGAGCACAGTCACAATATCCCACAGCTCCCAATTAGGAAATTTCCTAATATCTAAATAGAGGTTTGGCTTGTGGTCCTAACTTAAAATTTTGTATATGTCTACCTCAGGGGTGGGGAACCTTCCACCTCAAGGCCACATGTGGCCTTCTAGATCCTTGGGTGTGGCCTTTTGACTGAGTCCAAGACTTACAGAATAAATCCTTTTATTAAGGGAATTTGTTCTGTGAAGTTGGGATTCAAAGGGCTGCACTTGAGGACACCTGTGGCCTTGAGGCTGCAGGTTCCTCACCCCTGGTCTAACTCATCTTTGACTTCTTTATATTTAAGGGAAAATATCAGGATACAGGAAAAATTTAGGTAAAAGAAATAAGCAGATTATATTGCAATATCTGTTCCTGAATAGGCATGGGGAGGGGAAGTAGTAACAAGAGCAAACCTTTGGGAGGAACCATCCTCTATTTTTGAAGAGGTGAGCACAACTCATAGTGTCGGTCTGAGTCCTCTGTTCCAAGATGCTTAAAGGGCCCAGTGGCCTACCTTGGTTTCTCCCTTCTTTATTGCAGCTCAGGCCATCCTTTCATTTTTACCTTTCAATGTTTGCCCTGTACTGCTGATCCTTTCCCACTAAGATCATTAAGTTCCACTGGGGTTTAGGGGTAGTGCCATCTTCTCAATGCTTCTTTTGCTACTGCTCAGCTCTCATATTTTTTTGATCCTTCCCCTCAGTCTATCTCTTAAAAACTATGTGTGTCCTTTAAAGAATATGATTCAAATCTACCTTCCAACTCAAAGATCACAGTATTCTGAAATCACTCTTAGGGTTGATTTCCCTCTGAACTATACAACTCCCAGGATGCCAGACAATTCTCAAACTCTATGACACTACCTATCTGAAGTTGCTTCCTATGCCACTGTTTTTACTTGGTGTTTTGACTAGGAACTCATTGTTTCTGACTCTTATCTATAACCTTATCCTGGAATAATCTCATATTATGGTCAGAAAGGAGGATCAGAATCTCTCCCTGCTAGGATATAAGCTCCTTGAGAGTAGGGATTGTTTCATTCTTTGTATTTATATCTCAGGGCCTAATAAAATTCCTGGCACATAATAGGCACTCGGTAAATGCTTCTTGGTAGATGCATGATCCAGAATGATAATGGGCAGTATGGTATGAGTTAACATTATAAAGTACTGTTAACCTTTGTAACTGTATAACAAGAAGAATTTAAGGGAGCCCTGGTTTTTGAGCTTGTCTCTGCTGATTCTTAGTTCTACGACCTTGAAGAAGTCACTCACCTTCTTTGGACTTTGGTTTCCTTAGCTGTAAAATGAGGGGATTAAATACAATTTAATTCAATTAAATTCAATAAATTTAAGATTTATTGCAGATCTAACTGTGATCAGATGATCTCATGGACTCAGAAAAATTAGGTCCTTGTGATCATTGGCCCACAACCATGAACTTTTACTGGAAAGGAAGAGGTCAGGAGGATTTAGGGTCACCAGTAACTTCCCTTTATGTATCTGTGTCTGTATGTTTTACTGATTAGAATAAAACTCTTCATGGATAAGGACTGTCTTGCTTGCTTGTATTAATATTCCCAGCACTTACTTCAGTGTCTGACACATAGTAAGCACTTAATAAATACTATTTCATTCATTTTTCATTCCTGATTACAGGTGCGGGCAAATCACATAGGTGTGGGTTGTTCATTTCCTCCTGCAGATGGAGAGAACTCCACACCCCTCACAGAGCTCTATTTTATCAGGCCTAGGCCTGGAGGGATTAGCTTGACAACTATGGCACTGAGTTTACTGTGTAGCTAATTATGTTTTTCCCAAATGAAATTAGTCATTGGACATGAATGCAAATATTTTGTTGTTTGTTTTTAACTCCTCACAAGTTCACTCTTTCAGACTCTAGCAATTAAAAATCTCAAATTTTTTTTTCCTACTTGTTACCTTTTTTTCTAATGACAAACATTTCTTTCTCTCATAGTTAGTAAGCCTGTGGGTTTTAGTTTTGGTATTTTTTTTGTTTTGGGGGGCTTTAGGGTTTTTTTTGGTCCTACTCATAATTTCATCAGCATGAGAAACTCCTGGGATGAGAACTCTCCCCATCAATGCAGACAAAAATAATAATAGTTAGCATTCAAATAGTGCCAACTATGTGCCAGGCACTGTGCTAAGGGCTTTACTATTATCTCATTTGATTCTCACAACAACCTTAAGAAGTAGGTGCTTTTATTATATCTATTTTAAAGATGAGGAAACTGAGGCAAACAGAGGCTAAGTGACTGCCCAGGGTCACTCAGCTGGTAAATGTCTGAGGCCAGACCTGGTGCTCTGTGCACTAAGGTGCCACCTAACGGAGCACCTAGTCTATAATTTATAGCTATGGAGAGTTGCCCAACTGCACTGAGAGTTCATAACTTACTCGCCTACTACGTGTCAAGGACAGAAGTTGAACTCATTCCATCCTGCTTTTAATGTGGGCCCACAACATACTTTGTCGTGCTGCTTATCAAACTTTTGTTAATGCATATTAATCATGTTTGTAGCTTATCCTGACACCTAACTTGGAGTCTACAGAACCCCAAGAAATCTGTGGATAGATTTCATGAATTTGGTTTCTTTTTTAGTATTTTCATAATTGTATTTCAATGTACAATAGATAACTAGGTGCCGCAGTGGATAGAGTGCCAGGCCTGGAGTCAGGAAGACTTACCTTCCTAAGTTCAAATCTAGCCTCAGACTCTTATTAGCTGTGTGACCTTTGGCAAGTCACTTAATCCTGTTTCCTTTAACTGTGCCTAGGTCCTCCCCATGGTGCCAAAAAGGAAAACCTAGTATTTCTTATAATAGAAATCTTTTCAAATATATAAAGAAAAAAACTCATATCTCTCTTTGGTCTTTTCTTTTCTAGGCTTAACATGCCCAGTTCCTTCACTGGATCTTCCAACCTTCTCTCAACTCCTAGGCATCCTCTTTGGCAATGTTCCATGTTGTCCGTGTCTTTCCTAAAGTGTGAGTGAGGTCTAGAGTCAAACACAAAACTCCAGATACTCCAAATGTCCCCATAAAGGAGCTGAGCATGACATTCTGAGCTGCACTGATAATGGCTTTTTTTTTAAACGTCTGCCTCTGAAACCGTCTATGGTTAGCACACAAACATTGGGAGATGACAATGCCCTCTGGGAAGTATGTATGCAAAGAAGTGGTTAAAACTTAGAATCAAACTCTGGTCTGATTTTCTAGCCTAGGCGTTATTATCATTCCCATTAAACATATGAGGCAACTAAGCCTTCTAGAGGTTAAGTGATTTACCCAGGGTCACTTGCAAGCAGAATTGACTAGAATTCTTAATTAACCTAAAATATGGTTAATCACATATCAGAAACTTTATATTCCAACTACACACTTTAAAAGGCTCTACCACCAAATAAACTCATATAATTTTCCCCTTCTTTGCCATCTGACTGGCATATTAATAGACTCATCTTCTCTACTTTTACACATAGACACACATCCCTAGAACAGAAGGAGATCTAGAGAGAGAACTGGAAAACTTACTAACCCACATTTTTTTAAATTTACTGCAACAACATGCATTGACCCTACTCCTATTTCACCCTATCAACTGCCTACCACCTCTCCATTTCTACCACCACTATCCCAAGCCATTTCCAGTGATTCCTTTCCCTGAGAAGGCAACCAATATAAGGCTGTGTTCTGTAAATAGTGAGAGAACAGCATTATGGTATAATGTCAGAAACAATAGATGAAGGTCAGAAGACCTTGGTTCCAGCCCACACTCCACTAGAAACTATCTACAATACCTTGGCTGCAAGTCATTTAACTTCTCTGGGCCTCAGTTTCCTCATATGTCAAATAGGGAAAATACTCTGCCCTGCCTCACATTAAGAGTTGTTGGGAGGGTTGAATAAGACAATGCTGGACTTGCACTCAAGAAGATATGGGTTCAAATCTAGCCCCAAACATTTACTAGCTGTATGACCTTGGGGAAGTCACTGACTCTCTTAGAATTGGTTTTCTCTATAAAATTAGAGACACTAAGAGAACCAACCTCATAAAATTATGTTGTTGAATCCTTTCAGTTGTGTCTGACTCTTTGTGACCCAATTTGGGGTTTTGTTGGCAAAGATACTGGACTTGGCTTGTCATTTCCTTTTCCAGCTCATTTTACAGATGAGGAAACTGAGGCAAATAGAATTAAGTGATTTGCCTGGGGTCACACAGCTAGTAAGTGTCTGAGGTCAGATTGGAACTCATGAAGAGAACTCTTCCTGACTTGAGGCCCGGCACTATATCTACTTAGCTACCCCATGAAATTATAGTGAGGCTAAAATATTTATAAAGCACTTCACAAACCATACATACACACACACACATATGTATGTGTGTGTATATGTATATATATATATGCATATATATATATATATATTTATTATGGAAGTGATTTTGACAAGGGTGTTACTGATTCCTTTCTGTGGCCTTTGTGTGTGTTTTAGAGGAGAGATTTGGGTACCAGTTTGAAGTTAAACCATTCAGGGAGGGGGCTGGGGTGATTCCTTCTGAAAGACAATACCTTTTCTGATTAGAGTTGCCATAACAAAATCAGCCTAGAAAAGAACAGTGATTGGGATTTTGAAGGAACCAGCTTCCCCGGGTACGTGTCAGTGGCTTTGCAGATGTCAGAGCCAGTGTCAATTGAAGTTGTTTGAGAGATGATGCTATTAGTGACTTCTCCACACATTCTTGAAAGAAGGCGAGATCAATGAGAGAGAGCTTCAGAAGTCGAGGGCACAATTGCCATTCTTCTGACAGAACTGGTGGGGGTGTGGAGACATTTGGGTCCTGTCTCAAGGAGGAAAAGTGACAGTGTGATAAAAGGGTTTCTACAGGATTAAATTTCCCAGAAACCAATCTGCAGGTAGATGGAGAAATCGGTCTAGCAACGTGGCCATGGTACTGG
Organism: Trichosurus vulpecula; assembly: GCF_011100635.1. Lineage (NCBI taxonomy): Eukaryota > Metazoa > Chordata > Mammalia > Diprotodontia > Phalangeridae > Trichosurus > Trichosurus vulpecula. The sequence goes on along the minus strand of NC_050581.1, from coordinate 52,562,531 downwards.
GGGTCAGCCAAGCAACAAAGATGCTTGCTAGAGAAAAGAAGCTTTTGCTCTGGCCTTGGTTACAAGGCCATTCAGTGGGTTGCTAACTCTGTCTCTCTGTTGCTGTCTCTCTACCTGTTTCTCTCTGTCTTTCTCACTCAGTTTCTCTGTTTTTGTCTCTCCATCTCTTTATGCCTCTCTGCATCTCTATTCCTCTTTTCTTGTATTTTTCATTTCTGTCTCTGTAGCTTTCTCTTTGTCTCTGTCTGACTTTCAGTCTCTGTATTATCTCTGTCTCTATCTGCCTCTGTCTATCCCTGTATCTGTCTTTCTCTGTCTCTCCTTCATTATATCTTTCTTCCCTCCCTCCTTTTCTGTCTTCAGTCCATTCAATTTAAACTAAGAGAGATTCATAATTTGGGGTCTATGTATTCACCCATGGATAGATTCTAGGAGTGTATGAACATGAACATTAAAAAAATTACATCTTTATTTTCAGTAACCTCTAGCTGATATTTAGCATTTTCTTCTACCATAATTTTTTAAACTTATTCCCAAAAGGGGTCTTTAAGCTTTACTAAACTGCCAAAAGTACCTATGACACACAAAAGGTGAAGAACTCTTGGCCCAGGTCCTATGAACAAAGACGGCCTCGGGAAAAGTCATAAAACAGGTGAAATGCCTCCTCCTCTAGCACCATCTACCTTTTTGATATCTTTTACCTTCCTCCATCATGATGACCTCCCCGGTCAATCAATGCATAATTAAGTCCTGTATCTCCCTCTATCATAGATCATAGAAAGGTAGAGTAGGATCTCTAGAGTAGAGATCTCCTACACAAGTGATGAATCAACCAAAAAGCATTTATTAAACACCGACTATGCGCTAGGTGCTGGGAATACAAAAACAAAGCGTATGCCCTCAAGGAGCTTGCATTTTATCAAAGGAGAAAATGTGTATGAATATATGTATGTATATGTAAAATAAATACAAAGTAATTTTTTTGGGGGGGAGGTATTAGCCATAGTGGTCAAGAAAGATTTCATGTAGTAACTTTGAAGGCAGCTAGGGCTTCTAAGAGCTGGAGGTGAGAAAGAAATGCATCCCAATACAACCGCTGCCATTTTTGCAGAGGGAAAAATGGAGCCCTAAGATATGAAGAAGTTTGCCCAATGTCACAAAACATGGTAAGTGGCAGAACTAAGGTGAAAACTCAGTTTGATTTCAGTAGCAGTGTTCTTTCTACTATACCATGTTGACTTACTCATTTCCCAGAGTGAATTGTTAGCATTGGCCCAACAGGGCTAAAAACTTGAGATGAGAAGTATGGTAGGATGTGGCCTCAAATCCTACCTCTGGCACTTACTACCCATGTAACTTTGGGCAAGTCATTTAATGGCTGTATGCCTCAGTTTCCCCATCTGTAAAATGAAAGGGTTGGACTAGATGGTCTCTGAGATCCCCTCCAGGTCTAAATCTATGAGTTAATGACTTGCTGATTGCTAGGCAGGATCAAGTCAGCAGGGGAAGGTAGTTATGATCTGGGAAATATAAAGGATCATAACAAAATGAGGTGGCCAGTGTTGATTCTGGCCTCGGTGAGATACTTGGTCAGGTGAGTCAGAAGCTGAAAAATGATGGAAGGGTTAGTCTAGGATCGTCTAGTTGAGAATCTGGGGTGCAGTAGACACAAAGAATGCAGAAAGAGAATGCAGAATCATTGTCAGTGAGCTGGGTAAAGACAAGAAAAGCCAGGGCTAGAGGATTTGTGAGGAAGTGCCTTATGGTCGAAAAAATTCTTCCAAGCCCAGGAGACATGGGTTCTAACAGAAGAGCCATCTCTAATTTACTTTCACCTTGGGCAGATCATTTCTCCCCTCAGTTTCTTCACAAATGACAGGATTGAACTAGGTCCCTAAGATTCCTTCAAACCCTAATATTCTTTGACTCTATTCCAGGTCCTACATTGGTTACACTGGGATAAAGGCTAGATCTGTGATTTCATTGGCTTAGGGAATTCCCAGGTGACAGAATTTTATCTACCAGTACAGGTTGGCACCTTTTCTGCAACTTAGAATCTCAGAGAGTTGCCTAGAGAGCTGAGAGGTTAAGTGACCTATCCAGAGTCACACAGCCAGTATGTGTCAGAGGCAGGATTTGAACCTAGGTCCTCTTGGCTTCAAAGCTGTCTCTCTATCCACTATACCACACGGCTTCCCTATAACTGGCAGCAAAAGTATATGTAAGTGTTTTGAACTGTTCTATTTATTTCTTTCACCTTATAAAGGATAATGCTGTGTGTCTTTCATAGACTACATAGATGTAGGTTCCCTTATTCTGCCCAATGACTGAGTGATCAAAGAGTAGATGAAAAAGGCTTTTATCTGTCAAGTTAAAACCTTTTTCTTAAAAAAAATTAAGCTCCTACTATGTGCCAGGTACTATTTTAAGTGCTGGGATACAAAGAGAGACCAAAATAAAACAAAAATTTTTAAAAATGCTCCCAAGGGGTTCCTTCTTAATGAGATAAACAATATTCAAACAACTAAATACAAATAAAATATTTGTATGATAAATCTGAGATAATCTTAAAGGGAAGGCACTAGCATTAAGGTGCAACAAGAAAGGCTTCTTGTAGAAGATGGATTTTAGCTGGTAGTGGGAAGAAGCCTAGGAAACTAGGAAAAAGAAATGAGGAGGAAGAGAATTCCAGGTATAGGGGATAAACAGTGAAAATGCCCAGAATCAGGACATGGAGTGTTACCTTCAAGGAAGGGCAAGAAGGCCGGTGTTTTTGGGTCTCAGAGTATTTATAATGGCATCTCTAAAGCCATCCCTCATACATGAAGATAATAAGGAGGCTGGAGTTACATTCAGCTTTGCATTCTCTTTTACCAGATGCCTCCTGGGGCCAAAGACATGAATTTTTAATAACTCTATGTAATGAAAGACATAACCTTGTCCTAACTGACTAGTATCTAAATCAATCCAATCCAAATGGCATTTATTAAGGACCTACTTTGTTCAACACACTGTGGTAGGTGCTGGAAATAGAAAGGCAGATAGAGAAAGAGTCCCTGCCCTCAAGGGGCTTACGTTTTCTTGGTTTCCTTTTTCTTTCTGGATAACCCTAAGCTAACGATAAACATTTCATTCTCTCTTATCCATATAGGTCAAGTATAGTGAACCTGACCTGAAGAAGTACTGAAGCATCACAGGGATCACTGAGAGAATGCTGAGTAGACTGTTTTAATATAAACAACTTATATAGGTTATGAGATGCTTCTGAGAAACATACTATAGGTTTGCTCTAATGCTGGCTTTGCAGTTCAGGCCATGATATGTTTTTTTTTTTTTAATTTTATGTGAAACTGCCCTATAAAAAGGACCTTTGAGTACACAAAAAACCAACCTGCATTAGCTAGAGTACAAAATAGACCAATCTTAAGCTGGGTTTTGCTTTATCCTGAAGTGTGCCAGAATGTCAAAAGACTCACTCTCTCCATTAACATAAAACAAGTCATTAAACTTTTGTCCCATATCAATGTGGCTCCAGAGTCTTCCTCAATTATTTCCACTCAGAGCCATGTGCTAGAAAAGTATAAAAGATTTGAGAAAAGGAGGTTCTGATTCACTATGGAAGTGGTTCCCAAACTTTTTGGGACCCATTTACACTCTTAAAAATAATTGAGGTCTTCTCAAAGCTTTTATGTGGGTTAGAACTAACATATTTAAAATTTTGGAAATTAAGACATTTTAGCATTATCATGAAAATAATTTTGACCTCACAGACCCTGTGAAAAGGCCTCAGGGATCATCAGGAATCACCAGACCACACTGAGAACTGCATTCTAGACAAAGATAGGAATGAGGGAAGGAAGCAGTTAAGATTAGGTCTAGAGGAGGCAAAAGTTTGAGCATGGGGAAGAATCTGGTAATGACAATGAAGCAAGGCAGTCTTGTTCTAAATTGCATTTTTCTTTTAAATATTAATAATAATTATTAGTTAAAATTAATGCTTTGTTAAGTATTTTGGTTTATATAATTTTAATAGATGATATTTAAATAATGCTTTAAAGTTTGCAAAGCATTCTATTAATATTAGTTGATTTGACCCTCACAACAGCCTGGTCAGGTTCATATCACAAGTATTATTCAAATTTCACAGATGAGGAAACTGAGGCTTGTAAAGTTTAAGTCATACAATTAGGAAGCATTAGAGGTTGGATAAAAAGCATAATTGACAAGAATCCTTAACTATAATCTGAAATACGGTTAATCATGTGTATGTGTACCTTTGAATTCCAACCATATCATTAGCCTAATTATTACTGTTTACCAGGTGGTAGCTTTCCCTACTTGTAGCTATAATGCCTAGGAGGAAATAACTAGAAACAAAGATGGTATCCTGACTTTTGTTGTTATTCATTCATTTCAGTTGTGTCCAACTTTTCATGACCCCATTTGAGATTTTCTTAGCAAAGACACTGGAGTGGTTTGCCATTTCCTTGTCCAGCTCATTTTGCAGATGAGGGAACTGAGGCAAATAATGTTAAGTGACTTGTCCAGGGTCACACAGCTAGTAAATGTCTGAAGCCAGATTTGAACTCAGGAAGATCAGTCTTCCTGACTTGAGTCCTAGTGTTCTATCCACTGTGCTACCTAGCTGCCCCTTCATTTCCTTACCCCTGAACTATGTTTTCCAACTTTTTTTTGGTACTTCATTTTGTGCACCATTGCTTGGAAGTCACTGAAGAAGAAGCATATTATCTATTTGATTTGGAACATCTTACTAAGTTCTTTGTAAAAGTTCTCTGCCTCCTCTTCCTTTATAGCATTACTACAACCTTTAAAACAGATACACATGCTACAATTATATTCATGATGGATGCTCCCCCAAATGCTTATCAAGAGCCCAACTATCCTTTTAAATGATGCTTCTTTTTGCCTTTGGATGCAGAATATAAAACCAGTTCCCTTATTTGCCCCTCCAAGGAGAACCTGTGAGTCACCCTTCCATTAAGTTGAAACTTCTTTTTGTCTTCCACTTTCATTTACAGTAAGAAGGCCAGATTAGAATAATTCAGGACCTCAAGTCGTATTCCACTCACTGGTCACTGAACAAGGATCTCACATTAATATAGCAGCAGCCAAATTAATGTTTGCAGTTGGTCTAAACAGCTGTGTTTTTCTTTTTGCCTTCTGCCCCATTTTCTGCCACTCTACCATCATCGCTATAGAATCAGAAGAGGCCCACATAGAAAGACAGAGGACCACTCGATATTTGCCTTTGTTTTAGAAGTAGCTGTAGCCAAAGAATTTACCAGCAAATGGCCAGGAGCTTGGTGCTACGCCTCTTCACATTGAGCTAGCTGGTTCCCAGAAAGCTGATATAGTTTGTTACAGGCACCAGAATAACTTTATTTTAAAAAAAAAATCCAATTGCAACTTGGAAAAACAGCTATTATTCACTACTTTAGGTAGCTGAGTTGTGAATTCCCGGTGAAGGTAAAGGAATATTTGGGGGAGTGAGCAAACAACCCTGGAAGTAGGGGCTTTCCAAGTATCCTACATTCTTCTGCAAAAACACCTCCCGGAATGAAATCAGGATTTCATAGCAATCTGTGTGCAGAGAGTTTTGCCTGTGGCCTAGCAAGACACCCAGGGCAACATTATAATATTATTGATTTCAAAGACAACCAAAGATTCACCAGAGACAAGGCCTGGGTTTACAATTATCTCAGAAATGTATCCTTTTCACTGCTAGACTTGGTGCTCTTTAATGATTGGTCCTTTCCTCCTTTAACTAGCTCTTTCAGAGGCTTCAGGAGCAAAGGGAAAACTGGTTATCTGTCCCAGAGTGTGGGAAAACATTTACATTTTAAAAGAAAGCTTTGTTCGACCACCAATGACTACTTTGGAGAACTCTTTAGTTTGCATTTGATTAGTACTTAAAAGTGCTGCTTAATACTTTCAGGATTTCACTGGGATTGTGATTTCGCTGTAGTTTCAAAATGATTCTCTGTAAAAGCAAGTGCTATTCTATTTTACAACCTCTCTTCCCTCCAGGGGGCCCAAGTTGCAGTTTCTGGCGGATTAGCCTGCCATGTGCAGGGTGGCCTCTGTGAATAAGACCACATCGAATTCCATCTACTGTAAAGTAGGGGGTATATTGACTTGAACCAGTGAATGTTTCACTGGAGAATCAAAGAGTATATGTTTGACCATCTGTATTTAGATACTTTGGGTCCAACAGCCAAACAGTTTAAGGTCTTGGAACATTCACTAGACCCGGTATCAGCCAACTTAGGTTGGAGTGCTGGCTCTGCCATTTTTTTTCCAAGTCTGATCTTGGGCAATTGACTTTAACCAATCACCTAAATGATTAAGCTATAGAACTACTCAACAGGGCACTCTCATGGAGAGAGAGAGAAGAAAGAAAGAAAGATAAAAGAAGAAAGAAAGAAAAAGAAGAAAGAAGAAAAGAAAAGAAAAGGAACAGAAATGAAAAAAGGAAAAGGAAAGAAAAAGAAAAAAGAAAGAACAGAAGAAGGGAGGAGAGGAAGGGAAGGAAGTAGGAAAGAAGGAAAGAAAGAAGGGAAAAGAGTGACAGAAAGAAGGGAAAGAAAGAACGAAAGAAAAAGAAAGAAAGAAAGAAAAGAAAGAAAGGAAGAAAGAAAGAAAGAAAGAAAGAAAGAAAGAAAGAAAGAAAGAAAGAAAGAAAGAAACGAAGGAAGGAGGGAAGGAAGGAGGGAAGGAAGGAAGGAAGAGAAAAATAAAAGGAAGAGTCCCTGTACTGAAGGAACTCACATTCCATCTAAGGAACCAATATCTGGTCGTACAAGTATATGCAAAATGTACAAAAAATTAATGAGTTTTCTTGTTATTCAGTTGTGTCTGACTTTTTGTGACCCCATTTAGGGTCTTCTTGGCAAAGATACTGGAGTGATTTGCCATTTCCTTCTCCAGCTCATTTTACAGATGAGAAAACTGAGGTAAATAGGGTTAAGTGATTTGCCTAGTCACCCAGCTAGTAATTGTCTGAGCCTGGATTTGACACATGAAGATGAGTCTTCCTGACTCCAAGCCCAGTTCTCTACCCTCTGTCCCACTTGGCTGGTAGGAGGAGAAACTAAAAACTAGAGAGGTCAGTACTCTTTTAAGCCTCATTTTCCTCACCTCTAAATTGAGGATAGTAGCTGCCCTATGTTCCTTAGAGGTTTGCTTTGACAATTGAATAGAATAATAAATAGGAACGTAGAAGTTTAGAGCTGGAAGGGGATTTATAGATGACCAAATCCTTCTCATTTTAAAGATGAGGAAACTAAGTCAAGGGTGATTAAATGATTTGCCCAGACACAAGCAGAAAAGTGTCTGAAATGGGGTTTTAATGCAGGTCTTCCAGATTCCAAGTCCAATGCCCTATCCACAACATCGTGCTTTCTCTTAATAATGCAATGTGTAGAGTACTGAACTTTCTGGTGTTCAAATCCCACCTCTAACAGTTAATAACCATATAATCCTGAACAAGTCACTTAGTTTCCCTCACCCCCAGGAAGCCACTAAGTGGTCTCATACACTTCCTGGCTGTGTCACCTTGGGCAAGTCATTTAACATCTATTTGCTTTGGCTTCTTCAACAATCAAATGGAGACTATAATAGTACCTACTTACCAGGATTTTGTGAGGATCAAATGGGATAATGTTTGTAAACCTCTTGGCACATAGTAGGCACTTCATAAATGCTCATTTCCTTCCTTCCTCAATTTCTTCATCTGTAGAATGAAAGGATTGGACTTGATGGCCTATAAGGTCTCTTTCTGCTCTAATTCTATGATCCAATGCCAGGCAGCTCTTAGAGACTGTAAATTAAAGAGCAAATACCAATTTGCTGAGGTAGAAGGACTTCCTCTATTTACTAATGAAATCCTAGGTATGATTTTTAAAGGGATTTATGACCTAAATGTGAATGTCTTTATTATTGTCGTTGTTAGATCATATAATTTATAAAGTGCTAATATATAGGGTAGCTAAGTGGCACAATGGATACAGGACTATGCCTAGAATCAGTAAAGCTCAACTTCATGAGCTTAAATCCAGCCTCAGACACTAGCTGTGTGACCCTGGGTAAGTCACTTAATCCTGTTTACCTCAGTTTCTTCATCTGTAAAATGAGCTGGAGAAAGAAATAGCCAACCACTTGAGGAGTTTTGCCAAGAAAACCCCAATTGTGGGGTCATGACACTACTGAAATGACTCAACAACAACAAATATTTATATTATCATATCTGGGTATTTATTGTGAGAATAAGATAAATAGTAACTGAAAGAATAGAAGACAGTCCATTCTTGCCTTTCTCATCTTCGCTAGCTACATAGAGGCTTCTCAATTCCCCAGATCATCACATAACTTCCTGCTTTCTTTTGGCAGTATTGATCTGGCTTGAGTAGACCAAGAAAAACCCTTTTTTGAATAGAAAGAGCAATTTTATTTTCCCTTTTAAAACCAATTTGCAGTGGGCTGGCCGCCCCCAGGAAGCCAAAGGTGATCAATGAGATGAAGGAGACGAAGGGCTTTGGTGGCCAGCAGAGTTGTAAAGCTGTAGGAACAAAGGGTTGTAGAATAATTTCCTAATGGATAGGGATATTTTCTCTCCTCTGCTTACTGGGAATTTTTGTTTATATTAGTTTGTATGGCATTGACTGCTAACTTGTTCCAGGTCACATATACAGTCCATAAGTATTGTCTCTATTAGGAGGTTTCGGGTTGTTTAGATCACACCTAAAGAGGAAACCCTCTGATGTTTACCTATATCCCTCGCGGAAATGTTTTATTCAGACACACAACACCAAGTTAGGACTTAAGCAAATATATTATAATGATTTCAATAAGCAAAATGGCTTCAAATTTAAATTATACATCATCAGATCCTAATTGGAATTCACTAGGGGTACTTTCTACTTAAAGGTCCAGTTGGAAGCTCCTCTGTAATGGAATCCTTATCAGATAAGTCTGTTTTGGTTTTAAGTTTCAGTGTTTCATAGGTTGGATTTCTCTTAAAATGGGCACTGCCTATATCTATGTCTTTGCTTTTTTTTTCTTTTTCAGAGAGAATGTTACTGATAGGGTGAATTTCATGTTTCTGGGAAAGCTATTTTCCTCATTTGTCAAATGAGAGAGGTTTTATAAGATCACTAGGTCTCTTAAAATATTACCATTTGTGCACTGCATATGATAGGCTATTATTATTTTCTGTGATCTGAAGCTATTTACACAAGAACCAGAGCTGTAATCCCTGCCACAGATATGGCAGATTATTATCAGAGCCCAGAGAGGTTGTGGCTTAGCTAAGGTCACATGACTACTTAGTGAAAGAGCCAGGTCCACACTCCAGGATTCCTGACTCCAAATCCTGTTTCATCATGCTTTTCCTTCAATCGTAATGAGAGAATTACTAGAGGAGGCATACTTCAACCAGTCCTTGTAGTTTTCCCCACCTTCCTATGTTGTTCATCTTCCTGCAACAGTTTTCTGAGGTGAAGTTAAACCAGATGCATCTTCAACAACAAAAGTCACCACCATGGCTAGAGAAAGCAGTGAAGTCTGCAGCAGCTGCTACTTCTGTCATCACTTATAAAGCAGTTGAACCTGCTGCTGCCGAGCTGTTCTGCATTACCCTTAGTGGAGTGGAGAGGGAGATTTAAGGAGTCAGAAGATATCTTATCAGTAGCCAGTGAATAATTAGCCTAGTAACTTTGGTGCACTTAGGCATTTTGGGTTATTTGCAAACTCACAGTTAGACCCAGGTAAAGTTGAAAGACATAGCTACACTGTCTGGCTTTCTGGAGAAAAAATTTCACTGTCACATGAATGTGTCTCTGTGCCGCTTTTCTCATATTCTTATCAGTAGGGGGCACCCAGGAAAGCAATGTGCCTGCCTGCTTTTCCTTTCTTTGTGTCCTATGGCACCTCCTCAATTGCAATGATGTCAGCTTTCCAACACAAGTTGAGCTTGCAATAAAGCCATTCTGCGAGGTTCTGCACCTCTAAGTCAGGGCTCTTTACACTTAACTATATTGCCTCCATAGCATCAAGCCATTCCTTCCTGTTTGAACTAAGCAATCAAGATGGTAATGATCCAGTAAAGGGAATTGCCCTGTGAGGAGGTACTTTCCCCAGCCCAAACTTCAAGACTGATGTTGCAAAGACTGTCACGTCAGAATCTCTCTACATGTTTTAGGAACAATGATATGATTTATGAGGCTCTGATTTCTGTTAATGCTACAGTGCTGCCTGGGGAATAGGCAGTCTCCATTTTATAAGACATAGACTCTATCTTCTTGATTGGGAGAAAGGAGTCAGGTACTTCATTCTCCTCCCAGGTCTTCAGCATGTCAAAATCATGGTCCAGGCTTTCGTGTCCAATACCCAAAAAGTAAGTCTATGTTTCCCATATCTATCGTCCTGTCTAGCAAAATTGATCAGAAGAAATTCTAAATAATTCAAGCTCAAAAAGTCTAGGAAAATGTGTCTCATGAACTGGGAAGAAGAAGAATAGCTGGTATTTATGTAACACTTTAAAGTTCACACAGTGCTTTACAGTATTTTATATCATTTTTACCACAACCCTATGACGTAATACAGAAATTGTCAGCACCATTTTACAATGAATAAGTTTGAAAGATTTAAGATCAACCTAATAATCCACCATTCTAGAGGATCAGTGATGAAGAATGCTATCCATTTACTGACAGATAGATGATGGACTAAATATGAAGCATGATCGTCCCATTTTTGGACACAGAAATATGGGAATTTGTTTTTTGTTTGGCTATGTGTATTTGTTACAAAACTTTGGTTTTTCATTTCTTTTCTTCAGTAGGAGGAGGGGAAGGTGAAAGGAAGAAAAAATAAATGTTTGTCAATGAAAAAAGTAATATCTAATTTTAAATTTTTCCTCATTCTCTAGATGATAACACAGGCTAGAAGAAGCTAGGTGAATTGCCTCATGTTCTGATAGCTATGGCAGAGGCACCATTTGAACTCAGATTTCTTCTAGCTACAAATACATTGCTCTTTCCACTACAAAAGCATATTATGATCTAAATCTTATTTGAGATTTAAGCCAACCATCTCTTTTTAGGGTTTCAGTCTTCATTTAATTTCTAATGGCTCTGAAATTTACCTCTTTTATATAAGCTCTGACCCTTGACTTTAATTCCTGCACCCATCCAATGCTATTTCACTGCCAGAAAAGGACTGTAATTTTTTAGACGGAGGGAGGAACTGAGAAGCAACCATTGGCACAAATGACTCTGGATCAATAAATATCTTATCTTGAGGATTCTGCATGAATTGATTTACAATCCATTTAACTTTTTATAATTATTCCATCATAAGCTACATTGACAGTGGCAGTAGCCAATAAGAATGCTGAATGGACAAACCATTCTTCTTAGGCTTTGTTGAGCCTCCAGGCTGAATAAAGTTCCCAGGTCCTGTTCTTCTCCTTTTCTGACTCCAACTCCATGTTTTCACTACAGATCATCATAAGTCTTCCAGGAGCAGATTCTCCAGCCTCTTCTACATGAAGAAGTGTATCTTTAGCTCTTTGTGCATACTCATAAAGAGAACTGGTTCAGTGGTCAATCTCCTAATACACTCATACCTATAAGCTATAGGTTGTGTGTACATACATTGTCTTTGCTAAGCTCCTTGGGGGCAGAGATCGTTTTTCTTTTGTCTTTGTCAGGCACACAGTTGACACTTCGTGTTTATTGACTGATCTTTATTGCTCCAGGATAAGTTCCAAGGACATTGCTAGGCTTTTTTCTTTCTATCTCTCCTTTAGGGAATCAAAACCTTTTTTTGATGGGATCTTCAGTTCTCTTTAGTAATAAAGCAGTGTCCTGTACACCTCCATGCATATTTGATGTCAACTATGCCCACAGAACAGCTCAGAATTCAGGAAGCTGAGGCCCCAGTTTGGCTGAGCCGGCTCAAGCTACACCTTCATAGAAATAGATTGTAGAGTTGCTGATTTCTGTCTGATTTTGTATCACCTTCAGTAATCATCTCACTAGCTTTGGAAATCTCTTGTGTAAGTCACTTCTAGCACCTTGTAATTTGAACCCCTGCACTGATTTCCTGGTCCATCAAAGTAATACATTGTCCCATCTGCCCACATGGATGGTTCCAAAACAAGCCACTAAGCAATGCTATAAATTTCAGAGAGGCACAGATATAGGTCTCTTCAGGCTTGTCTATAAAACAAAAAATGTGGCATGATTTGTTTTCCCTTTAAGGAGGTTATTAGCCTGCTTGTATCTACTGCAGGAATCGAGGTGTGTGCCGACCTCTATTAGTCACTGGATTTTTAATCTTGATCTCTAGCTCTGTAGTAAGTTATTGCCAGGGGCTTGAATTGCTTGGGGTGCCTCAAGGGGGCCTGAGGGCCAGTCAGGGGTTCTGTTATGAGAGCCAATGATGGATGGGGGATACATTCTTACCAGACTTCCCTGTTTCCCATCTGGTTGTTACTTAAAATTTTTTTTTTGAAAACTCATCACTACATAACACTTTCTTCTTTCTTCTGAGGATCCAAAGCCTTCAGAGAGACAAGTAAGATGGGAAGGCCTGAGGAGGGGAGAGGGGGGGAAATGGGAAGGAGGGCCAAGGGCCACTCATCTATGTAGAAAGTTATATAGTAAAGTAGAAAGAGTGCTGGATTTTGGACATGGGTTCAAATCCTGGCTCTGCCATTTACTTCTTGCATGGCCTTGGACAACTTATTTCATGCCTCTGTGCCTCAATTTCCTAAACTATAAAATGAGCCAATTGGACTAGATGACCTCAAAGTCCCCTTCTATCTCTAAATCTATGATTCTAAGTATCATTAAAAAAAATCTCCCCACCGATGCCTGACCTTCAACTACTAAGCATTAATTTTTTTTTATGTTGAACATTATCCCCTTCCCGAAGGCTTCTTTTTAAGTACAACCATCCCTTGGGGAGATAGCATATTAAGTTAATATTAATCTACACTAAAGTATTTACACATATTCTTAGACTACTGAGGTGAGGGGGAATTCAGAAATCCATTAGTTCAAACCCACATTTTAGCTATAAAGTGAGGTCCCACAGATAATGAGTGATTTATTTAGGACTAGAACACAGTTCTCTAAGACTTGCACTGTGTGCCTGCCCCACGCCAGAGTGTTCCTCCTGGACAGGAGGAACTAAGCCATATGAGAGAACTTGGACAAAAAAAAAACTTGGTGGGTCAAAGGGAAAAACATACACAGATAAGAAAATGCACAATAATCTTTGTGGTGGGGAGTGTTAAAAACTGGGGAATCAGGAAAGTCTCTTTATAGGAGCTAATACTTGAGGCAATCCATGGACATTGGCCTTCAAAGTGAGGCAAAAACACCTTACAGTGATGGGATAGCCCATGGATTACGCTGGAGAAAGAGATATTTCTGAGACAGTGAGCACTGTGGTCTCAGAGAATTAGGGAAGTCTCCCCAAAGGACGGGTTCATGGAATTGGACCTTGACGGATGAGTAGGTTTCAAAAAATAATAATAATTACATGTGAAAACAACTTTTAACATTCTATTTTTTTTTTTAGTTTTGAGTTCCAAATTCCATCCCCTTCTGTCTCTCTCCCCTCTCCCTGAGATGGTGAGCAGTCTGATATAGGTTGCACGTGTGCAATCTTGTGAAATATATCTATATTAGTTATTTTGTGGAAGAAAATGAAATAAGGAAAGAGGGAAGGAAGGAAGGAAGGAAGGAAGGAAAGAGAGAGGGAGTGAGGAAGGAAGGAAGGAAGGAAAGAAGGAAGGAAGGAAAGAAAGAGGGTGGAATGAAGAAAGGAAGGAAGGAAGGAAGGAAGGAAAAGGGAGGGAAAGAAAAAAGTGAAAAATAATATGTTTCAGTCAGTCTTCAGATGCCATCACTTCATTTTCTGGTGGCAGAGAGCATTTTTCATCATGATTGATGAGTAGATTTTCAGCAGTCAAAGAGAGGTGGAGGCAGCTTGGTATAGCAGGACAATCATTAATTCTGGAGTCAAAGGACTTGGGTTCAAACACCATCTCTCATACCTACTACTTATGGGACAATGGGTAAATCACTTAACCTTCTTGGGCCTCATGTTCTTCATGTATCAAGTGAGAGGATTACACTAGATGGCCCTGGGGTCCTTAAAGTTCTAAATTATGAGCTATGGAGGGCATTCCTGGCAAAGGGAATGATGTGAGCAAAGGCACAGCAGTCTGAAAACATAGGTCATGTTCAGAGAATAGTGTGCTATGAACTGATGCAAAGTGAAGTAAGCAGAACCAGGAGTACAATTGACACAATAACAGCAATATTTTAAAGATAATCAACTGTGAAAGATTTAGAAACACAATGGCCTACCACAACTCCAAAAGTCTCATGATGTATACTGCTCTCTACTTCCAGATAAGAACTGATGGACTCAAAGTACAGATTGAAATACTTTCTCTCTCTCTCTCTCTCTCTCTCTCTCTCTCTCTCTCATTTTCCTGTTATTTTGTTCATAACATGGCAAATGTAGAAATTCATTTTGTATGACTTCATATTTGTAGTGGGTTTTGTATTTCTTGTCTCCATGGGTGAGGGAGAGAAAGAATTTGGAACGGAAAAAAATTTAAATTCATTATATGTGAAAAAACTACTAAAATTATAAACAACAAATAAATGAACGGATGAATGGAGAATGGAGGGGGGAGGGGGGGAGGGAGGGAGCGAGGGAGGGAAAGAATAATCAGTTGTTCCAGCTTGGCTGGATACATGGTGTAAGATATTGGTCTATGCCCAGTTTCTGTCATACTATTTTCCAGTTTTCCCCTGCTGCTTCTTTCCTAGACCTCCAGTGGCCTGTCTTTTCCAATTGTATTCTCTCATATAAGTGTATTCTTTATTCCAGTGCTGAATATACACACGTGTACATGCACACACACATCCACACCCACACCCTCACGCACACACAGTCTAGAAACCACAGCCATTACGCCAATAAATGGGGTACATTTATTTCAAAGTTCTAGATCTGCAAAGCCAGGTTACCCTGGAGGAGCTTCTGCCATATGTAACATTCAGAGCATTTACTTGGTCAGCCAGAACCTTTTAGAAAGAAGTTTCCCAGAATGATGAATTGCTTTAGTTATAACTTCTAAATGAGCTGTTTGGAGGACCATTGGAGAATCTGGCCCTTGCAGAGTGGAGGCACAGAGCATTTCTACTCAGGTGTCTGTCATTGTGATACTGAGCAGTGGGGACAGCTCTGCAGAGCAGCTTTAATGAACTCATGTCTGAACCTTGGACTTTGTTTTTAAGAGATACAAGACTTTTTCCCCCTCTTTTTAATTGTCTCAGTATCTGCTAACACTGATCATTTGCCAGACCCCAGGAGTAGAGGAAGAGTGTTACTGCCAACAGTAATTGATTATGTCAGAGAGACAATACCAAGAATAAAATTGTAAGACTTTTCACAGGCCTGCTTTAAACGCACAAGATGCTTGTTGCTTTTCCCCTAAATGAATGAAAAAGTGTTCTTAAAAGCACTTACTATGTGTTGGATTCTGTGCTGGCACAGTCTATACATAATAAGTGCTTAATAAATGTTTACATATATATATATGTGTGTGTATATATATATATGTTTTATATACAAAAGAGAAACGGTCCTTGCCTCAGGGAGCTTATATTCTAATAGCCAGGGACAGAACTTCTTGGTTAGGGTTGGCCCAGGATCAGAGTGAAATCACTGGGCTTGTAAATGGGGGAATAGAATAATGCATCCTTTTTAGAAGCACTGGTTTGCCTACTGTCCTCAGAGCAAGAGACAAAAGGAGAGAGGGGAGAGAAATGGTGATGGCAAAATGTCTTGGTCTGGTGGTTGGGACCCATTGCATTCAGCAAGTTTCACCAATCAGCAAGACCCCAAAGTATGATAGTCAGTCAGTTAAGTATTTATTGAATGCCTACCATATGCCCAGCACTGTGCTAAGCTTTGAGAATACAAAGATAGTATAAATATGGGGCCATAAAAGTTATTTTTCTTAAAAAGATATTAATTTTCTTTGTTCCCCATTTTCTAGAGAAAAAGTTGCATGACAATTGAAACTAACAAGCCTCTATGAAGCATCTGCTATTATGTGCCAAACACTGTGCTATGTAGTCTCTTCACAATAATCCTGTGAGAGGTAGGGTTTTAAGCACTATTATCTTCATTTTAAAGCACTGAGGTTCAAGAGACTTATTTGTCCAAGCTTATGTAGCTAATAAGCATCAGAGTTGGAATTTGAATCCAAGTCACTCTTGTCTCTAAGGTCAGGACTTATTCTTTCCATGTCACCACAGTCCTTCTTCAAGGATATACAAGTGAAACAAAATGAGCCTCCATACTCAAAAGGCTTATGACAGAGAGAAATACAACATATAGCTTAAGATTGAATGTGTTAAGTGCTAAAGTGCTAAACGCTGGTCCAGGCAAAGTGTTCTCAGGAGTATGAGTAAGGAGAGGTCACTTTCAACTCAAGAAATCAGAGAAGGCTTCATGGAGGGGGAAGGATACGAGCCTTGCTTTAAAGGAAGAATTTCAACAACTGGACTGGGGGTTGGAGGGTGTCTATTCCCGGCACAGGGCACAGTATATGGAAAGGAATGGAAAATGGATATGGTGGGATGAGATCAGAAGATGTTGAGTAGTCCAGCTTGACTGAAGAGCAAGAAATAAAAGAGAGGAGAGGAAATAAAATAGTGCGAAGTTGAAGCCAGATCATAGAAAGTCAGTTCAACTCAAATCTCATCTCCCACATAAGGCCTTTCCTGATACCTCAAGATATTAGTCAATGTGCAAATACTATTTCCTGCCTCAGTAAGTGTAGTAACAGGACCTTTGTCTTTTTGAAGTACTTGTAAATTTCCTTGCACATGTCGTCTCTCCTAAATAAATGTAAGCTACTTGAGGCCAGGGAATGTTTCCTTTTGGTCTTTGTATCAAAGTGACTGATATATAGTAGACACTTAGTAAATGTTTATTTGATATTGATTGACTGGTTATTTGGTAGGTAACAGAGAGAGCCAGTGAAGGTCTTTGAGAAGGGGAGCTATGTGGTCAGAACAGTTGCATTAGGAAGATTATTCAGCAGCAGGAAGGATAGATTAGAAAGGAGAGAAACTGGATGAAATAAAATCAAGAGTCTAGGTTTGAGGTCCAAACCCTAGGGTGATTATAACTGCAATGAAAAAAAGGGTACAGATATGAGATACTGCAGAGGCAGCTTCCACAAAGTGTCACAACTAATTGGATTTGGGGGCTGAAAAAGTGGGAAGAGTAAAATGTAACTCTGAGGTTTCTAGCATAGTTGACTGGGAAAATGAAATTTCCAGAAACAGACAAAATATAAAATAGATAACATCAAGCATTACTTAACTGGAGGTATGTTGGGGCCAGTATAAATTGAATTCACTTTTCTTCTTTTCATTCTTCATCTCCTCCTTCTCCGTCTCCAGTCTGAGAATGATGACCCTGACCCAAGAACCTGACACATGCTTAATAATTCAAAAATTTCCATTTCCTGTCACCATGATTATTGAGCCAGGAAACGACATTTGCACATTTGGGGAAAATTTTCTACAAGAATGGTCTTCTGCTTAACTGGAAAATATCATTAGTAATATTGTCCCCATACCACCATTCCCTGAAGATTACAACTAATTGAGGAACACCATACTCAACTTCTTCTAGCTGTTCCTGTATCCCTAACATCTCAAACCAAAAACTTAAAAAAAGAAGGGACTTAGATTGGTGCTATGAAGATGTCCTACTCTTCCTAACATTCTGAAAGAGTTAGTAGGGGCTTCTATAGATCTATTAGGAAGGCATTCTACATCAACTACTGGAGATGCCCTGGAGATACCTGGAAGATGGGAGATACCCAAGATAACCCCATGCTCTGTGGTTTTTTATTAAGATTTTTTATTTTTAGTTTATAACACTCAGTTCTGCATGATCCTGAGTTCCAGATTTTCTTCCCCCCCCCACAAGATGGTATGGAATCCTATGTATCTTCTACATATTACTTCACATTGAACTTATTTACACAATAGTCAAGTTGTAAAGAAGAATCATGACCAATGGAATGACTCAGGAGAAAGAAGAAACAAAACCAAAAAAAAAACCCAAAAAAAACAAAAGAGAGAAAAAAACCAAAAGAAAAAAAAGGAGCATGGTCTGTGTTTTTAGCAATATATCCTCAATGTTGTGATTGGAACTTACTCAGATTAAGAGGAGCATGAATTTCAGGGAGACCAAAGTAGCATGGTGAAGGAATAAGGAATACCAAAGTACATTGTTCCAGCATACTGGGGGACCCCAAAACCCCAAAACCCTGAGTAAGAAGTCAAGGACTGAAACCAATGGCCTTCTGAGAACAGATTTATTTCTCTAGAAGCCATTGTGATAAGTGGCTATACTTTACCAAAGTAGCTAGGTGGTACAGAGAATAGAACGTTGGACCTTGGGTCAGGAAGACCTGAGCTCAAATTCTATCTCAAACACTTTCTCATTGTATGACCCTGTCCAAGTCTTTTAACCTCTGTCTGCCTATTTCCTCAACTGTAAAATGGGGATAATAACAGCCCCTGGAATTGATGTAGGGTTGTTATGAGGATAAAATGAGATAATATTTGAAAAGTGCTTAGCGTGTTGCTGGCACATACTAAGTACTTAATAAATGCTTGTTTCCTTCCTTCATTCTGAGGGCTATAGGGAAAAAAAAGAATCATGGATTCAGCTCTGGGAATTATTCATATAAGTCTTGGATGTGTACATTTGAACACCTCTTGGGCAGGGCAAGAACTAGATTGTAGTTTGTCCAGAAAGGAATGTTTAGTTGGTGGATCTCATCATGATTTGCCCTGGATTCCAACGATTTCTCAGGGCCTGTGATTGAACAAGACAATCATAAATGACTACAGGTTGTCCACCATGCCTAGAACATCATTTTTCCTCCTCTGTCCCTTTGGAAACCCTATTCTCTTCAAGGCTCAACTCAAGAACCAGTTATAATAATAATAAGAAGAAGAACAAATAGCTTAAAACTGTACTAAACCTTTTGGTACACCCTGTATTAGCACTTCAAGGTTTACAAAGTGTTTTGCAATGTTCATTGTGTCCCACCACAACCCTAGGAGCTAGATACTATTATTATCCCCATTTTAGAGATGAGGAAACTGAGCCAGGCAGAGGTTAAGACTATCAGTGTGATAGAGTGAAAGTGATATTGACTTTGGAGTGAGATAACCTGGATTCATATTCCAACTCTGATGCTTACTTACCTATGTGACTTGGAGCAAATCCCTTGACCTCATAAACCTCAGTTTTCTCATCTTTAAAATAAGAGGGTTGGAATAGATGGCCTCATACTATCTTCTGGATCTATAATCCTAATTCTTCCCCCTCCCTTTTTTCTTACCCCCCCTCCACTTCCCTACCATAATTACTTTGTATGTATTCATCTGTGTATACTTTGCCCCACAGACTCTAAACTCCTTGAGGGCAGGGACTGTTTTATTTCTTAGCACACTGCTTGGCATATAGTGAGCACATAATAAATTTTTGTGGAATTGAATTGATTGTTTAAGGGACAAAATGTTGTCAATAGCCTGGCTATCCTTGTATCTATTTGTGTTTCCTTAGTGAAATAGGGAAAGATAGTATAAGCTGTGGGGTAGGGAATGTCTCCCTTCTCCCCTCCCCCACTTCCATTTCCAACATAATATATCTTTCTTTTTTTTTTTTGGAGGGGGGAAGGCAGGACAATTGAGGTTAAATGACTTGCCCAAGGTCACACAGCTAGTAAATGTGTCAAGTGTCTGAGGCCAGATTTGAACTCAGGTCCTCTTGACTCCAGGGCCAGTTCTCTACTCACTGTGCCACCTAGTTGTCCCTATAATATATCTTTCTATAAATTTTTTATTAGAAATTTTCTAGAACCAAGAAATAGCCTCAATGCAATCAGCATCCACCATCCCCTCACAATTCCACTCTTCCTCAGCTTCCCATACTTGCCTCCCTTCCCCTTTTACTTAATACAACAATCATTAACAGCCAATGGGGTTTCTTTACTTTACCCAGCCCACATCCATGCTGTTCCTTTATCAAAATTAAAGCTTCCTTTTTGCTTCAGCCTGAAAATGAATCCACTCTGGCCAAGTTGGTGCTTACCCTGAAGCACTTAGCTATTCATGACTTTTTCACTCCCAGGGCAAAAAGCATCAAAGAAATGTCACTGATTAGAGCAAAGCTTAATTAAGACCAGATTAGTATCAATATTTTCTCCCCTATGTTTAGCTCTGATTTACCTTGAGTTCCCCTGCCTCCTTTAGTCTCCTCCAAACAGAAGATAAATTACTCCCTTGGTTTTTTTCCCCCTTGGAAGACACTTATAGTAGGAATTACTCCTTAGCCCACCATTGTGACTCTCAAGGAGGCTGTTACTCCTAGTTGGCTATCTTTCCACTGAGATACCATCTTATGTGAAAGACTCTCTTTTTAAAATTACATGCATCGATGAATCAACTGAATCTTGCAGTATTGCTATATACTCGATGCAAATGAGGAAATACGTGTGGGGGGGTGGCAAAGGTGGGTATGATCTAGTAAGGATTATTTTTGTTTCTCTCCCGTAATGAACTTTTTAAATCCGCATACAGCCACGATTTCATAATTTTGCTAGACCATTCCTGTAGTTTAGTTGGCATAATAATAATAATAAATATAGAGGTATTGTTTTTATAATGCATTAAAAGCACTTTGCAGACATTTTATTTGATCTTCCCAACATCCTGATGAGGTAGGTACTACAGTCATCCCTTCCACATGGGGTGGGGGAGGGAAGGTTACAGGCATAGCATTCCCATGATCTGGAAAATCTTATCAAAATCTTTTTGGTCCTCCCTTTGTACCAGTGAAGAAGTCTGAATCTTCTCATTTTCTTTTATGGGGTGTTGATATCATACAATACCTATACATATATTTTGTGCATTTCTGAATTTCTAAACTTTTTCTGTCTGCTGGCCTTCATGCTTAGTCTGCAGTTTCTGCAAAACTCCCCCCCCCAAATTCCCATTTAATTTCATATGCCCACCCTGGATATATCAAAACCTGTGGTGGGGAAAGTCATGGTGTGGAAAGGAAAACTGTATTATTATCCCCATTTTGTAGATGAGAAAGCGGAGCTTCAGTGGCCCAGGGTTACACAGCTAATGTCTGAGACAGGATGCAACTCAGGTCTATCCTGACTTAAATTTCAATACTCTATGAAGTATAATATCTACATGCATAGCTAGATAATCCTGGCGTGAAAAGTGCCATTGCTGCAGATGAACAACTCATTTAGGATTGTAGATTTGAAAGTAGAACTAACCTTAGAGGTCATCTGGTCCAAGCCCCCTCCCTCATTTTACTGATGAGGTTAAATAATTTAGCCCAAGGTCAAGTAGGTAATAGATAAAAGGGCAAGACTGCAGACTCAAGCCCTCTGACTCCAAGTTCAGTGCTTTAGCATATAATTGGCAGTCTTAGAGAGGTTCCTGGGGCCCTGAAAAAGGTTAAATGATTGATCCATGGTCATACAGCCAGTATACGCCTACACCCAACTTGAAGCCAGGCATCCTTAACCACAAAGTCAGTGCTCTGTCCATTGTGCCATATGGCCCCTCACCCATTCCATCAGTACAAACATTCAGTTCCGGGGTATTGTGAAACTCAAATGAGATGGTGGATGTTAAGTACTTCTCAGACTTATGTGATATGTAAATGTCAATTATTGGTATTATTAGCCTTCATTATTATTAACCTCTCTAGGCCTCCAGTGTGGTGAAGAATTCACTCCCTGAGCCTTCCACTACTCCTGTTGAACTCAAGCAATGCTTGTAGAACAATGCAGGGCTATGCTGGTAAATGTTTAGCAGCAGGAGGAGGGTGGGTGGTGAATGAATGTGCACACACTTTTAAGTTTAATCTGCATTATTAAGCCTTTTTAAAAGTCTGAACAAACAAAACAATAAATCGAAACCTGATTTTTAGCAATTAACTTATGGGGTATAAATGCTCACACTGAAAATGTAATAATCAGCTCTAGCAGGCCAGTTAGAGCTGGTTCTAGAAACACTCTGATTCAATTAAACATACATTAAGTATCCACTGTGTACAGTGGAAGTTACAAGAGAAAAAGACATATGACTGACCTCAACTGTGGGAGAGGTAGCCTCCCTCACTTTTTCCTCCTTTTCTTTTCCCACTTTGGTCTCTCATCAACTCTGGCATAGATTATTATAATAATATTGTAACCAAATCTTCCATCTCCATCTCTCCCCTCCCCAATACATCTTTCATGTTGCTACCAGAAGAAGGTTCTTTCACGGACAGAGCACTGGGCCTGGAATCAGGAAGACTTAATTTCAAATCTGGCCTCAGATATTTACTAGCTATGTGACCCTGGGCAGGTCATTTAACCCTGTTTACCTTAGTTTCCTCTTCTATAAAATGATCTGGAGAAGGAACTGGAAAACCACTCCAATATCTTAGCCAACAAACTCCAAATGGGGTGCACAAGAGTTGGACATGACTGTGTAGGTTAATGGAGAATAAGATCTTCCCCACTCACTAATAAGCCTCACATGGAGCCCATTAAGGGAAGCTTGCTTTTAGGAAGGCTTCCACGCCTTTTGGTACTAAGCTAATTAGAAACTGAGGCAGGAGGGCTGTGATGCCTTCTGTCTCTGAGTCTATTAGCCAAAAGAGTATATATTCTGAGAGGTGAGCTTTTGCTTTGGGGGCTCACTTACAAGAAGGACCTTTTGATTCCCTGGTTGGAACTCTCACTGGCTATATGTTCAGAGCTCCCCAATTGCTCAGAAGTAAAGGCTCTTTCGATCCAGTGGTGATTGTGAAGTGTGTGTATATATGTGTGTGTATATATATATATATATATATATATATATATATACATGTATATATATGTATGTATGTATGTATGTATGTATAAATTTTGCTTTGATTCAGGCCATAGAGCCCTGTCTGTTGGTCTTTATTTCTCTTCTCTGTATTTCCTGTTTGTATTTTATGCAATTAAAGAAGATCATTGACCCCTTTTAAGTTGCTTTCCTTAGTAAAACAGATCTAAGAAGCTACACTAGCAGCCATCCTGGGAGTGCCAGTGTGGTTGCCATTACAGACTGAAATGACTGAACAATAATAACAATCCAATACCATCACTGCTCAGTCTCCCATTGCCTACCAATGAGATTCGTTGACATAATCTTTGCAAATCACTTTGACAAACCTTAGAGTCCAATATAAATGTTAGTGATTACTACTGTAGTTACCAAAGAAATTCTTTATTCTGTCATTCAGGACTCTCCATGATTGAACTCCAACCTCACTTTCATATCTTATCTGATATTGTTCCCTTTTAGGTATTCTATGTTCCAGCCAATCTGATTATTCTTTGTTCCCATTCTCATCTCATTTGCATTCACTGTCTTTGTTCACACTATCCTCCATCCTCCACACCTGGAGTCTGCTCTCATCCAATTTCTTTTCTCTTCAATCTCTTGCTATTGAAAGTTTTACCTTCTTTGAAGATCCCATTCAGGTGGCACATCCTTCAAGAAGATCTCCTGGATTTCTTCTTCCTTCCTCAGTTTGGAAAATCTCTACTTTCTTAAAATTTTCATGGAGTTTTGCTTGGGTCTCCCAATTTCCACATAACATTTTATCTTTTGTACTTTTAATAGAACTGTGGTCTTGTGAGGATGGGTACACACTGATACCCATTCACCTTACTCACATCTTCTCGGCCTGGGCAATCCTGGTGCATGTCTTTCCACAAATCCTCCATAGACCCTCCTCTAATCCTCTTAATATTTTGTGTTTACCACAAAACATGAGCTGTCCTCTGGTTTGGATCACCTGCACAACTGCTTGTCTGGCCCAGGTCCCATCTGGCAGGCTCAGCAGGAAGTAGGTCAACAGCCCTTTCCCCAATGTTTCTGCCAATGTGAGGACTCTGCCAATGCAAGATTTCTATGTTCCCTCCCATAGGGAATGAGATGATGGTGGGGAAGAGTATCAGCATTCAGACAAGATGGAAAAGTGGGGGAAGGTAGTTGAGCATGCATACTGTCAGGTTTAAGGAAGCATCTTCTCCCCACATAAAGTAACCTCTGAGACAAAGGAAAACAGAATTGTGGAGCTTGTACTTTACTCCTTGCCATGTTGGAGCCAACAGGATGAACTAGAATGATTCCATCTTAAAAGGGACCTCTACCATCTTAAAGGTTTCCTGCCAATACAGGGAATTCAGATCAGTCTAAGCACAGAGAAACTCATTTTCCAAAGTAAGAAAATCTGACCTTTAGCAACTTTAGCAAGCTCCAAGACTTGCAAACTTCCCCCATTTCTTTTCTGCCACCACTAATTGGCAATGTACTACGAGCAAGCCTAAAAAGCTATAAAAACCCAATCTGTACCCTAAGAAGCTAAAGCTGCTACCAGGGAATAGTCTTCCTTAGTACACTAATAAATTTCTTTCCTTTCAGTCTGGCAGGATACTCGCTTTATTTGACCACTAGTCATGCAGACCTGATGGTGGGTGAAATTGCCCTTGGGTTGTCAAGAAAGTTAGTCTGGGAAACACTCATGACAGGTCTTCCTATGTGCATTGCCACTATGCTACCCCCAGGGCTTGCCACCTGACCTAAGGGCCTTACCATCCCAGCTGTACCCTTAGCAAACGGGCACTGCAATGGAATCCTCCTATGTGTATTGTCTCCCCTACTTAGAATGTGAGTTTGTTAAAAGTAGGGATTGTCTCATTTTTCCTATCTATATACCCAGTGCTTGGGCAAATAGTAAGTGCTTAATAAATGCTTTTTCATTCCATTGATTTCACCTGTTGTCCTTTACTCTTATTCTGAATAGATTATAAATTCCTTCAAAACATACACTGTATTCACATTTTTCTTTGTATTTCTAGGACCAGGACAGTTTCATATATATATATATAGTGGTTGCTTAATATTTGTTAAATTGAATTGAATTGAAGTGAAGGACTGCACCAGCCCAACTCCTTTTCTAGTTATACGTGTCCTCGAGAATGTATTTTATAAAATTAATCATTTTTAACACAGGATCTCCCAAAAATACTAGTGCCGTGTTAATAGCTTAAGACTTTTGGGACACCCTCTATACTACAACCTACTTAATCTTCCATGAGTCTTTCCTTCACCCTTTGGAATACCTGCCATTATGATGTTTTTTTCTGAAATCATAGGTTCATATAGACATATAATAGTATTGGTAAGTTGCTGAGTCATTTTTCAGATGTGTCTGACTCTTCATGACCCCATTTGGGGTTTTCTTAGCAAATCCAGTCTGGAATGGTTTGCCATTTCCTTCTCCTGCTCATTTTATAGTTGGAGGAACTGAGATAAAGAGGGATATGTGACTTGCCCAGAGTCACACAATTAGTAAGTATCTGAGACCAGATTTGAACTCAGGAAGATAAGTATTCCTGATTCTAGGCCTGGTACCCTACCCACTATGCCACCTCACAGCCCTAGCATTGGGAGGATAATGTATTAACAGGTTGGTCTTTTTCTTTAGGGAACTGCTTAGGATCATTGAAAGCATTACAAAATTTCCCAAATTCCGGCTGATCATAGCACTTAGAACAGTGCCTGGAAAATAGTAGGTACTTAATAAATGTTTGATCATAATGATTAGTGTGTACATTTTCCCCCTACTAGATTATAAGCTACTTGAGGTCAGAGTTGGTGTATTTCATTCAATCCATTAAACAAACAACAAAGCAGTAACAATGCAAAGCTTTGCTCCAGGTTAGGTATAAAGTTTAGATGAGAAATGATTCCTGATCTCACGGAATTTCCTCCAATGTGACGGCTCAATGAAACTTATAGTTGAGTAGGAAATACAGCAGACACACCAAGAATTCCAATACAAAATAATATGTAAGTGCCTAACAGAGATGTAAACCAAGTGCTATGTGAGGGCTGAATGGGCGAAGGTCATTACTGATTCATACAATCAAGGAAGGTTTCCTAGAGAAGACTGGCTCTGAGCTGGGTTTTAAAAGGTGGGTGGGAATTCAAAGAAGTGGCAAGCAAGGGTGGGGTGGATAAGGTGCCTAGGAATTGGAAACAGCACATACAAACATACAGAAATAGGGAAATGCAAATATTGATATTTGGTTAGTCCTATTTGGAACATACAGCATGAGGAAGGGAATGATGTAAAATAAGGCTGGCAAGTTTTGGTGATGGCAGTGGTAGAGGGCTTTGAACATCAGGCCAAATAGCTACCCATTAGTTATTAAACAATAGAGAGCTATAGAAAGGTTTGGGGAAGAATAGTGATGTGATCAGATTTGTGCGTAAGATAAACCTGGAAGTGATATGAAGGCTGACTTGGAGCAGGAAGAGAGTGAAAGCAGGAAGACCTGTTAGGAGTTTGCTGCAATAATCCAGCTGGGTAATAATGAGGGCCTGTGCTAGAATGGTGGCAGTGGGATTAGAGAAGAGAAGCTAGAGATGAGATGTTATTTCATTATTTTATCCCCAGAGTCTAGCAGGGTGTCTCACATATGGCAAGTGATGAATAAATATGTGCTGAATTCAATCGAAATGAGTACAGAGCTAAATAAGATAATGGAGAGAGAGACAGTGATAAAGAGAGTGAGAAAAATAGAGGGACAGAGAGAGAGAGAGAGAAAGAAAGAAAGAAAGAAAGAATGAAAGAAAGAAAGGAAGAGGAAGAAAGAAAGAAGGAAAGAAAGAAGGAAAGGAAGGAAGATTGGGAGATGCAGAGAGAGTCGGAGAGAAAGAACCAGAGGGAGACAGAAAAAGATTGGGTGGGAAGGGGGGATGGAGAAGGGGAGGGGAGAAGGAGGAGGGGAGGAAGGAGAGAGGTAAAATTTAAGATAGACCTTGGAGGATGGTAAAGGGGAAGGAAAATATTCCAGATGTGAGGAAGGACCTGAGCAAAGAGGTAAAGGTAGCAAAGTAAAAAGGGCACTGGCTCTGGAGCCAGAGGACCTCAATTCAAATTTGACCTTTGACATTTACTGGCTGTGTGATCATGGGTAGAGAGATCATCATCTCTGAATCTTGTTTTCCTTAACTGCAAAATGGGATGACAAAATTGATAGTACCTATCTCACAGGCTAATTATGCAAAACTGCCATGAAAACCTTCAAACACTGCGATTGCACAAGAAAAACGTTATTGGGGGTTGGGGGGAAACTAGTCTTTTTTTTCCTAGATCTCTCTATGCCTGGAAGCGTCCATGCTAGAAGCTACAGGCCTCCCTGCAAAATCATCCTGACTTTCCTCAACTCTGAATTCAAAGGCGGGAAGTCAATTGGATAGACCTAGATTAGATCCCACCCTCTGCCTACCAAGCTCTTAGCCCTCTTGAGCATCCCTGAACTTCCCCATGCATGGAGTCCCATCCATCAAACAGGGAAGAGTGGCATGAACTTGGTTTAGTGATGTGCCATGTCCAGGGAACAGTCTCAGAAAGACATTGGCCCTGAAGTCAGAGCGCCTGGTTTCAAATTCCACTTTTAATATTGACTATATGTGTGAGACAGGGCAAGTCACTTAATCTCCCTGGGTCCCAGTTTCCACATCTATAAAATGAGGGGATTGGACTACATGATCTCTGTGATTCTCTTCAGCCTTAAATCTATAATCCAATAATTCTATGACTTCCTCCCACAGCCATAGCATAAAGAATATCACAACTAAGGCTTTCATGGTGTGAGAAACGTGGTTTTGGGGATC
Source organism: Trichosurus vulpecula (assembly GCF_011100635.1). Classification (NCBI taxonomy): domain Eukaryota; kingdom Metazoa; phylum Chordata; class Mammalia; order Diprotodontia; family Phalangeridae; genus Trichosurus; species Trichosurus vulpecula. Next base: position 52,534,644 of record NC_050581.1, on the reverse strand, counting down.
ACTGGACTTCCTAGGCAGGGCCAAAGTCCTGAAGAAGAACCCTGTGATAATCCCTAGGGAAGCCTGTACAGACCACAGGACTCCCAGAGGAAGACCAAGTAGTAGCCATCCCTTAATCTGTGGGGATCACAGGGCCTCCTAGGGGTCAGACCCTAAGGAAGACCCAAGTGATGGCCCCTTAGGATGGCAGTAAGATCACAAGGCTCCCGAGACAGGGCCAGAAGTCCCATGTGATGTCCCCTTAAGAAGGCCATGCAAACCACAGGGTTCCCCAAGGGAATCCAGAGTGGTAGCCCTCTTAACACTGCAGTGGGGATCACAGGACACCCCAAGACAAGATCCAGGAGTAAGCCTGGCGAGCTTCCGCTGCCTGTTGCTTCCCTTCACTTGACCTTAGGAAAACCCATGTGATTTGCCCACTCACACCCAAAGAACTCAGGACCAGAGTGGGCAGAGGAAGGCATTTTATTACGCTCCCCGGGAGAGCGGGTGTAGTGCTCTCGGGAACACTCACACGGATACAGATGCAGAAGCAGGGGTAACCATTCCCTCCATTCCTGCTAGAGTCATGGTTGGTTTACAGTCTTTGTTTTTTACATAGTTTTCCTAGGTTATACAGTTTATATAAATAGGATAATAAGGATACAGAAGCAAAAGTGAAGTTAATTAGATTTTCCTTGTCTTAGTTTAGGATTAAACTATATTCTTTTACTTCCCCTACTTTCCCTCTTTAACATATGCAAATGATGCAAATCAGTAGGCCTGGATTCTTGACCAAGACCAGACCCTAGATAAGCTTGAACAGGTTCAAGTGGGTTTGGCCTCTCTAATTCCCCAGACTGCCTTCTCAAAAAGTATACACATACGTACAAGCCTCTGACCTCTCACCTGACGGACCTTGAGGCCTGGTCTCTGCTAAAGCTGGGGTGGGGGAGGGCAGGGAAGCATACCTTATAGTTCTGTGGAAACAAAACTCCTCCTCCCATTTCTTACAATGGCATCCCTGTTTGTATTCTTTTCACAACCCACTTGTGGGGTGGGAAGATCAGGTATGGGGGAAAGAAGATACTGCCCTAGTACCCTTCAGTTCAGTCCATTAGAGTAAAAGTCAAACATAGACAACCTGGTTCCCAGGTCCAAAGTCCACCCCACAAATGCCTTCCAATTCTTGGACTCCCATCCAAAGAGTAATCTTCCCATTCCAAGTTTGGGAATGGTGGTCAAAGATGTTCTGTAACTGACCTGAGATGGAGGTGCAACATTTTTGATCCAGCAACTCAAAATTCCTCCACTTATCTCTCACATTATCTAAATGATAGAGCCAAAGAGAACCACCTCAAATTGCCATTAAGTTCCTTAATGTAACTGAATGGCTGATAATGTAAATGCATGGCTCCATTAGAATATTTATTAGTATTTAGAAACATAAATGTTATTCCTTAGAAATCACCAGTGTATCCCCCAATTTCCATTCGAGGAAACTGAGAGCCAATAAAGTGATTTATTTGTCCAGTGTATCTTGGTAACCTAGTGTCAGGGCCAGACCTCCTCATTAGGAGTCTGGTGTTTCTCTCCAATGCATCAAAATGTCTTCCTTTTGCTTTATTTTATGATCAAGTTGAGCAACAATAAGTAGTATCTTGAAGGACTTTGCATTGTGTGTATAAGTTCATTAAATTGACAAAAGTGCATGGCAGCGTCCTTCCAGCTATAACAGTGCCATCTCTCCCAAGATCTATCCATCAGCTAGAGCTGATAAGATAGAAACATGCCTGCTGGTGCTGGAATGGGACTGATGAGGTGAGAGCAGGATGGGGATTTATATCTCTGTACAGCCTATTGAATTGTCTATCCAGGTGTCAGGCTTGGCTGGGAAGTGAAGGACAGAACTTCTCAGGTGAAATGTAAATTGACCCAGTTCAGAAAGAAAACTGGGAACAACGGGGAAGGTAATTCAATGAATAAACATATATTAGGAACCTCTGAAGGGCCAGACATTGTAATAGTCATTGAAACAGGTGCAAAGATGAAAGGTGTGGCATGTACTTTCAGAGAACCTATAGTCTAGTAAGAGAAAAAAAAAACTTGTTTGCAAATAATCATAGTACAAAAAATCCTAATACTCAAAGAGATCTGTGATTTCATTAATTTGGATGTTCCCTCCAAAGATTTCTCTCTCTGTCCCTCTTTTTTTCTCACTCTCTTCATCACTGTCTCTCTCTCTCTCTTTCTCTCTGTCTCTCTCTCTCTCTCTCTCTCTCTCTGTCTCTCTCTCCCCCCATTATCTCATTTAGCTCTTTACTTATCTCAATTGAATCCAAAGATTACTACATCAAAACCTCCATCCAGGCCTGCCCATCCTAGGTCTCTTATCCAATCACAGACTCTAGGGAGTTATTGGAACCTAGAACAAATCACGTTGAATTCCAATGTGTGACTCACCTTGACCTGTCTTCCCATAATTGTATAAGTTTCCAATATGGCCCTGGCAGTAAGCTGTGCCAGCCTAGCTAAGGATGGAGAGACTTACCACCAGTAGGATGGCCACTGGGTGATGGATTCTTTGTCCTTGCAACCAATAGGATGCACTAAGTGTTTAAGATAGGTGTAAGCAAATAGTTACGAGCTCACAAAAGAGATAGGTCATTTATGCCTAGCAACACCAGGAAAGTTTCACAGAGGGGATGGTCTTTAACCTGGACCCTAAAGAATGAGTCATATTTTAGCAAGTAAAGGTAGAGGGAGGAGGAAATGAAGGGAGAAGCATTTCAGACATAGGGAAGACAATGAAAAAGGCACAGGCTCCCCTGCTTACTAAAGGGAGAGATCTAATCATCTAAGTGAGAAGAAAATTTGGATAAATGTTTGCAGGTGCTCAGAGCCTGAGCCTGACTTTCTATCCATGCCCTCATTCTGTCACCTAACAGTCATGGCTTTTCAATAAAATACAATCTCCTCCCCTTTACAACAAGAACATGGCCAAGGTAACCATATCAAAACATTTGTCACCTCTTACTAGATTTGGTTCTGGAGTCAGAGACTTTGAATTTAAATTCTGCCTTTGACACTACCTGTGTGACCTCAGATGGGTCACTGATTCTCTCTGAATCTCGGTTTCTTCATTTATAAAATGAAGAAGTCACACTAGATGACTTCTTATGATTTTTCCGGAACTAAATCTATGCTCCCTCTATAAAGTTTGGTTAATTCCACCTAGACACTTTAGGAATTTGGATAATTACCTACAGGTAAACAGTGGTAGCTTGGGTTAATTGTGCCAGAATAACCCAACTAATTTGGCTCATCCTAAAATAGCTAGCCAAGTCTCAGAGATTTAATCAATTACACCTTTCTATTAAAATGTAAATATCAACATAATAGCCTAAGTATTAATTCTTCCATAGTCAAAAATATGCAAAGAATAAGTTTAAGTCATCATACGATGCAGTGCAGTTTTCAGAGAAAAAAACCAAAACCAAAACCAAAAAACATCCCAGGTATAAATTGGGCCTTGTGTCATTAAATTCAAATGGTTCAATCACAGCTTAACAGAACCTTGGCTTTCCTTTCTATTTTCCCTTACTTACAATGCCAAAACGCCCCAGGCCACTGGCCTTTCCTTAGCCTCCTGAGCGGTTTACAGCTGTTTTCCCACAGCTATTTAACTGAGAGTCATTAATGGTCTGCCCTCAGGTTGCTAGCTGGCTCTCAACTCCCTCTACCTACCAAGTCTCTCTCCGGAGAGAAGTCTGCCTTGCTAATCTCAGGGAAGGCCTTACTCCGCTGCAGGCTCCCTGTGCCTGCAATCTGCTTGATCTTTCCCCTTCTAGATCAGAAAGAGAAAAGCCAGAGAAAGGTACATGCTGAGGTGACTTCGTTCCCAGACTGCCGCCGCAAAGCCCTGCCTGCCAGGGTAATATTTTCCTGACTGAAAAGCAATCAGGCTTCTCTGTTGCGCCAGCCTAGCTCCTAGCTCCTGAGCTGAAACTACTCATTCATTACTTACATCTGCATAGAATGGACCTATTGCTGCATCAAAACTCCTTGGGCTTGGACAACATGCCACAAACTCTTTGAACTGTTGAAAACAGTTTCTAAAAGTCTGCAGTGGAGAGGTGGGGGTCAGGTTGAAAGAGAACTGAGAGGGGCAGCTAGGTGGCGCAGTGAGTAGGGCACCGGCCCTCAAATCTGGCCTCAGACACTTGACATACTTACTAGCTGTGTGACCTTGGGCAAGTCACTTAACCCCAATTGCCCCGCCTTCCCCCCTCCAAAAAAAATTAAAGAAAAAAAGAGAACTGAGAGTTGAATAATTGGATTTCTGGTTACAAGTCTGACACGAGCTGGGTGACCTCAGACAAGTCCTTTTATATCTCTGAACCTCTGTCCTCTCCACTATAAAATGAAAGGGCAGGGCATGATGACCTTTAAAGTGACCTTTAACCCTAACTTCATAGAATATTACAGAATCTTCTTCAGTCTTTTGAGTCGTGTCTGTCTGTGACCCCATTTAGGGTTATCTTGACAGAAATATTTGAGTGTTTTGCCGTTTCCATCCCCAGGCCATTTTATAGATGAGGGAACTGAGGCAAACTGGGTTAAGTGACTTGTCCGGGGTCATAGAGCTAGTAAGTGTCTGAGGCCAGATTGAACTGAGAAAGATGAGTCATCCTGACTCTAGGCCTGGTGCTCTGTCCACTATGCCACCTAGCTGCTCATCATAGAATCTACTATAATTCTACTGGAATGAGGCAGAAACTCTGCATGTGCTCCAACCCTTTTCTACAGGGTCATATGCTCCTGTACCTTGGTCAAGAAGATGCTCTATAGGTCCTAATTCTTCCCAAATGGCTATAATTTGGATAGTTGAGCCCAATAAGAGAATCTAATTCGATTCAGCAAATATTTATTAAGAGGCTACCATGTGTAAAATAAGGGAAGCTAGGTGGTGCAGTGGATAGAGTGTTGAGCCTAGAATCAGGAAGACTCATCTTCTTGAGTTCAAATCCAGCCTCCAACACTTACTAGCTGTGTGACCCTGGGCAAGTCACTTAACTCTGCCTCATTTCCTTATGTGTAAAAAGAGCTGGAGAAGGAAATGCCAAATCAGTCCAGTATCTTAGCTAAGAAAACCCCAAATGGAGCCATGAAGAGTTAGACAAGACTAAAACAATTGAACATCAACAAATGAGTTAAATGTTCTAGTAGTCACTGGGGCTAGGAAGGCCACAATAAAACAGTCTTTACCCTCAAGGAGCTTACATTCTGCTTGGGAGGGGGTACAACATGGACACAGATATGTCTAATATATATCTAATAGTTGAAGGTAGAGCATTGAACTTAGAGCCAGGAGAACCTATATTCGAATCCTACCTCAGATACTACCTGTGTGACCCTGGGCAAGCCACTTACCCTCTGTGTCTCAGGTTCCTCAACTATAAATGAAAGGGTTTGACCTGATGGTCTCTTAGGGCCCTTCCAGTTGTAAATCTATGCATCTATGATCTTAATACAGAGATAGGGTGGGGTGTAAAGTTGGGAGGGCAGAGAGGAAAAATCAGACCACCATTTTTAAAATCAAACAAAGATTTTTAATAAATCATTCGAGCTTAGCATAAATTTGAAATAGATATTTCACAGATTCTTAGGATTTAGAATTTGAAACTGTATTGCCTCTGTAGTAGTAACCTCCCAGAGTCCCTCAGCCAGAGTAAGACCATCAATAAAGGCCCAAAGCTTGTTTGTCAATTCTCCAAAGAGTCTTCCTCTTTTTACTAGCATGAATCAGTAGAAAAGGCCCATAGCCCTTTTCTCAATTCCCTTCACTAGCATGAATCAGCACCAGTCCATAGGTCCAGGGTGTTCATTCCCTTCCCCCAGTCAACAGCTAAGAACCCAATAAAAATGAGCCAAACTTTACTGGTTTGAGAAGGGGGTGCCCCATTCCCTCCAGGGTTCCAACAGAGTGCCCAATTCCACTGTTACCCCAATGGACCCAACCTGTTTCACTATTTTCCTTTACTGCCTTCATGTTGTATATCTCCTTAAGAAAACTGGTTTAGCTTACTGTCTTGTGTGCTCCATGTTTCCTTTTCTACATTAAGACAGAAGTGACATTGGGTAGCCCCCTATGTAACTCTATCCTTTTATAGATGAGGAAACTGAGGTTAAGTGGTCACACAAATACTGAATAGCAAAGCTATTTTGATATCTAGGTCCTCTGACCTTGCTGCCTTCCAGAGAAGGGCTGACATCTATCTTGTCACTTAAATCTTAGTGTCAGTATGATTCTTCTTAACAGGCTGGTTTTTACCTTTGTGATAAGAGGCAACCAGGATACTTTGGGGCACTTGGTGCCTGGAGAGTTGTATGTGAGAACAAGATAAAAGCGTGGGAAGGTGGGAAACAGCATAAAGGAGGGTGGTCCCAGAGATATAAACTAACCAGATCCTTCCTAAATATCCCTATAGCTGGTCCTAGCCAAGACTGTCTGCTGTGAAGTGTTCTGGGGGAAGGAAGGTAAAATCTGGCACTGGGTCTAATAAACCCACTGGCTCTTTAGCTGAGAATGCATTTGAAAGAGGAGGAAATTTCAGACTATAAGGAGAAGGTAACAAGGGAGGACTCCCAGGGTTTGATAGTGAGACCTCGTACTGTTTCTCATCCCTGCCCCATGTGCTCAGTGGTCTAGAGAGATAGTGAAGATGGGACAATCTGCCAATGATTCCAGTGCCAGAATGTCATAAGGCAACGGCAGGGACCATTATAGGCCAGGTATATTGTACTTTGGGGTCTGCCGCATTGCACTGCATACACTTGCTGCCAAAGGGAAGCCAATCACGGGAGCCCATGGGGAGTTTGGAGGGGGCTTCAAGTCCGGTGAACCCACAGAGCTCTAAGGCACAGCTGAAAGAAGGGGGATGTCATCGCTAAGAAGACAGTGGTCCTAGAGAGGGGGTGGGAGTGAGGCCAGATCAGGGAGCTAAGAAATTATGAAAAGGAAGAACACTTCCAGGAACTAGGGACAAGATCTGAATACCCTATGGGGAGAAGGGAAAGGTCGTTCTGCTGCTGTTTGTTAATAAGGAGTTTAATATGCGACTGGAGCCATTTCATTTCCTCACTCAGGACCAGATTAGGAGCAATTCAGGGCTTTATGGTTTATAAATGAATCAGTCTCCTCCTCTAAAGAGTACTGAGGTCAAAGCAAATGAACTTGTTTTTGCTTGCTGGAATCTTTGGGTGAGTTTATTTAGAGGCCGACTGTTTGCTTCCTTGGAGTGGTCTGTCAGACGATAAATCCTCCTTAGAAATTAGAAATGCCTCTGATGACTACAAGCTCTAGTCCTTATCTCAATTTTTCATGGCACCCCCATTCTGCTTCTCGCTCTTGCCTCCTACGTTGCTTAGATGTCAAAACCATCCCACCATGGCTTTTATCAATGTGCCCATTGCTAATGGATGTATCAGTCAACAAATATTTACTAAATGTTTATTATGTGCCAGGCCTTGTGCAAGACATGAGGGATGCAAAAATAAAGATGAAATTATCCCTGACCTCAAAGAGCTTACATTTGATTGTGGGTAGGCACAAAACATAAGTATGAGGTAATTGAGGGAGGGATAGCGCTAACTGCTGGGGAGGGGCATCAGGTGATGCTTAAGCTGAGCTTTGAAAGAGATGCTAGAAGGGGGAAGCCAAGAGGAAGGGTATTCTGGGCATAAGCTCAAGCAAATGCATGGAGAGGGGAGATAGAGTGTGGTGATTTTTTGTTTGTTTTGGATTTTGTTTTGTTGTTTTTGTGGAAAGAGCAACCAGAAAGCCAGTTTGGCTAAAGTGAAGACTATGTAGAGGGAAGTAATACAGAATAAGGATGGAAAGGCAGACTAGATCCAGGTTTTGATCCAATCAAAGGAGTTTGCATTTGACCCTAGAAGTAATAAACTTGAGTTTATAGAGTAGGGAAATGACATAATAAGACTTGTGCTTTAATAAAATCACTTTGCTAGCTATGTAGAGAATAGATTAGAAACAGTTACCTTATCATAGGGTAGTAGCCTCAGGGACTGGGAGAAGAAAGAGGGACCTTGTACTAGGCACAATCAAAGATGAGTCTCCGCAAGTTCTTAGGTCATTGATGTTGGTGCTGACGTTATGAAAAATGAGTTTACTTCCCCTTAACTTAATAAAGGCAATGGGGCTCTTAAAGGTTCTTCCCAGCACGAAGGGAAGAAGGAGTGGTCCATTCTATTCACACCAGTCAGATATGCAATAAGATATATATCTGATCCTCATAGTTTCTGGGCCATCTTCTTCACTCTTGTGTTGGACTGATGCTTCAGATAATGTTCTCCAGGAAGAAATGTACCTCTCTCTTCTCCACCCTTAACTCCCTCTAAGCCTGACCCTTTTCTACCTAGAATATGCAGCACTTCATTTATGCCATGATCTCATCGAGAAACTTCCTTCCTAGTTGCAGGACTTACTCATATTTGGAAGGTCTTGGAAGTCATTTTGTCACGCTCATTTGTTTTGTTTTGGTTTTTTTCCTGGAAGGATGCTTGGATTAGAGATGTCAAATTCCTGTAGATTTTGAAACCAAATAGTGGGAAGAGAATCTAGGGCACCAAAAAACAGAAATCAGGGAGAAATTTAGATTTATCCAATAGTCTCTGTGTTTGGGTTTTTGTTTTAGTGTCTTTTATAAATCCAAAGCTCATAGTAGGATTGATCCTTGGCTCTCTCATTTATTAACATTATAATCTTGATCTGATATCAAAGATGTCAAGGACATCCACTGCATCCTGGACCATTGCTAGTCATCCAGACTTTTGTCTTGCCACTGGACTCCAATGACTCTGGAAGAAAGAGTGAAGCTGATGATTTTGCCCAGCTATGCCTCCCTTAAATCTAGTTTACTCATGAGTCAAGATATCACCCCATGAGGTCATTGGTCCTCTTCAAAAATGAAGGGCCAACAACAGCAAAATGATCTTGAGCTAATGAAGGGACTGAATTAGATCATAAGGTCACAAGGTTACTGCTTTAGAGCTAAAACAGATTATAGGACCTCAGAGATCATTTATTCCAATTCTCTTGTTTTACATAAGGAAATTGAGGCTGAGACTGACAAAGTGGCCTGCCTAAGGTCGAAGTGGTACTAAGTTTCAAATCCAGGTTGACTGAAGTCTAATCATGACCACCGTTTACAACCTGTGACTTTGAGCAAATTATTTTACGTCTCTGGGCCTCAGTTTCTTCACTTGTAAAATGAAAGGGTTGAACTAAATGACCTCTAAGTTCTCTTTTTACTCTAGTCTAGATCTATGATCCCAGAGCCCAGTGTGGGGAAATCTTTTACCATATGTTTGGGAAACCTTATTTATTGACATTGTCAGAGCTAGCTTTATGTGGCTAGAACACTGTCTAACCCAAAGGCTTCCTGCAGAGCTCAGGATGACCTCAGGTTGTAAGAAATGCTTAGATTCCACCCAGTTCTTGTTTTGGGCCTGCTCAAAGTTGGTTTTTGTTAACATAAGATACAAATTTGTGTTTTGGATTCCCTAAATTAGAATGACTTACCTACTGATATGTGTCCCAAACTCCCCATCTCTTGGAAACTATCTATGTCCTATGTGAGTCCAATCAGGTAAATATCCTTATACCCTTGTCTTGACTCTAGACAAATTAACCTCACAAAGATTTATAGAGAGAGACACCCCTTCCTTCTGGTTCCCTCTCTACCAAATGACCTAATAAATTTCTTTCTAAGACTATTTCAGATTTTAGAGTTTGTCCTCATGACTAACACTAACTTGATTCCTGGCACATAGTAGGCATTTAACAAATCTTGTTGAAATGAATGGAATTTATTTCAGTTCCCCTTAGCCTCAAGGCATGGGGAGAGTGAGAGGACACAGAACACCTAGAGGGGACTTAGGGAAAAGAAAAGGCTCTAAATTGGGCAGCTAGGTGGCACAACAGATAGAGCACTAGCCCTGGAGTCAGGAGGTCAAATGTGGCCTCAGACATTTATTAGCTGTGTGACTCTGGGCAAGTCACTTAACTCAATTGCTTCCAAATAAAAGGAAAAAAAAAAAGGCTCTGAATGGGAAGGGTAAGGACTAGAGACAAACTTCACAATCATATTGTGATCTGGCCCTGCCTATACAAATGCTAAACTTGGAGAACTTGGGAGAGATAATATTATTGTCTCACGTTTGAATGGAAGAAGCATGGTGGAGTGCATAGAGAGCAAGTCTTGAAGCCAGGAAGAACTGAGTTCAATCCCACCTCTGATAGATCCTGATTGATCCAGGGCAAGTTACTTTATCTCTCAGTGGTTACTTCACTATCAGTTGCTGAGAAAGTGCTAACTTACATTGATAGAGGGAATTTCCTCACTTGGAAAGTGAGGAAAATACACAGATCCAGCCCCTTCCTATTCCTCTCCACATATTGCTTTCAAAAAACTTTTATGTCCATTATCACAACCATAAAGAGGATTCACTCCAAGTTGTATTTTGTGTAACAACCACCCAATGGGACGGGTGACACTGGACCACCCTCTACAGCTCTGAGTCAGCCATGAAAGATTTAAAATATTCTTCTCCAGAAAGAGAAACCTTCCTTATAAGTGGTTTCTACAAGAACCTGAGAAATGTTCCTCTTTTATGCTCATGCGGTGCTCATCTGATATATTACATACCTAATTAGGGCTTGGAAGATAAAAAGGTACACGGGTGCCCTTCGTTTTCCGCACACAAGGTTAGGCCGTGTAAATTAGATGGAACGCCATTAATAATCAAGCAAACAAGGTCAGCACCATTGTTCACTGCAGTCTTTCTACTTCTATTAGGTTAATTCTACATTTCCCAGGCTCTACAATTGAATAGTGATTACTTTGCTAAATACTACATGAGTTTTGACAAAACAAACCCCCGAGGAATCAAAATAAGTAATTTCTATTCAGCAGAAATCATTTTCAGATTAGCCTGCGTGCAATATTATACAACCCAATTATGACAATATGCAGACATGTATAATAAATAAGGAATATGAGATCTAACACTATCTGAGGTTAGGCAAGAGGAGGTGAGAAAGCATTTTACAGAGAGGAATGGGGAGCCCCTTATCCAGTATGCCCTGAAAAGTGGGTAAAGACAGCATGAACCACTTTCACCAGTACCCATAGTAGTAATTATAGTTCACATTTATATAATGCTTTAAGGTTGGCACAATGCTTTACACAAATACCAGTTTTATATAAAATGCAAAAACCATGGGATTAATCTAAATTTCTTTTTGACTGCTGCTTTGTGGTCCCCCAGATTCTCTTGCACTCATTAATTTCAAATTCTACAAGAATGTGGCATCTGTAGCTAGGTGGCACAGTGGATGGAGTGCTGGGTCTGGAATCAGGAAGGCCTGAGTTCAAATCTGGCCTCAGACACTTACTAGCTGAATGACTCCGGACAAGTCACTTAACTTCTTTGTGCCTCAGTTTCCTCATCTGTAAAATGGGGGTACTAATAGAACCTAACTCCTAGGGTTATTGGGCAGCTAGGTGGTATAATGGATAGAGTGCTGGGACCTGGAGTCAGGAAGACTCATCTTCATGAGTTCAAATCTTGTCTCAGACACTTACTACCTGCATAATACTGGGCATGTCACTTAACCCTGTTTACCTCAGTTTCCTCATCTGTAAAATGTGCTGGAGAAGGAATAGCAAACCACTCCAGTGTCCTTGCCAAGAAAACTCCAAATGGGGTCATGAACAGTCTGAAACAACTGAACAACAAGAACACAGGGTTATCATGAAAATCAAATGAGATAATATTTGTAAAGCACTAAAGCCTGCCACATGGTAGGTGCTTAATAAATGTTTGTTTCTTGCCATTCTATTTATCTACTCATCTTTCAAGGACCTGGTCTCTCCCTTCTACCCAGTGTCAGAGATGTAACTGGAACCCCCATCTCCTAATCTAGTGCTCTTCTCATTACACTGTTCTGTTGAGAGAAGAAAAGGGAAGGGAAGCCACATTTGGAATTTGTTCCCTGATCATGAACCTTCCCTAAATTTCTTATGGGTCTTATTTTTATTTATTTATTTTGCTGGAGGGAGAGGTAGGGCAATTGGGTTTAAGTGACTTGCCCAAGGTCACACAGCTAGTGTCTGAGGCCGCATTTGAACTCAGGTCCTCCTGACTCTAGGGCCTGTGCTCTACTCACTGCACAACCTAGTTGCCCCATATGGGTCCTATTTTTACAGAATAGAGTCTGAGTCCATGGTGTACTGTTTCCTAAAGCCCACCCCTAATGAACATTCTCCTCAGTAGTAGCTACTAAATATCCCGTGACTGATTTACCTTAATCTCTGAAGAATGTGTGTTACCCTGGGAGGGAGAGTGCTGCTCTAGTGGATGGAAGGAGCAATACCTAGAGTAGGGACCTCAAAATACCCCCTCTAATCTATCCCCGATCTCTGAAATTCCTTTAGAACCAAGAAAGAAGCTTCTCTCCAAGAATGAGAGTCAGATGAAAACCACAAAACCTCCTGGGAGAGAGTCTGTGACTTGGATATACACAAAGACGTCACTGACTAACATCAGAGTGTTTCTAAAGACCAAGTTCTGCTAAAGCAGAGAGATCATTGAGCAGCAGGAATTTCATAGAAGCACCTTTATGTGGTGGCAAAGAAATGGAAACAATGTAGATGCTGATTGATTGGGGAAGGGCTAAATAAATCGTGGTATGTGATTGCGATGGCATATGACTACTGTAAGAAACAATGAACATGAAGAATCCAAAAAACCATTCGAAAGACTTATATGAATTGATGCGGAGTGAAGTAAGCAGAACCAGGAAAATAATATTCATCATAACTACAATAATTTAAATAGAAGGGAAAAAAAGAAACTGGGCATTGTGTAAACATAATGATCAAACTTGGTTATGGAGTTGAAGAAATATACCTTCCCACCCCTTCTTTGCAAAGGTGGAGAAGTGTCTTTCAGACATCTCAAACTAGATTCCACTAGGCATTTTAAACTCAATATGTCCAAAAGAGACCTTATTTTCTTTCCCCCTAAACCAATCCTCAACCCTACCTCCTACCTTCTCTATTACTGTAGAGGAAAACACCATTTTCTCAGGAGTTACTCTCAGCTCCTCACTATCTCTCACCCTTCATGTCTAATCTGCATCTCTTGAATACACCCTCTTCTCTGCTCTGGCACTGCCACTCTAGTGCAGGCCCTCATCACCTCAGGCCTAGATTATTGCAGTAGTCTGCTCTGAGGTCTCTCCACCTCAAATTTCTCGCCACTCTAATCCTATATTAGGAAGGCAGAATTTATGATTTCAAAGAGAATCTCATATGTGCCTAAAAGGTCTGGAACCGCAGGATGTAAGGAATTCTCTAGGCAGAAGGCAGGAGAACTAAAGCATGTATTTACACTCCACAATAACAAGCCCACAAACCAGCATCCCCATTTTGATATTTTCATCAAAAGCTTCCAGGCCCAATAAGTCCACCTTACAAGGGTAACCAGGAGGCCACAGAGAAGCAGATGGTATAAGGCAAAATCGTATACATGCTTCCCCTCTACGGTAAGAAGATTGCCCACTAGCCTCTAGTCAGCTCTGCTACCGGCAGCTCAGCTTCGGCTGTAGGCGTCTCTGGCTCCAACCGGAAAAGGAAAGGAGGATCTTCAAGCTGTCCTCTCCCCTCTTATAGAGTTTTTGACATCATCAAGCGCCGCCTGAACGACCAGGGCCGATTGGTTCTTGACTTGGCCCCTCCCCCTAGCGTAGACCACGTTAACACACCTCCCCTCAGCCAGCCCCATGACTCATCACACAGGAAGCTCTCCGATCCCTGGCATGGTGGCTGGGCCTCCTGCCCCGGAAGAGCAAGCCCCAGCGTCCAGGGAAGCTCAACGAGGCAAGCTGAGTCATTCAAAGAAAACAAAGTCCATTCTGGCTACAAATCCATCCTTCCTTTGGCCACTAAAGTGATTTTCCTAAAGTGCAGATCCTGTCATGTCACCCTCTACTCCATAAACACCAGTGATTTCCCATTGCTTTCAGGAGTAAAAACAAAACGCTCTGTTTGGCATTCAAACCCTTCACAACCTAGCCCCTTCTACCTTTACAATCTTCTTATACATTATTCTCCAACTCATACTCCAATCCAGTGACACTTGCCTCCCGGATATTGTATCTCTCAGCTCTAGGCATTTTCTTTGGCTGTCCCTCATGCCTGGAATGCTCTCCCTCCTCCACTCTAACTACTGACCTCTCTGGCTTCTTTTAAGTCCCAACCAAAATCCCATCTTCTAAAGAAAGCCTTCCCCAACCCCTTTTAATTCCAGTGTTTTCCCTCTATTAATCATTTCCTATTTATCCTATATATAGCTTGCTTTGCATATATTTGTTTACATGTTGTTTTCTCCATTAGATCATTAGCTCCTTGAGGGCAGGGACTGTCTTTTGCCCTTTTTTATCCCCAGCCTTAGAACAGTGTTTGGCGCATAATAGACACTTAATGAATTCTTATTGACTGATTGATTGACTGGAATGTTGCAATTATCCTCTGAAACAATTGGGAAATGTAGATTGATTTTGCTGAGCTGCTATTTTGTTTGTTTTCCTCTCACCTTTTTATGTTTTTATTATGAAGAATAGCTACCTGGGTAGAAGAGAGGGAAGGATATAAAAATCAAAAGAAACTCCAGAGATGGAACCTTAGAATGCAGCAAATCTATCTCAAACCCAAAGTTATTACTCTAGAAGATGATGTATAAACATGATGCAAAAAATGTATCAACATTCTGAAAAAATTAAAAATGAGCTCTGGGCACTTAAAGATTTTGATTAGGCATTAAGAAGGTGAAGGGAGCTATCCTCAGGAGTTGGGAGGATTTGCATAGGGAGAAAAAGGAGACTGCAAAGGCATGAGACAAACCTGTCCTTCTGCACAATGCTTCCTGGGGCCAACCCTGCTGGTGGAGCCTTTCCAGGTTTGGGATGGAGTTGGATGTATTCCTTTGTGCTGCTCATTTGGGAAACAGCATGGCAGAATGGATTCCTGGCCTCCCTATTGCCTGCTAAGGCAATGAAGAGAAAGCAGAGAAGCTGGCATCGTGCTGTAGTGTTGGGGTGGGCCAGACTGGAGTAATTGCCGGTATGTTGCTGTAGCCAGGCAAACAACGGTGCCTTGCAAATGTGCTTCGATGGAGCTTGCCAAAGAGAACAAAGACAGCCCTGATGTTCCCCCTGCCTTTCATGTTAGGGGACATGTTGCCTGATAAATTACAGTGGCATCCCTTTCCAGGATCTACCTAATGATTTGACAACCTGAAGGAAAAGAAAGTTGGGGGGGGCACTCCACAGCATCCTTTTAGCTTAGCATATTCCAGAGAGATGAACAGAAAATGCTTTGCCCTAGCCATCTTATTACATGGGCCCCATGAGTACACAGGCAATTCAGGTATCCCATCTGGGGGCAAATTAATTTGTTCCTGCTACCCCAGGCCATTGTTCTGCCTTCTCCTCTATGAACATTTAATACAATGTTTATTGTTAAATATGTAACAGAACATTTAAACAAGTCAAGTCAACAAGCATTTATTAAGCACCTATTCTCACCAAATACTGTGCAAAGGGCCAAGAATACAAGAAAAGGCAAAACCATGGTCCTTGCCCTCAAGGAATTCATGTTGTTGTTTGTCCTTCCATTTTGAAGAGGACTAAGCACATCAGGAGGGTTATGTCTTAATTTGCAAGTGAATTGGATTTAAGTGAGGCAGAGCTGGGCAAAATTATCAGCCTCACTCTCTCCTCCAGAGTCATTGGAGTCCTGTGGCAAGACATAGGTCATGATGACTGGTCGTAGCCCAGCTGCAGTGGGAGACCTTCCAAGGAACTCATAGTCTAATGGTAATTACCAATTTGGTTTAGAGTTAAGAAGAAGAAATTGAATCTTATTTTTGCCACCTGTCACTCATTGTAACAACAATGTTGCTAGCAGCTGCTGTGGAGGTGAAAGACCAACAACAAGACCAACAACAAGAGCACACAGGAGGGCTGCTAGAATAGGTCCTTTGATCTGTTTTTCTAAGGAAAACAACTTTAAGGGGCTAACAATTTTACTTTAATTAAACATACATATAAATTCACTTAGTTCAGGGGGGAAAGCCAGCACCCTGAACTTCAGAGCAAATACAAACAGAAATTACAAACAGAACAACAGACAGGCTTTTATCTGTCTGACCAAATCACAATACATACATAGTTACCAGAGAGAAGCACTAACATCTGGGTTTTCAAAGTGGGAGAGTGGTGCGGGGCCAAGGTCAGGGGGCATCACAACCATTCAACTCAAACCCATGTGAACTAGGCCTTCCTTTGACATATGCAGGTCATCAGACTCCTCATTCAATCAAAGATTCCTTAATGCTGAGAAAACAAAGACAACAAAAAGTCCACTTTGCTTGCTATCACATTTGAAAGGCAAAACTCATCAAAGGTACTTATTACCTCAGAATTCCAAAAGAGAAAACAGTTAAAAAAAAAGTCCCACCCTAATTACCATAACACTCCTATGACCTTGGACAAGGCACTTTACTTCTCTAGGCCTCAATATCCTTATCTGTAAAATGAGAGCAGGGGACTAAATGACCTCTAAGATCCCTTCTAAATCTTTTATCTTATAATCTTTCATTTCCTGGTGGTTGAGTACTGGTCTTAGTAGGAGAAGTCTGGTATGGGATCCTGTGAGAGCTTTCCATTTCTACACTTCCTCTAATTTTGGAGGATTCTGTTTGGGGCATCCTCATGCCTTTGCCTTCTCTCTTTCCAACACAATGACTGGAATAGAAACCCTTAATAAATCTTTGTTGGCTAAATGAATGTATGATGGACTCTTGGTGCAGACCGATAATCTAGCACCAACACATAGAGCTTACCTAAGTCTTCATCGATGTCTCTAATGTCTAAATCCCTGGTTACCAGCATAGATTCAGAATTGTTTGTGGGAGTAGGGGTAGAGAATACAGGGGAAGCAATAATATACTCCCTGTGTTACTCAACCACTGCCTGACAGGGTAGAACTATACAAAAGTGGAATGGGCTGATTTGGCAAGTAGTTAGGTCCCCTTCATAAGAGGTCTTCAGGCAAAACCTAATGTAGACACTGAAGGGGATCTGTGAGTCTGTTCTGGGTATAAACCCAAACTTGGCTATTTGATGCCTCTGGGTCATTGGGAAAATAATTTCTTCTCTCTGGATTGGTTTCATCATCTATAAAATGGGGTGGGGGCAGAGGGTGTGGACTAGATCAGGGATCCTTGTATTGAAAAAAACATAAAAATCATTCTTAGCTCACGAGTTGTGCAAAAACAGGTTTCTGGTCATTTATTTACCCCTAAACTAGATAATCACTATAGACCCTTCCAGGAGGTATTTAATAAATGCTTGTTGATTGATTGATTCCAGCTTTCCTTCATGCGATCTCATTTTTTTGAAGGACTCCTTTCATAATTTTCACCAGATTGTCAAAGGGCTCTATGGCACATGGCTGAGGAAGGCAAATGATATAAATAGTTAAAGCAAGAAGGGAATGGAGTGTCTTCCTGATTTTTTTTTAACTTAGTTCCTCATGCACTGTTTTAGAGTCTTTTTCATTGTGTTGGTGGTTCCACTTTCTAAATAAGTGCTGAGACTGAATTTGACCACTGCAAGTTATTTATTAGGGAAGGCAGAGCATTCAAGGTTCCAATCAGTGAACAAGGGGATTGCGATAAGTAGCTTTTCCTGATTCGATGTGTTGCAAGCCAACCTTGTGGAACAATAGCTGCACTGGAATTGAACAAGCACCTCCAAGCAAAGCCAGAATGTGAAGGAGAAAAGCACTGGAGGACTTCTGGCCCCTCCTAACAGCTGACAACACCTTTGCTCTGGTGCACAGTGTGGATCTTAGCTGAAGGAAAGCCTGACCAAAGATCCTATGGGGACCTGACTGAGTTAAGCCCTACAGTGAGGCAAGGAAGGGAGAGTTTACCCTATATTAAGTATTTAGATTCTAGTCTATCACTTTCTCTAGGCCAGAATTCTGGAGTCTGTGAACTTAACGTGTGTGTGTGTGTATGCAAGCACACATAATATATGTTATATATTATATATCATACATATACATAGATCTATATATGCATGCATACTAATAGATTATGCATAATAATAGATTACATGTATATACTTAATATAACATACACATAGAGAGAGAATGAGAGATAGAACTATATTTCAATATAATTTATTTCCTTTGTAAACTAATATATTTTATTTTATGGTTTCAAAAGCATTATTCTGAGAAGGACTCCCTCCATAGTTTTCACCACATTGTCAACTGGGTCCATGGCACAAAACAGGTTATAAAGAATCCCTGGAATATATGGATATTCACTGTCTGAATTAAAAACATTCACTGGCTTAAATTTCTATGATGACGACAGACATCTGTGTAGAAACACAAAAAGCCTACAGGCATATCAAATGCAACATGTTCAAAACAGAACTAATGTATTCTGTTACCTTTACCTCTACAGAAGTTTTCCAGTAACTTCCCCCATTTCTGTCCATGGTACTGACAGCCATCCATTGGCCCAGGCTGATAATTTCAGCAGCATCTCCAATTCTTCTCATTCATCCCCTATATCAAACCACTTGCCAAATCCTGTCTATTCTATCCCTTCCATCAGCTTTTAGCTCCCTCTCCTTCTTTACGCTCACATGGGTACCTCCCTATTCCAGACCACTAATATCCCTAATAGCCCTGACTGGGCTCCTAATTGATCTCCCTGCTTCCAGTGTACCCCCTTCCCAATCCATCCTCCACACAGCTGCCAAAAAGATCTTCCTAAAGAACAAGTTTGACCATGTCACTTCATTGCTCAAGAGGTCCAGGTGGCTGCTTCTCATCTCCAGGCACTTGAATCTCTTCACCATCTGGCTGCCACCTTTATTTCCAGATTGATTATACATCACTTCCCCTCACATACTCTAACTTCTACCCAAACTATCCCACTTGTTGTTTCATATCTATGACATTCCATCTCTAGTCTTCATGGCTTGGCACAGGCTGTCCCTCATGTCTACAAGGCTCTCCCTGTTTACCATCAGCCCTGGCAACCTTACCTCCCTTCAAACTTTATTTCAAGTGCCACCTTCTCCAAAAGGCTTTACTGATTAATCCTGAATTGCTTTGAATTTTAAAATATATATATTTTGTATTTACTTGTGTGTGCACCTGCTTTCCCTTTCCCTCCTCTCCTCTTGGACAATGTAAACTCCTAAATAGCAAGGACTGTCTTATTTTCTCCCTATATAACCCCAGTGCATAGCACAGTGCTTGGCCTATAGTAAATACTTAGTAAATGCTATTTCAATGACTTGAAGGTCCAGATTCTAATTTTAGCTCAACCATTAGCCAACTTTGTGATGTCATCAAGTCATTTCACCTCTTGAGGCCCAAAGATCTTCTTCTATGTGCTTTCCAAGATGGAGAAGATACAATCCTTGGCCTCTTGTAAGCAAGAAGGGGCATACACATACTGCAAGAATGTCCTTTCAAGCTTTTCAAAGAGTCATTTGACCTTCCCAATGACCCTGTGAGGTACAGAGGGGAAAGATTATTATTTGCATTTAGCCGATGAGGAAATTAAAGCATTGAGAGTTGATATGACTTTTCCAAGGTCATACAGTGAGTTAATCACAAAACGTGGAGTAAAATCTAGGTTTCTCAGTTCTTTGCTCTGTGCTTTTTCCCCTTCATTAGTAAAATTCTAAAAAGTTATATATACTTACTCACACCATCTCCTTTCCACCAACTCATTTTTCAGTTCCCTTCAATCCAGCTTCCATCCCGCTAATCTGTTGACATTTCATACTCCAAGGTCATTAATGGCCTCATCACCAAACCCAATGCTCTGCCCTGTACCATCTACCTTATTTTAAAGCTATCGTTCTCTTTGACCTCTATGTAGCTTTTGACTGTCTTGACTTTGATGATCCTTTGGCTTCTGTTTCATTGTACTCAGCTGAGTTCTCTTTCCTCTCTGAAAATTCCTTCTTAGTCTCCTTCACTCCTTCTTCCTCATTTTCTTACTTTTAAGCACTGGTATCCCCCAAGTCCCTGTCCTTGGCCCACTTTTCTAGTCCTAATTTACTCTCGCCCTTGTGGATTTCATTGCGTTCTTTGGTTTCAATGATCATGTCTATGCAGATGTGCAATTTACCAATCTCATGTCTCCAGTTGCCTGCTTGACATTAACACTACATGTTCTACCAGCACCTCAAACTCAAAACTTCCAATATGTACTTGATCATCATCCTTTATCTATAAACCTTCCCTCTTCCTAAGCTCCCTATTTCTTTTCTGCACAGTGTTTATGTTATTTTCTGTATTGTTCTTCACTTTTGAAAGTATCATTTCTTACTGAATATAAAGAAGACAGAACTATTGTCCTATGGTAGACATTTTCCTGTGTTCCTGATTGTGAGATTCATTACTACCCTCTGCCTTACCCATGATCTTTTTTCCTATTTGCCGTGAAATCTCTCTGGGTCCACGCCCTCCCACCTTCTGAAGGTCAGTTGCCCACAGAGCTTTGTATTCCTTCTCTTGAGGCAGAATGCTTTCCATGGAGACATCACACTCTCAGCAGTAGTGATCTCTCTAAGGACCAATTCTCTTCAGATTATACACTTGCTAAGATCCCCATCTTCCATTATAGAATGTCATTCCTCAGAAGTGTTCCTTCAATGGGACCCCTTCTTATCATTGAATTGATATTCCCTTTTTCTATTCCTGTTTCAATCCTTTCCTTTATCACTTCACCCATTTTCTCTCTAGACACTCTTCTTCCTGAGAGACCATAGGTATTGTTTTCCTTTCATTTTTACCACTGAATTGTGATATATCACACTCTCCTCTCAATCTTCTTCATCCCCTTTCCCTTTTTATGCATTCTTTCTATTCTGAAGCTTAGTCCCCCCAAAACAAAAAATTAATAAATAAAAACATTGATCCAACTGTAGGCAAAGGGTTGTAAGGATTAGCCCATGGAGTTTCAGGCCTATTGTTTCACCATCAAGTCTTTTTAAATTTTACTTTCACCCTTGTCTTTTTGTGTACTTTTAAAAAGAAATCTCTTAATGGCCCCTTTATCAGAATGTTGTTGTTCTTTTGGCCACATAATTATCTTATACTTTCTAGGGTTTTTTCCCTTTTTTCTGAGGTGATTTATTTCATTACAATCTCTTTGGTTGCCATATTTCTTTACTTTTGTGCTTCTATTATCTGAGGTGTTTGCAAAGTAAATAATATATTCATATTTTTGAAGGAAAACTTCAAATGTCTATCTTTTATTAAACATATTTTTGCATTTATGCTCAGTTTTACAGAGTACGTCATGAATGGATCTCAGAACCTAAGACCATGGGTCTTATTGCACAACCCTGACCGAATGTGAATCACATGAGGAAGAAGATATTGAGTAAGCATGTTAGGGATTAAAGGAGATTGTTAATTAACCAAGTTATTACCTCCTTAGGATTTCTGGCATCAGTATATGGAGATGGCTACAATTGTTTTATCTCTTGTTCATAATTATTATTTTAAAGAAATTTGAGACCTTGTAAAGATCAGAGAAAGTGTCTAGTCTGTCATCTTGTTGGTCATGCAACTTAAATATTTCTTTTAATATCAATAATACTGACATGTATATAGTGTTTTAAAGTTTGCAAAGCACTTTACTTATATGATTTCATTTGATTCTCATTAACAATTCTATGAGGTAGCTATCACAGGTATCATTACGCCTCTTTTACATGTGAAGAAATTGAGGCTGAGACTGGGTAGGTGATTGTCCTTGACCACAGAGCAAGAAAAGGTTACAGGTGGGATTTGAACCCAGATTCTGCCACCCCAAGTCTATTATGCTACCCTGTGTCTTGATGGTATCTCCATTTTCCCAGTTCTCCAGGCTTGAAGTCATCATTGTCTTTTCCTTTTCCTTTATTCTTTAGAGTCAATAAATTTGCTGGGTCCTATGGATTCTATCTTCATAGTATTTCTCAATCTTCCCCCCCCCCACTCCCTTCCTGTGCTTTCCTCATTTTAACTGATGAAATTTTTAAAATTAATTTTTAAATTTAATTTTTTAATTAAAAATTTTTAAACTTATAAAATTGTATTTTTATATGGCTTTAATAGAATATGAGGTCCTTGTGAGTAGACATTTTCTCATTTTATTTTTATATACTCAGTGCCCCAATACATGTTTATTGAACAGAATTGTCACAATGTCACATGACTATTATGTTATACGTGTCATTACAGTATTTCCTCTTTATTCAGATGTCACTTACATGATCTTGACTTAGGATAGATTGTATCCTCCAACAAGGGAAGGAGGAAGGACATTTATTAAGCATCTGACATGTGCCAGGGACTTGGCTAAGAGTTTTACAAATATTACCTCATTTGAGCCTTGCAGCAACCTGTGAGGTAGGTGCTGTTGTTATCCCCACTTTACAGTTGAGGAAACTGAGGTAGACCAAGGTTAAGCACAGGGTCACAAAGCTTTGAAGTGTCTGAGATCCTATTTGAACTCAGCTCTTTCTGATTCCAGGCTTGATTCTCTGTGCTACTTAGGTGCCTCAGAACATAACTAGACACAGTGTGCCAATAAGTAAAGAAATGCCAATATTTATCTTGTGAATCTGGTATGAAAAAAGTTTATTGGAACCCCTAAGACTCAGCTTAGTGATTTGTTCTTAGAGCAGGGTACTGTTTGCACTCTGATTAATAAAAGTTGATTGCAAGCACTGAGAGATGTTAAATCTCATTAGCGTTTCCTTGCACTGGTTAGCATATATAATGGTCAGTCAGCTACAGGAGAGCATACTGTTGCAGAAAGGTATTTCAGAAGCCATCTAGTCTGACTCTTACTCGTTGGGAGATGAGGAAATTAAGACTCAGGGACTTTAAATGACTTTCCCAAAGTCACATGAGTAGAAGCTATTTGAACCCAGACCCTCTGGTTCCAAAGCCAGTGCTTTTTCCCATTATGGTGTGTACACATATGTATATACAAGTAGATTCTGAGCAAGTGTCCACATGATTAAAGAGAAACAATGAAGGCCTTTTGCTTAAATATTGGGACTCACAAGCTACTTGACCCAGAGCCAAAAAAATCCAATAACAACAAAATAAAATTCAAAGCTGAATTGTAAATCCCCCAAAGAACCCAAGTATAGATTGGAAATGCTGACACAACCTTAACAACAGAAGCACAAACGGCCCACCATGATTAGTTTACCTTTCAATTTGATCAGATTTCAGCTCCTGAGGACTTTGTGTAAGGATTCCAGGAGAAACAAAGGATTAAGCACTCATATCACAGCTTAAAGTCCCTTCAGAGCCTTTATTGACTTTTTAAAGTTCATACTGAATGGGCTCTTGAAGGCCCTGGAAGCCTTAATGACTGCTAAGAGCCTAAATCCCACATGGGCAGAAGACTTGGGCTAGTAAGCAAGCAGGAAGAGGGATGGAATTAGCTGGATGAGAAACTCCCTCTCCTTATTCCATACCCCGCCAACACATACATATATACTGAGGAATGATTTTTTATTCCCACAGAGACCCAGGCTAACCCAGTTTAGGCTCCAGGGGGTGGGAGAGCACTCCAGAAATCCCTTCATTAAAGGGCTGAGTCTTTGGCAAAAAAAAGCCAATGATGAATAAATTGCAATTGTTATTTAATTACATGGAATCCCTGAATGGCCCACGTGACTCACAGAAAGGCACCAAAGTTGCAAAAGACAAATCTGCTCCCCAGCAATTAAAATGAAGCTGCTTATTCATTAGCTAGCGCTCTCCAAAGTCATGGATGGTAGTTCATAAAATGTTCTTGCCCTCTTTCTCAAAAAGAGAAAGAAAACTAATTCTATGGTGGCTTTCCAAATCACAATCAACAAATGACAAGCATGGATCTTAGAATGTGAAAGAACTTCAAGAGATCGTGTGGTGTATGCCCCTGTGTTCAGAGGGATAAAATATCTTTACCCCTGTTTTACAGATTAGCTCTTTAAGAGCCATAGGGGTTAATAAGTAGGCTTACCCAGAGTCTCACAGTAGCCAAGGAAGTCCTGGAACCCAGATTGCCCTACCCCCTCATGTTGCTTCCCATGCTATAGGGTCACAAAGAAGTATCTTTTCTTCCTTCCCTCTCCCCACCTTTTTGCTTTTATTTGTATTTCTAGCATTTAGCACAGTGCCAAGCACACAATAAACACTTAATAAATGCTTATTAATTCAATCTTCATTCTCTTACAATTTCTTAATAAGTTGCTTCAATGTTACCTGGGAAATGAAGAAGAGACCACAAATATGATATATTTTTCTGGGTTATTGGGAGCCTTTCTTCACCCTGAAATCTCTGCTACTTACTGACTTAGGACTAAAATCTCACCTTTAGGGTGGCTACTTGAATGCCCAATGCAGATATCCTGGAATGCCATTACACTAGTTATCAGTCATTTATACCTCAAATGGACAATCTATTACATATGATTTAGATAAACATATATACACATATGCTTATGTGCATATGTGATATATATACATATATGTATGTCTATGTGTGTGTATGTATATAAATATATATACTATATATAATGATATAGATATAAATGAACAATGAATCCAGCTCAGTATTTAATAGGGTCCAATAGTAGAAGAAAAAGTTAGATTGTCTTTGAGAAATTCAAAATTTCCTTTCAGTTTGGGAAAATGCAAATGACCCCAAACTCACCCATCCTCTACTTTTAGGTATCTAGGTGGTATAGTAAATAGAGCACAGGACCTGGGGTCGAGAAGACCTGAGTTCAAATCAGGCCTAAGATAGTCCCTGTGTGACCCCAGGCAAATCATTTAATTGCTGTCTATCTTAGTTTCCTCATTTGTAAAATGGGGATGATAATGACCTCTACCTCCCACTGTGATTGTAAAGATAAAATGAGATATCTATGGAGCAGTGGGCAAACTTAAAGAGCTATATGAATGCTTTATTGGTATTTATGTCATATTATTTATATATTATATAACATTCATATATTATACACTTCTAGTTATACAGTTTATTATGAAATTGGAATTCTAGATCTAGAGTTCAAATGCCATCCCCCTTGTTTCACAGATTAGAAAACTGAGGTTCAGAGAGGTGAACGACTTGCCCAATGTCATATAAATGGTATGTATGAGAGGTGGGATTTAAGCTCAGGTCCTCTGACTTTAAGAGCCAGTGTTCTCTCATGTGGTCTCTAAGAAGTAAAAGTCAGCCTCAGCCAGAGGGCAACAAAAAAGAACATGGTAACTGGAGCAAAGTATACTATCAAGGAAATGAAGGATTTAAAAAGAAAATGGACACTATTATAGTCTATTTGAAAGCAATAGCAAATTGTACATAACAGATTCGTAGTTTTGTGAGCAACCATCTTTTTTATTATATTATGTTGGGGAAATGTTTGGTTTATTCTATAAAGTAAAAATAAAATAAATTTAAAAAAAGAAAAGAAAATGGAGATCCAGATGACCAATACACAACTCATTTACCCTAGTGGTACACTCACAGTGAAAAGAGAAAGTGAAGGACCCTAGAAAGTTTAGCATACCCACTGTGGGCAAGCTTTGAAGAGGACATAGACAATAGCCACACATTATAGGCATGCCTGGGTGGATTATGATCAGCCTTATTGAAGTTAACATCCATGTTGCTGGCATCATAAATTCATTTGAGTGGATCAGAGACTAAATTTTGATTAGTGAGGGCAAAGGGGTCACCTGATCCCCAAAGGGAAAGGTTATAAGAGCAAGAGTATTCATATATGTATGGGGGAAGGGATGGAAGTGACAGATGTCAAAGCAAACTTTTTGTCATTCACAATTTTGCCCAAGGTTGACTGGTCTTCCCTCCCTTTCTGTAAGGAATATACTGTGTCAGTTCTAATTTTGATTGGCAAAGTATTTGGTTAAGAAAGTAATTGAACGGGCTAGAAAGCTAACCCAAGATTTCAAGAAGCTGGCATGGAGAGTTTTTATCTTCTGAGATGAAATTGTATCCAGAATTTCCAGCCTTTACTTTATAATAAGCCTGCCTTCAACCACTCAACCTTGCTATTTTGTCATTCCTCTGGCTTTCCTTCTTTTGCCGGATAGACGGTGCCCTGAATGTTCAAAATAAATGGGGAGTATTTGACAAATGAATCTACTTATTTCCATTTCTATTCTGCACTTTGTGTACAAGGTTTGTGACTACCTCCACAATCACAGCTTGTGAAGTATACCTGAAGGTGCCTATCTGATTGACTTCCTCAATCTATATGCAGATTTGTGCTACACCAGTAAATAATTTGTAACAATTTGCATGGAGTTTATAGTCTTTTCAATCCAACCTTGATCATTTGTAAATTGTTTCTATTCATGTGCAGATCAACTGTAATAAGATTGCTAATAAAAAAGCAGTTAATAAAATTTATAATGGGAAGCTGAAGCATAACTTAGAAGGGGATTTTTGACATAAGGGCCTCTTTCAGGCAGTGGGCAAAAAAAAAGATTAATAAAATTCTATTTGTTTTGCTTTGTATTCTAAAAAAGGCCTCATGGCAAAATGAAGTCTTGAATCAAATTGCTCTTAGAATCTGGATGTTACCTTGTCTGGGGAGCTAAGATGTTTTCTAGCCTGGGATGTTGAGAAACTTTTCCAACAACAACTCGTCCGGGTAGGAATTACAACTATGGAAAGCTGGAATTGGTGGTAGTTATGGAATAAGATGATGGTTCTTAGCAGGCTGTTCTATAACCCAATGAACCAGTCACTGAGCAGCTATCTGCAAATGTGCCCAGCAGATAATAGGATGTGGCTTAATGGGAGGAACCAATGAGAACCTTTTCCTTAGGGTTCTGGTTCTGGAGATGAGCTGCTGAAATGCTATATCTCATTAACTCCATGCTGATAGAGTTACTGGCAGAACCTGAACACAGTTTTTTAAACAACTTAACCCTTTGGTAGATGCCACATTGAAGCAACTTATTAAGAAACTGTAAGAGAATGAAGATTGAATTAATGAGCATTTATTAAGTGCTTATTGTGTGCTTGGCACTGTGCTAAATGCTAGAAATACAAATAAAAGCAAAAAAAAAAAAAAAAGAAAAGATACTGGCACAGGAACATGGTAGAGATAGTCCAGAGAGTAGAATGGAGCCCAGAGGGAAGCTATGGCTGGCCTGGTCACCTTTCTTTAAAAGGAAGATCTGGGAGGAGCCGACTAATTACAGGAAGAGGTCACCATAAGGGATAAACTTCCTGGGTGAGAAAGCCAGGGGTGAAATTTAAGGTGAGAAATTTAGATTTGGAAAATTTAGAGCTGGAAGATACCTTAGAGATCTCTGAGGTCCCTCCCAGTTCTAAATTTTTGATCCCATAGCCCAGTTGACCACCTCCCTTCACTTTACAGATTAAGAAACTAAAGCCCAAGGGTACAGTTACAGAATCACAGACTCACAGACTCACAGAATCGAAAGAGGCCATTCAGTCTAACCTGTACCTGAACAAGAGTGGCCATTCAGCCTTTGCCTGAAGATGTCTAGTGAAGGGGACTACACTGCTTTCATTCCACTGTGCAATTATGATAATTGTTAGATTTTTTTTTCTTTACGTGAGGCTTAATTTGGCCTCTCTGACACTTCCACTGATTGCTCCTTGTTCTACCTTCTCAGGCCATGTGAAAACAGACCTAATTCCTCCTCAGCCTGATAGATTTCCAATTATCTTGCCTGCCCCTCCCCTCTTAAATTTTCTCTTCTCTAGCATAACTATCCCCAATTTCTTCTATCAGTTCTCATATAGCATTATCTCTAGTTCTCTCACCATACTAATCTCCCTCCTCTAGATGTGTTCCAGCTTAGCAATGTCCCTCCGAAAGCACAACACCCCAGAATTGAATTATCCATGTAGCCCAACTATAGCAGAGAATCCTCCAAGGTTACATACTTAATCTCTAACAAGTAGGAAAGCCTGGATCTGAACCTGAATCCTTGGAATCCAAACTCAGTGTCCTTTCAATTCCATTATGCTCATTTCTAGGGCAATGTGTAAGAAAAATTCATTTGA
The DNA here is from genome assembly GCF_011100635.1 of Trichosurus vulpecula. Taxonomy (NCBI): domain Eukaryota; kingdom Metazoa; phylum Chordata; class Mammalia; order Diprotodontia; family Phalangeridae; genus Trichosurus; species Trichosurus vulpecula. The sequence goes on along the minus strand of NC_050581.1, from coordinate 52,506,408 downwards.
AATACCTTCCAAAAGTCTGATTTTAGGAAAAAAATAAATTATGAGCAAAATTTCTCCTACCATATAGTACAGAACATGATAGTTCTAGGGAATCTCCATGAATGTATTTCAGCACCTCCCATCTCCCCCATCACTACCAGGACTATGGGAGTGTAGAATTCCATGACAAAGAACCTAGAGAAATAACTTAGTCAAGCATTTAGGTATGAGCATAGTATTTAAACCATCCACTCCCTTCTTTCATCAGTCTGGGAATAAAAAAAGCTATAAAATTCTGGAGCTCTTGCTGGTGTTTAGCTACCCTGACAATTAAAAAATAATGCTCCTTAGATATATTCAGTATCTCCCCTGCTTTAATTTAAACTTGTTCTTTTTATTTGGACCTATATTAAAGTGGGTAGCAATCACAGGATCATAGACCTATGACTAGAAAAGACCTCAGAGGCAAAGCAGTCTACGTATCCCCACTCCCTCTTCAATTTTATGGATGATGAAACAACTCTAAGTCATACACCTAATAAGCTTTCAGAGGTAAGATTTGAACCCAGGTCTTGTGATTCCACAATCAAGCCTTGTTCCCCTGTACCACACTGGCTCATAGTTGACAATCTCATGAAAACTCTTCATATATTGGAAAACAATCATGACGTTATCCTCTAGTTTTCTTGTCTCCACCTACAAGTATCTTCTTTTACACAAATTCCTCTTTCTGAATTGCTTGCCATTAAGTTCCTAAGGGTCTAGAAGCATTCTCAATGAAGAAACAGCCTAAAGATTGTAGTTCTTTTCTAAACAATAAATCAGTTCCTATCTGGAATTCCAGAGTTTCAAAATGCACAAGAGTGCCGATAGCACATTGCAGGCCAGTGGTAGCGTCCCATGTGGCAATTACCAGCTGGATTGTTGTAAGCAGATCACCTCAATTTCCCTTCTTGTCATTCCAGCACCCTTCCTGAGCTCTGCATCTCACTCAGAAGTCTCTTGTATACCATACATTCAAACAGCTTCGCCTGGGGTTCAGGGACTTGCGCCAATTGCTTCCATGGCTGAATTTCTCATACAATATTTTTATAGAATAAGGAGTGATTGAGAGTGGGAATTGCAGATCAGAGGGAGGCAGCAAAATGTCATCTGCATTACATAATTTGTACTATCACTTGTCAACACTGATCCCCTTAATGCTCTCCTTTGACAGATGAGCTAGGCAGGGTTTTAGAATGCTAAGGAGTAAAAGAGGGGATAAAAGACAACCATGTTTGATTCCCCTCAGCAGTCCAAAGGATTTGAAAGTCATGACACTGGTTATTACTATGGTCTTTGGAGAGATGAACTGAAACTTAATCTATCTAATAAAATTGCCTTGAGAGATAAACTTAATCTAAACTTTCTTTCAGATATCTCTCAGTGTAATCTAATGGATTTTTCTTGGTCTCCATTGCTGCAGCCGACAGTCGTAGGGAAGATAGACCTTTCACGCTAATTAATCCACTTCAGTCCTGTCAAATGGACTTGGAACGTGGGAGAGAGTCGTGCTTCTGAATGTGCCTGGGAGCCCACATTAAATAGGGCTGGCAGATTGAGACAACCTCCGCCCAGCATTCCCATAATGCTGGTAGATGGAGTTTCCAAAGAAATTTGGAGGATGACAGGGAAGAGGAGAACATCTAGTGGTGTAATGTGGAAAGAATGCCTGATTTAGAGTCAGACAACATGTGTTTGAATCCTTGCTCTACAACTTGTACCAAGTTTTCCCACTCTAGGATTTAGTTTCCTCAACTCAAAAATGAGTGGATGGAACTAGATGACCTCTGATACCCTTTCTACCTCTAAATCTAAAATTCTATGTTCTTCCATGATGAGTGATCAACAGGTATTATCCCTACAAGATATGGTCAAGGATGGGAAAGAACCTGAACTCAACAACTTGATTCTCTTGGTTCCTTGCCTTTTCTGAGAAAGTGTGAACTACTGTAGAACACTGAGGTATATATATCCTGACCCTGACCCTGACCCATGTCCTTGAGATGAGTCTGCCCTAGGACTTGATATAATTTTCTATATTGGCTTCCAAAGTGATAAGGTTCCTTTTCTTGTACTTAGAATTTTAATCAAAAATCAAAGATGGCTACATTATCATCATATTCTTAAATATGTAAAGGCACACACAGGATAGCTAAACCTATGATAATACCTGGGTTTGTTTCTCATAATAAAAAATAATCATTTACATAGATTTATCATTGTCTGGTTATAACTCCCACTGGTCCGAGGTCCTACTCTGGTGATCTTGAATAAATAAAAGACAAAGCATTTATTAAGCATTTACTATGATCAAATCATTATGGTAAGTATTGGTGATACAAAGATAAAAGTAGAAACAATCTCTGATCTCAAGGAACTTGAAGGAACATGTGGAATGTAAGTTCTGGCAAATTTTAACAAAGTTAGAAAAATCCAGATATGAATCTGGTGGTGGACAATACATCTATCATCTGAAGAGTAGCCTAGCAAAGGTCAGAGGGGCTCGTTAACAGGTTTGGAAATACCATGGAAGGAACCCAAGATTTAGAGAGGTGACCTAAGTTCAAATCCTGACTCTGCCCTTTATGACCTCTGGAACCTTGGTTAAATTGCTTATTCTCTCTGAGTCTCCCTCTCCTCAATTGAAAAATTAGAACCTTGGTTTCCTCAGTTCTAAAATAAGGGCACCAGACTAGGTGCCTCCAAGGTGGTCTCCAGGGTCATTTTTTAAAAGCTCAGAATCCTGTACAACCTCTCTGACCAAGTGATTCTCAAAATCTTCTACCAAATCTCAGAAGGGTTATGACCTGTGTCAGTGGACAGAATAACAATAATCATGGATCTCTCGTGTATATACATGGAATCTTCCCATGGATAAGCAGTATTTAAGATTATAGAAGGTGGTACTTTGAAAATTGAAAGAAGCCAGGCAGCTAGGTGGTAAAGTGGATAGAGTGCTGGCCTAGTGTCAGGAAGATTCATCTTCATGAGTTAAAATCTGGCCTCAGACACTTACTAGCTGGGTGACCCCGGGCAAGTTACTTAACCTTGTTTATTTCAGTTTTCCATCTGTAAAAAGAACTAGAGAAGGAAATGGCAAACCACTCCAGTATCTTTGCCAAGAAAACCCCAAATGAGGTCATGAAGTCTTGGACATGACTGAAAATGACTGAACAAAGGAGGTAGAGATGAAAAGGGAAAGCATTCCAGGAAGAGGGCACAAATTCTGAAAATGCACAGGGTCTGGAGACAGAGATTGTTTGGTGAGCACCAGCAAGGAGATTAGTGTCACTGAATTGAAGACAATGTGGGGGGGAAGAAGCTATAAGAAAACTAGAAAAGTAAGAAAAGACTAAATTATGGAAGACTTTAAAATCCAAATGGAAGATTTTGTCTTTGATCCTGGAGGTAATAGGAAACCACCGGCATCTGTCAAAACGGAGATATTATAAAATCTGTATTTTACAAAGAACAATTGGACAGCTGAGTGAACTGTCTGGAATGAGTGGAGACTTGATGCAAGAAGACCGATCAACAGGCTATTGCACTATTCCAGGTTTGCACTAGAGTGGTGGCAGTGTTGGAGTAGAGAAGGGGAACAATACAAGAGATGTCATCAAAGTAGAAAGCATAGGACTTGGCAATTGATTGGATTTATCAGAGTATGAAGAGTCAAGGATGACACCTAGTTTACAAACTTTGGTAAGTAGCAGGATGGTGGTACCCTCAACAGTGATAAGAAAATTAGTTAAGACGGGAGGATTTAGGAAGAGAGAAAATTAGTTCAGTTTTGTACAGGGTTTAAGTTGTCTATGAGATAACCCACTTTGAGATGCTCAATAAACAATGGGAGATAGAAAACTGGTTTTCAAAAGAGAAGTTGGGGCTCAGCAAACAGATTTGAGGATCATTTGCACAGAGATGATCATTGAAATCATGGGAGCTGAGATCACCAAGAGAAACAATATATAGGGAGAAGAGAAGAAGAACCAGGACCTGTGCTATATGCTCACTATTAGCAGGAGTGACTTGAAGGAAGGTCGAGCAAAGGAAACTGAGATAGAACAGTCAGACAGGCAGGAAGAGAACCAGGAGAGAGCAGGGCCACAAAAATCTAAAGAGAAGAGAGCATAGGAAATATCAAGGAGAAGAGGGTGATCAGCAGTGCTAGCAGCTATAGAGGTCAAGAAGGATGAGGACAGAGAAAAAGCATTGGATTTAGAAAGAGATCATTGGTAACTTTGGAGGGAGAAGTTTCAGTTGAATGATGAAGTCAGAAACCAAACTGCAGAGAGTTAAGAAAAGAGTGAGAGGTGAGAGGGAAAAAAAAGTCAAAATGGCCCTTTTCAAGGACTTTAGCCACAAAAGGAAAGGAAGATATAGAATGATAGCTATCAGGGATGAATAGATGAAGATGGTTTTGTAGGTAGTAAGGAAGCAGTTAATAGGGAGAGATTGAAGAGGAGAGAGTGGGGACGATAGAGGGAGCAATATTCTAGAGAAGATGAGATGGAATAGGATCACTTGCGCATGAAGAAGTGTTTGTCTTCACAAGTATAAGGGCTACCTCTTTGTGTGAAATGGGTGAAAAAAAGGAGAAAGTGAGTAAAGGCATTTGAGTGATGTGAGATCAGCAGGAAGGGAAAAGAAAGAGCTTTCAGTGGTCTTTTTTTTTCCATGAAATCTAAGGCAAAGTTCTCAGTTAAGAGGGTGGGAGGAGGATGAGCCATAGGAGGTTTGAGGAAGGATGAAAAGGTTTATAAAAACTACTGGGGTGAGGGGAGTAATAAGTTAACTACAGAGACATTAAAAGTTTCCCTTGTTGCAGTGAGGACCAAGTTGAAATTATGTAACGTAAACATGTTCTGTATCTAGTCATCATGGTTTCATGATTTTCTCCATCTTCATTAGTGGAAATGAAAGCAGTAGATGGTGGTAGTAATTCAAGGCTGAGGGTTAGCAGAACAACATCAAGAATAGGATAAAGGAGCAAGAGACTTGAAAAAATAGAACACTGGTTCACCAAGGAATTAAGATGGGGAAGGGATGAAAGTGTAGCCAGCAGAGAAGTGATGGCCAGGGAAAGAAATGAAAGGTAGAGGGACTGTGAGGACAAAGGGAAGATGAAGAATAGAGTTAGGGGATGTAAGGCAGAGGGAGAGGTCAAAATGACAAGAGATAAAGGAATTTCGGAGTTTATGAACATTGAAGTGGAAGGGTTGTAGATGATAACAAAATCAAAGGTATGACCATTTCTGTAGGTAGGAGAAGTGGGTCATGGTAAATAAAGAAAGGGTAAGAAGACTGAAAAGGTAGGAATGGACTGGGTTATAAATGGCTTTAAAAGTCAAAGGATTAAATTTTTTTATCCTAAAGGTAATAGGTTGCCACTGAAGTTTATTGAATAAGAGGGTGGCACTTTAGGAAGATCAATTTGACAGCTGAGTGGAAGGTGTACTGGAGTAGGGAGAGACTCAAAGTAGGAAGAACAATTAACAGGTTAATCCAGTAGTCTACTGTCTCTCCAATATTTGATCTCTATCCACTGGTTCTTTCCCTACTGTCTACAAATATACCCAAATCTCCTTTAATTTCAAAAAAGAAAAACAGAAAGAAAGAAAGACAAATAGAAAGAAAGACAGACAGAAAGAAAGGAAGAAAGAAGGAAGGAAGGAAAAAAGAAAACCCATTAGGCCCTACTATCCCCTCAAAGCCATTGTACATGTGTATTATGAATAAAATATATAATATATAATATGTATGTACGTACATATACTGTACGTGCATATAGACAGACATATACATGTATATACATTCCTGTCCAACCAAACTGGCCAATTTCTCATATACTTCATTTCTCTGTTTCTTGGCACTGGCTCTCTTCTATGCTTGGCTTGCCCTTTCCCCTTAACTCCTTTTCTTAGAATCCCTTATCTTCTTAAACCTAAGCTCTTATGCTCCCTTCTTCACCATTTTTGGTCCCAGTCATTAGTGTCTCCCCCAAATGATCTTGCATTAATTTTATATATGTACAAGTCACTGTCCTCTCCCTCCCCCACACATACACCCGAGGCTACAAATTTTTGGGGGGTGCAACTTTCATTTTTGTCTTTGTATCCCTAGCATCTAGCACAGTGCCTGGTATGAAGTAGGTCCCTAATGTTCGTTAATTGATTGATTAATCTGTGATTTCATTTCATTGATTCAGGTACTCAGCATGATTCACCAGTGCTTTCTCATTCCTTTAGGCTCTCTCCTGGAGTCAGGAAAAGCTGAGTTTAAATTTGGCCTCAGACACTGCACTAGCTATGTGATCTTGGGCAAGTCACTTAACCCTATTTGCCTCAGTTTTCTCATCTGTAAAATGAGCTGGAGAAGGAAATGGCAAACACTCCAGTATTTTTGCCAAGAAACCCCAAAATGGGGTCAGAAAGAGTCAGACATGACTGAACAACAACAAAAGGCTCTTACTAATGTCCTCCCATAAATAATTTATAATGGGAGCATATGATTACCCAGAAATCTTCCTCTATGTAATGATTATAAATGGTCTTTAAAAAGGTGAGATTCTTATTAACTTATGTCTGCTTTCCACCATTTTACCATTGTCACAAGTGGAAAGGCAGGGGACTGTACAGATATAAGTACAATTTTGTATTTTCATGCATTGCCATGGCCAAGAATACATCACCTAGTGGCCAGCCTACCAGTGCTGAGACTTTCTGTACTCAACTAGGCTAGACATTCAACAACATACAGTTTCTTGCCAGATACAAATTGAAAACCTTCCCAGCTTAGTAGGGTCTACCAGAGCTTTCATGTAACTGGAATAGACTTCAGAACTCATGCCATAAAGAGTAGAATTTTTGTGGAAGTGACCTACAGGGTCTGTCTGTCACATTGCCTGAAAATACACCATTAGAGAAAATACACCATTAGAAAATACTCTTTCACTGGCATGCATTGTAATAAATAGTCTTCTATTTCTGTAAGGTGCTTGTTAAAACATTTTCATTTGATCTTCCTAACTACTCTCTGAGGAAAGTTGGAATCAGTATTTGTATCCTCTGTTTACAGAATAGGAAACTGAGATCTAGGTAATCTGCCTAAAGTCACTTAGTTTCATAATAGAGCCAGGATTTCTGGCTCCTAGTCCAGTATGATATTCCTTCTTCTATGCTTTGTCATACATTGTCAGAAATCCTTGCTTCTTTAAGCCATCCCAGGAAAAATGAAAAATTAAGCTGCTCTCACTAAATAGTATAGATTAATTTCCTTCTTGACTCTTAACTGAGACCAGGATGTTGAGAAAATACATTGACAACTTCAGAATCATCCTTGACTCCTCACTGTCTTTCATCACATATATTGAATTAGTTTCCAAGCTTTGTTGATTTTTACCTCCACATAATCTGTTCTTTCTTTCCCCTTCTCCCCACTCACATGACTATGACCCTTGTTCAAGCCTACCTTATCTCTCATCTGGACTATTGCATAGACTTCTAATTCATCTCTCAGTCTTCAGTCTCTCTTCTCTCCAATCCATTCTTGCAACAACAATGTTGCTAGCAGCTGTGGTGGGGGTGAAAGACCAACAACAACAGCACACAGAAGGGCTGCCAGCAAAGATTCTTTGATCTGCTTTTCTAAGGAAAGCAACTTTAAGGGGTTAACAATCTCACTTTAATTAAACATACATACATCATTCACTTAGTTCAGAGAAAAAAGCCAGCACCCTGAACTTCAGAGAAAATACAAACAGAAATTACAAACAGAAAATATCAACAAGAGAGAATTAAGCCTTTCTGGTTTTCTGCCTTTCTCTTCCATTCAGTCATTCAACAAACAATTACTATGTTTATATGTTATTAGTCAGGAACTATACTGGGTAAGAGACACAAAATTTAAGTGGGCAGCGTGAAGACACTGAGAACTTGGAGAAAAAAAATAAAATGGAAAGTACAGAAAGGTAAGGTATGGCTACACCTTCCTCACCTTCCCATGTACCTGGAACAAGAAAATGCTGGGTTCAGGTCTATGGATGTCCTGCAGAGAGGCAAGCAGAAGTAGAAACTCTTCCACCCAAACTGGGCTCTCTGAAGGTATAGTATCATGTGGTCCTCCCTGCTCTCAAAATGTGCTGGAAAGCCTATTGGAATTGGTAAGAAAATGGCATTTGATAACTATGGGTGTTTCAGATGGGAAATGCCTAGAATCCAGATTCTTTTATTGCAGAAAAACCTGCCATTTGTGTGCATGCTCTGTCTGTCCACCCACACTTCTATTATCTCCATTCCGAGGCTGGGCACATGGCTGAAATGGAACTGATCCTTACTTTAAGATGTCAGTGCTGACCTGACATGAAATGCATGGGGAGGCTGGTGACAGCCCTCTTCAATGAGAGGCAAATCCATCAATTTTCTTATCTGTTCCACTGGATAAGCCCAAGGTTTCTCGCTCTCTCCACAGTTCTATCTCCTGAAATATCCCTGGGCCAATGGCTCAGACTTTCTAATGCTTTTCATCTAGTGGCATTTTCCCCCTTAGCATGATGTAAAACAACACATGAATTGGTTTCTGGTAAACTTGAACTTGATGCTTCTTTACCAATCCAAGAAATTGGCACACAGGACATTGGGGTGATGGGAGGGTGGGATATTCACAGGCATACCCTTCTCCCCAATGAGCTAAGATCAAGTCCAAAGACACACAACTCAAATATTCCCTGTCCACAACCCAGCATCAACAGGGTGCCCTTGGTGAGTACTCCATATAGGATCAATCAACACATTAATCGAGTGTCTGTTATGTTTTAGATACTATACTAAGTACTCAAGGATACACACACACACACAAACACACACACATATGCATTTGACACACATAACTAGATATAGATTTATTTATATACTTATAGATAGATCTGTATCTAAATACAAAAATATGTTTATATCTCTCCATATAGCTTTACATATGTATCTTTATATATAGATAGATAGAAGCATATCTATATATAGATATGTATCTATATATACATCTATCTATACATGGACTGTATACGCATACATATACATGGCCCTATGTGTGTGAATATATGTATGTATATGTATGTGTGTATATATGCATATATGTATGTGTGTGTATTTCTATATACATATGCATATATGTATACCTAGCACATAGCATACACTAATATTTGTTGATTGATTTTATGTATACAGCTCACCAAGGTCATTTTTGTTTTTTTGTTGATGCTGGTTTATGGGGAGGGAGTATTTGAGTTGTGTGTTCTTGGGCATGCCATGGGCCCCAAATGGCTCCAGAGGAGAGAGTGAAGCTGGTGACTTTGCATGGCCCTGCCTTATAGCCCTGCCTCACTTAAATCCAATTCACTTGCAAGTCAAGACATCACCTTCCTGATGTCATTGGTCCTCTTTAAGAAGGAAGGACAAACAACAATCTGTGAGTAGGAGTAGCTGCCCCACTGGGGAAACATCTGGCCAGTTCCAACTGGGCAACGCTGTTCCTTCTTTCCTTCCTTTCTTCCTTCCTTCCTTCCTCCCCCTCCTCCCTCCCTCCCTCTGTCCACTTAGGGAATCATACATGTGAGTGCTCTGCCCTAAGGAAAGTGGATTTCTTGAAATAGAGCTCTGGGAAAAACAGATAAGCCCCATTGGGATTCAAATGACATAACTTGAGTATGCTTTAAACTCAAATCACTCTGGCTCTCACTAATTGGCTAATAGTAAGTTCAGTCCAAGCCTCCTTTGTTCATTGTTTGGGTTCTGATGGATCAGAATGAGTGTAAATATGGATTGCTTCTGCTCTGGCCAGAAACCCTTCTTCTCCCAGATTGTTTTTTTTTTTTTTGACTAGGTAAAAGAAATCTTTTGCCTCATTCTTACTTAGCCTTAGTCACTGAATGAGTGTAGCCTCAGACAAACTGAGACCTGGGAAAGACTTTAGCCAAGGTCTCCACTGCATCTGGGACCATCTCTAGTCATCTTCATCTATGTCTTGCCACTGGATCCAGATGGCTCTGGAGGAGAGAGTGAGGCTGGTGACTTTGCACAGCCCTGCCTCACTTAAATCCAATTCACGTGCAAATCAAGATATCACCTTTCTGATGTCATAGGTCTACTTCAAGACAAAAAGGACAAAAAACAAAATCTTGCATTGTACTACAACATAGTGATCCAAAGGGAATGGAGGAAATGGTGGCTAATGTATAGACTTAGGAATTTCCTACTGACTCTCAGGAGGTCAACATACATTTATTAAACAAGTATATGTGCTAAGTGCTGGGAATACAAAGAGAGACAAAAATCATGACTCCTGCCCTTAGGTAGTTTATATTCTAAAGAAGGAAAAGGAAAAGAAGAACAGTCTTCATTGATGATTCTGCAATAACCCTGTGTTGCCTGTGGAGGGGTAAGGGAAGGCACTATTCCCACTGTAGCAAAAAGAGTGAATAGATGGGGGAGGGTGCTAATGATGGTTATAGGACATTGGAAGGTACTATACACAGGAATTCAGTGAAGGAGCTGGAGAGAGAGAAGGCCACTAGTGCTCTGTAGTAGGGTTGTAAACTACCCCTAATGACAGGAACAAGCCTGTGCTAGCTCTGTTTTGGGGGAAATTTAAATACGAGTTGGGAAATGTAAATATGAGTGCCTCCTTCCCAGGCACAGCCTGTCTAGCCCAAGGACCTAATCTGTTCCAAACTGGATTCCTGAGCATTACTATCATGCTATCCTATGCATTTAAAAGCTGTCTTTTTCTATGTGTTATAGCTTAAAGGGTCCTGCCCTGACCTTTTGTCATTATCAAAAAACATTCATTGAGTGAATTAGATGTAGGCGGAATATATTGTGCTAATTTCTGGGGCACCAACTCCCCCCCCCCCCCGCCCTCCGCCACCCCCATGCCATTATTGATAAGCAATGAACTGGTGGAGTTATTGGGCCTCACAGAAATTCGGCCATCCACACACAATACCCAGTTAGGGTTGTTAGAATCTCCTTGAGAATTTGATAAAGAGACTGAGGATGTTCAGGTTAGCTTGGCATCTGATAATGAAGGAAGGATGCTCTCTGGAGGGACTGAGCCATTGACAGAGAACTCAAAACAACACAGGCTTGGCTTTTTCTGCTATTACAGTAAGCCAAGGGCAAACTGCCCAGTGAAATAATGATGTCTCACATTTATGCTTTCATTTACTCTCCAAACTCTACCCAATTATTATGTTATAGGTAGGTGGTATAGTGGACAGAGTGCTGGGCCTTGAATCTGGACAAGTCAATTAACTTCTGTGTGACTCAGTTTTCTCAACCATAGAATGGGGATAATAACAGCACCTACCTCTCAGGGCTGTTGTGAGGCTCAAATGAAATTATGTTTGTAAAGCATATATCACAGTCGCTGGCACATAGTAGGCACCTAATAAATAGAATAAAAAAGGAGACTAAGGAAGGAACTGTGGATGAATAACAACCATTTAGGATTTGAAACTTCCTGATTATTTTCTTAGGTTGCAAAAAGATCTCCTTACACATAGATAGGGAAACCAAGTATCACTTGTTTTCTAGCAGGGTGCCTTAGATTTTCATTTGTTGTGATAATTGTTCCCTGAGATTCTTAAAAGAGAAATTCGTGTGGCACACAACATGTTCTCTGAAATTTCTTTCACTAAGATGTCCCAGAAGCTTTTGAAGCCTCAGTCGTTTACAGTGAAATGACTGCAGTTCGCATCTTGGTATCTTACAGACAGTCCTTTTCATTTGACTTATTTCCTTGTCCTCAAAGGAAGAGACCATGGGATGATAGCCATGTTTTCTATTGGAGCAATATTTTTTTTCCTCTCTTTGGATGGATTTCTGAAAATTAACAGACTTTTAGATTTAAGGGTGAAATGGAATTTAGAGGTTACTAAGTCTACCACCCACACTTGAAAGATGAGGAAACTGAGGCCCAGATATTTATTCAGTAGACCTTCCTTGATTTGTAGCATAAGCATCTTTCCTTCTACTCTCTGCATTTACTTACATTTGTCAAAATTCTTGTTCACTGACATTCATTTACCTTCACTTTGCTCTATCCCAGAGCTAGTACTCAACAAAAATTTCTCAAGGACCTACTATGTGCTTTGGACTTTTTTGGGTGCTGAGAAAGATACAAAACAAAATAACTCTGCCCTTACTGGGCTTGTGGTCTAGTACAAGAACGTGACTCAAATTTTTAGTATTTATTCTCTGCCTTCCTCAATCACATTATATTAATTTTGTCTATATTTTGTATTTACTCATACCTGCACATGTTATTTCCCCCTAATAGAACGTAAGTTCCTTGAGAGCAGGGTTTTTTTTTCCTCTTTGTATCCTTAGCACCTAGCACAGAATCCAATGTTTAATCAATGCATTTTGCATTTAATTTAGTGATACATCAATAAATAATTATAACATACTATAAATGCAACAAGTAAGTATGAAAAGAATGCTATATGAAGTTAAAGGAGAATCTTAACCAATTGAAAAATACCAACGACATTTGCATGGAGGGAACAGGTGGTATTTGAATATGATTTTAAAGGTAGAGGAGGTAGGGCATAGCAGGTACAGGAAATACTATGATTAAAGGGAGAGAGGTGGGAAAGTGTGGAAAGTGTTTTGGGGCTATATAAATCCAATTTGGCTGAGCATAGAGCCCACATGTTTTCAGATTCATTGTCTATTTACTAATATTAGAATACATTTGGGTTCTGATATCATGTTTAGGGGTATGTATGTATTTGTCCATCAATCAAGTTGCTTAGCTTGGCCTTTACCTACTTATCTACTCTCTCCTTCCCTTTACAATGATCAATCAAAAACCTCTGCACAAGGCATAATTGGCTTACTCTGCAGTTTAATTTTGTTAAATAAAAGGTAATAAATACAAAAAGCATTACTCAACATGTAAATTGACTGTTTATTCCATTTTATCTCAGTTCCAGCCTTCCAGGCATGGAGGGATAAAAAAAAAGCATTAGATTTGGTGTCCTCTGCCTCACCTAGCAGCTTCCCCACTCAAGATTGGGTTGTGGAATTACATGAATCAGTGATGTCATTATAAATTCACCAACTTCCAGCTACAAATTGGAATGTAAGGAGACACAGTCTATACTCTGGTAGCTTAACCATTTGGAACTATACCCCAAAACTTATTAAACTATGTATGTCCAGCGATAGCATTAATAGTTCTATATCCCAAAGAGATCAAAGAAAGAGGAAAAGCACTCCTACCTATAAAAAATATTTATAGCAGCTCCTTTTATAAGGACAAAGAACTGGAAACAAAGAGAGTGTTCATCATCTGGGGAATGTCTGAACAAATCATCTAATAGAATATTATTCTGCCATAAAAAATAATGAAAGGGATAGTTCCAGAGAAACCTGACAACACTCGTATGAACTGGTGCAGAATCAAGTAAACAGAACCAGCAGAATAATTTATTCAATAACAACATTATAAAGGCAAACAACTTGGAAGCACTTCAAATATCTGATCAATGAAATGGCCAACCACAATCCCACAGAACTAATAATGAAGTATGCTCCCCATTACCTGACAGAGAGGCAATAAATTTAGGGTGCATACGGAAACATATAGTTTTGTTTGTTTGTTTTGTAGCCAACGTGTTTTGTTTGTTTGGCTATGCATGTTTCTAAGGGTAAAGGTAAGGGCTTTGTTTTTATTTTCAATGGGAAGGAAGAGAAAATGGATTCTTGTTTACTGAACTTTTTTAAAAAAATATTTTGAAAAGGAAAAAAAAAATTCCTTTTGCTCTTGCTGGAGTCAACTTGGGCATGCTCAGGTAAAGGGAGACTTACTTCTCATTCTTTCTTTGTTCTGGGAAAAGTATTGTGCCCATGGCAATAACCTCCTCCCTGTTCCATCTCTGTCAGTTTCTCTCTCACATCCATCTTGGAAATTTGTAGCTTCAATACTTCCTTGCTATTGAAGACCCCTTTCTATAAGAAGGGCTGTTTTTACTTTTTTTTTCCTTTTTCTTTTTTTATTTTTAGTTTGCAACACACAGTTCTACATAATTTTGAGTTCCAGATTTTCTTCCCTCCCTCCCCCCTCCTTCCCCAAGACGACATGGAATCCCATATAACTTCCATGTATAACTTGGCATTGAATTAATTTACATACTAGTCAAGTTGTGGAGAAGAATTATGACCAATGGAATGAATCATGAGAAAGAAGAAACAGAACGAAAAAAAAAAAACACAACCCAACAACAAATACAAAAGAGAGAAAAAAAAGGGGGGGCGGAGAAAAAGGCAAGCATGGAGTGTGCCTTGATCTGCATTCATACTTCATAGTTCTTTCTCTGGATGCAGATAGCACACTCCATTGTGAGTCCTTTGGAGCTGTCTCTACATATTGTGTTGCTGAGAAGAGCAAAGTCTATCAAGGTTAGTCATCACAGAATCCATATATCTGTGGTTGTGTATAATATTCTCCTGGCTCTGCTCTGCTCGCTCAGCATTATGTCATGTAGGTTTTTCCAGGTTGTTATGAAGTTGGTATCATCCCCATTTCTTATGGCACAATAGTATTCCATCACCTTCATATATCACAGCTTGTTCAGCCATTCCCCAATTGATGGGCATCCCTTTGATTTCCAATTCTTAGCTACTACAAAAAGAGCCACTAAAAATATTTTTGTACATATAGGTCACTTTCCCACTTGTGTGATCTCTTTGGGATACAACCCTAGGAGTGGTATTGCTGGGTCAAAGGGTATGAACATTTTTATAGCCCTTTGGGCATAGTTCCAAATTGCTCTCCAAAATGGCTGGATCAGTTCACAACTCCACCAGCAATGTAACAATGTTCCAATTTTCCCACATCCTCTCCAGCATTTATCGTTTTCCTGTTTTGTTATTTTAAGGGCTGGTTTTTTTTAAAGCTCCTACAGGTAGCCTAGCCAGAACTGTGGCATCAGGAAGTTTGGAGAGGATCTCACCATTTCTCCTCTCTCTCTACCTTCAAAAGTATACGAGTAATAATGGGTATGGTATTTCTTGCCTTCTTAATAAATGAAGGAAGGGAGAGAATTTGGAACTGAAAATACAAGTTTGAAAAAATGAAATTTAAAAAACCTACACATGTAGAAGGGTTTCACAGTCATCCCTCAAGTCTGTCTTGTTCCGTCAAGTATCTCAAGTTCTGTCTACTTTGTACGTATCTTGTATATAGCTAGTTATTTGCATGTTGTCTCCCCTATTAGTATGTAAGCTTCTTGAGGTCATGTTCTGATATTATGGGGTTGTTTTTTTTTTTTTTTGCTTTTTTTTGGATCCCTAGAGAATTGTACAATGCCTAGCACATTGTAACTTTTAATAAATGATAGTTGAATTAACTCAACTCAACCAAATCCAAATCTATGCCGCAGAGTCAATTTGGCAATCAGCTGGCTTTTTGGGGTCTCACTCCAGCTGAGACTCCAGTCTACACCCCTGCTAAAGCAGAAACATCAAGATCCTCTTTGTCCTCCTTCTCCTCATTAGCATAATTGAATCATCTAGAACCATCTGACAGGCTGGGGCATTGAAGAACTGTTTATTAGCTTCACAAATTTCACAAACTCACTGTTTGTCCATTCATCTTTAGTTCTATTCATTCTTATTTCTTTCTCCATATGGCCCATTATTCTCTGCTTATTCCACCCTCCATCCCCATCCCAATCTGGCTTACGATGATTCTTCAGGATCATGGGGTCTAGAGGACAGAGTTTTAAAAATTAAAAGTAAATTAGGACTAATAGAAAAGCTCAGATTTTCCCTGGAAAACAGGTAGCTGTTAGCAAGCAGCAGAATTGGTCTAGCTAACAGAAATATAGGTTTCTCAAGGAACATAAACTTTGGAGGAAGTCGCTTTGGTAGTAGGGGAAGTGGAAGTTGCCAGTCACAAAAACAAATAGGATGTCAACAGGAAGAGGACCATGGGGCACAAAGCTTGTAATGAGAAAAAAAAAAAGCCAGACCAATGAAAAAGAGCCCACAGGGACAACAATTTTATACAAGCAGACAAATGAGTGCATAGGGTCTCTTTTTGTGTGCTTTTTTTTTCTCTTTAAAAAACTAGTTCTCATCAGTGTTATCAGCTTGGCCTCAAAATGACTTCCCTCCCCATTATTGCTTATAAACAAACCTTTATCACAGATAGCTTGCCTGCTGAATTAAGACGCTGTATTAAACAGTATATTGCTTCTGTCAGGCCCGATCGGCTGTTTGTGCAGATAATAATGCCAAATGCAACAACAACAATCAGCTCGTGTAAATTAACTTAACTGTGTGAAATAATACCTTCTCTATCAGATTAGCTTCCTCAATGACTTTATCCTTAAATTAAAGCTTGCTGGGGCGGAATAGTAAATCATTTAAATGGGGCCGGGTTCTGCAGGTAATGTCTTCATATATTACTGTAATTTCAATTCGCCAAGGCATGCAGATGGCTTTGGTCTCTAGCCGCTTGTCTCCAAAGCCGCTCCTGGGCTGCCATTTTGTAATTACAGTGCAGGCAGAGTGCCTGCTGCTGCTGCTAGATTTCCCAGGGTGCACCAGCAGCCAAGGCAATGTATTTTAAAATTATTATTCTTGTGTGGCCCTCATAACATAAATGTAAATCTTTTATGCTAACGCTGTCAGAGGTTTAGCACTAGGGCTCCAAGGTGCGCTGATGTAGAAATCACCAGCAATCCATCAAACGCGTACCATTTGGGATCTGGCAAATAATTCACATTGGGGGAAGCTCTAAGCAGCGCATTACTGTAAGGTTAGAGAGGTATCAGACAGGAAGTCATTTTGTTTAGGGCTGAGAACCCATCTCTGTGAGGGATTCTTTTCACAGCCCCCCATCTCCCTTTAAGTGCTGGGTGGAAATTTTGCTTTGACTATTTTGGTTTAATATTGGAACAATAGCTTCTCCAAATTGGATTTGTAGGGGAAAAAAACAGCCAAATGCTATATTCTGAAAAGTCGCCCTCTTAGGGTACCTGTGACAGAGAAGACAGTGTTTAGTGACTCTAAAGTAACTAAAGCCAGCAAAGGATTCACAGTTATCTGCTCTATTGTTTTTTGCTCCTATTACCCACAGTCTCCTGAGTTTCAAATTTCTACCTTCTAGGAATGGCGGGTCTGCAACCCCTTTGGAGCTAGATCTTTCTGTCAAGTTTCTGATAGGTGTGATATGAATTGAATGAGGTGTCCCATCACCCTCTTCTTCCAATAATAAGAAAGACAACAGTGATAATAAAAACCATATAATGTATATATATGTATATATGTATGTGTGTGTGTATATATATATATATATATATGCATGTATACACAGATGACTTTAAGGTTTGCAAAATCCTTTACCTATACTGTCTTATTTGATGCTCACAATAGTTCTTTGTGATAGGTACCCATATTTTACAGATGAGGAAACTGAGGCTGAGATATGTTAATTAACTTGCCCTAGGTCACATAGCTAGTAAATGCCTGAGAAAGTATTCTAACTGTTCTTACTGGCTTCAAATCCAACATTCTGTCCACTCTGCTACCTAGCTAAATTAGCAATGTACCTAGATTACTTCATAGTTTTTGGGAAGTGTTTTTAGGAACCCGGTGTTCAAGGTGATGGCTGAAAAGAAAGCGGTAGGGGTGGTCTGTGTTCTGCCCTTGGCACCCAAGAGTCAAATGCATGATAGGGAATATCTTTCATACTCAAATATCCAATGGTGAAACTTTGGGAAATGGTAGCCTAAGCATTTCTCCCTGCCCCTCCCTGCCATGTATGTACACGCACAAATATTTATAGAGTATGTATATACATTATATGTGTAGATATGTATATATACACATATTTACACATACATATACACACATAGATGAATTGGGCTTTTGCAGAGCAGATGAGGATTTGTGATAGAGCGAGCTAAGTGGAGCAGTATTTTAATGATATTTGTATTCTGTTAGTGTCCTATTCTGTTCCAGCAGTTTGGGGACTTAGAGGAGGTTTTCACAAAAGAGACTGACAGGCCATTAATGGGTAAAGCAATAGACCTTTATTATGGCATGCTTCAACTCACACAAGGGCAGGTCCAAGGCCTAAAAGGAGAAATCTAAGAACATATCTTCCCCTATCTCCTGTTTTCCCCTTGCCCCTGTCCGTAGGTTCAGATCAAATGATGTATCTGGGTCTCAATAACTAAAGGGGTTAGAAATCAGGGGTGGGGAACCTGCAGCCTCGAGGCTGCATGTGGCCCTCTAGGTCATCAAGTACGGCCCTTTGACTGAATCCAAGTTTGGTCCTTTGGTGCAAGTATGGATTCAGTCAAAGGGCCATGTGTGAGCACCTAGAGGGCCACATGTGGCCTCGAGGCTGCAGGGTCCCCACCTCTGTGTTAGATACAACCAGTTCTCAATCTCCAAAGGAAGAGTTAATTGGCCTTTAATGCAATGATACATGGGTCTTGTTAGGAAGAGGGATAGGGGTGAAGGGTGGGGAATGGGGGATGGGGAAATGATGGTTCTTTGAAAAGGCTGCCCCCTAACTTACACATTCACATTTTTCATATTCTTTTACCTTCTTGCTGGTTTTTGTATGGGAGGCCCATGTCATCCTTCTCCTTCACAGGAGAAGGCTGGACAGGCAAGGGCCAATAGTTTTATTTGGATAGGAATGTCTGATTGGTTTCCCACATCTGATGTCACTGGCAGGGAGATATTAGAGATTGGTCAGCAAATCAAATTTTAAAAAGAGAGAAAAAAGTTTTGGAAGTTTCTAGTAAAGACAGGAAGAAAGGATGTTAAGATAATGGTGGATCAGCTCACAATTCCACCAGCAATGTAACAATGTTCCAATTTCCCCACATCCTTTCCAGCATTTATCATTTTCCTGTTTTGTTATTTTAGCCAATCTGACAGGTGAGATGTGGTATCTAAGAGTTGTTTTGATTTGCATTTCTCTAATCAGTAGTGATCCAGAACATTTTTTCATATGCCTATAGATAGCTTTAATTTCTTCCTCTGAAAACTGCCTGTTCATATCCTTTGACCATTTCTCAGTTGGGGAATGGCTTGTATTCCTATATATTTGGCTCAGTTCCCTGTGTATTTTAGAAATGAGGCCTTTATCAGAGATACTAGTTGCAAAGATTTTCTCCCAATTTTCTGCTTCCCTCCTAATTCTTGTTGCAAGAAATCTCCAGTTTTTCAGTATATTCATTTACTTCAGTATCTGGTCATATAAATGAAAAGTATTTTAATTATCTTCATGAGAGACTATCTATCATGTAGAAGTACAAAAAAATGTAAGAATGAAAACTTGGATCCCTTTGAAAAAAAAAAGATAACGGCGGGATGTAGTCCACGGAGGTAGCCCAATGGATATCAGAGAGGCCCAAAAAATCAAAGAGGATTTTTGAACTATCATAGTCAGGTTGGAGCACTTAGTGTCACCTGTCCAAGGCAACGGTAGATAATGGAAGAGGAGTTGGTATAAGCAGGGGATGTCTGAGCCTTTGGTACAAGAGTCCTTCCAACTGGACATCACAATAGCAAATGCACAAAAGCAAAGGGAAGGCACCAGAACAACACTGTGTTCTCCAATGACTGGTGCCCATGATTACTTTATGTCCAGTGGGGGTTACCCTGGCACCTGAAAATAGCAGAGTATTTGCAGATGGACCTCAGAGTTATCCGCACAGTCATTCTCCCTTTCAATCCATGCTAAACACGACTACCAGCTCAATCTTCCATAAACACTGCTTTCATCATGTTGCTCCCCTGCCCACATACCTACAAAAACTTCCTATTGCCAATTGCATTTGCTTAGCTCTTTTGCTAATTTTTAATACCCTCCACAATCTGGCTCCATCTTACCTACATATTTCTCATTCTTTGCCAACACATACCCTCCAATCGAGCTAGATCAGTCTCTCCCCCACCCCAAACCTTATGCCCATTCCTGAATTTATACCTTTGCTCATGCTATTTTCACATACACCATCCCAACTGTTTACTCATAGCTGGATGACCTCCTCACCAGCAGCCTTCCCGCTTTGGAGATGCCTCTACCCTAAGCCTTGTTTTTGGAATTGCTGAACCCCTAGCTAGGACTTCCATTTCATGAAGGACCCCAGTCATGCTCACTTCACTTCCAGTGGAATTAACTCTATGGACTTCATCTCTGATTAATCCCACATTAGTACGTGCCCTACCTCATTATAATATAAGCTGCTTGAGTGTAAAGGACTGTCTGGTTTTGCTTGTCTTTGTATGTACAGTGCCTCCCACGGAAGAAGCACTTAATAAAATATACTCTTTCTTTCTCTCCCCCTCCCCACCTCCTCCCACTGATCTCTCTTTCTTCTGCTTCTCTGACCTCCTAATGTACTCAAGAGCCAGCCCTAAAATCAATAGTTACTTTATTTTTGGCTCCCCAGCTAGACTGTAAGTTATCTGAGAGCAGGTATGATGGCTTGTCCTGTTGTTAAATCATCTGGCAGTGAGTAGGCTCTCAAATACTTGTTGGTTTATCTAAGCAGATCAAATACCTTGACAGAGCAGCTTCTCTGATTCTTGGTCTCTTATAGGGCCAGTTCAGTTCACTATGTGTCTATTTACAGCTCCTATAGCTAAGAGGGTAAGGCCTTTCATTGTTCCAGCCATCAGAGTATGATCACTGAAAATACTTTCTTGTGGTTTGATCATAGCATCTAAAATTGCTAGCCAAAAAAACACTCCTAAAAGCTCTTGTGTTTGAGTGAGGAAAGATCTAGACAGGGGAACCATCAGGATTGATAATGATAAAGGGTTGAACTTGAAGACCAGCCTTAATCTTCAGGAACAGAGGAAGGAGAGTCATTTGGCATTTATAGAGTGTGGACTAGTGACCCTGGGGTGGGGAACCTGTGGCCTCAAGGCCACATGTGGCCCTCTAGGTCCCCAAGTGGGACCCTTTGAATCCAAACTTCACAGAACAAATCTCCTTAATAAAAGGATTTGTTCTGCAAAACTTGGACTCAGTCAAAAGGCCTCACCCAAGGATCTAGAAAGCCACATGTGGAGGTTCCCCACCCTGGGTTAGTCCATGGGTTCTTAATCTTTTTGTGTGTCATTAACTTTTTCGACAATCTGGTGAAACCTCAGGACCCTATCCCAGAATATTTTTAAATATGTAAAGTACATAGGATTTTGAAGGAAATCAATTATATATTATATATAGTTATTTGTATATTATTGTTGTATTTTATTATTGCTATATATTATGTGATACCTAATATATTATTATTGTATATATATATATATATATATACACACAATTATACATTATATACAGGTGGGTTTTTTAATTGGTGTTGGTTGACTTGCCCGAGGTCACACAGCTAGTAAGTGTGTCAAGTGTCTGAGGCCAGATTTGAACTCAGGTCCTCCTGACTCCAGGGCTGGTGCTCTACTCACTGCGCTGCCTAGCTACCCCTATATACAGTTAAAAAAAAACAAGTTCATGGAACCCCAGGTTAAGATGCCCTATTAGTGGGAGGGGTACTAGGCTAAGAGTGAGAAATAAGACCTAGTTCTGAGATCACTGAGCCAGTTTTCTCATCTGTGAAATGAGAATGGTGATACTCCCCCTGCCTATTGCACAATGTTGTTGTGAGTCAAAGTGTGGATCAAATGAGATAATGGACCCCAGTGCTTTTATAAACAGTAAAGTGTTCCCTAAATGTAAAGGGTACTTGTTACTGACTTGGAAGGTGAAATTGAAATAGGTAAGAAAGCCCAGGAAAATCCAGGTAGGCAGCAAGGTTAGGGTTACCCCAAAGCAGAGATATATTGGCCTTTTGGCACCTTTTTTCCCAGGTTGGGGAATATCATGGATGAATTTTTGTGTTAAAATGTGATATGACAGAGAGATTTCAACCATCCTGGAGGAATTTGACTGAAGTCTTCAGTGGGAAGAGAAGCTGTGGGCCTGGACTTATGCATAGAGTATTATGGTTTGAGGGGTGCTAGGAACCTTATCTCCAAATAACTGCCCATCAAAGCACAGTATGGGCAAATTCTGCCAAAAGAGTTTCCTTCCTTAAGAAAGCACCTCTACTTGCTCCTGTTTTTCCCCTTGTTCCTCTTTTAAAATGTAATCCCTCCAAGGAAATTCTAGCATATCAAGTCCTTGACACACTAGAATAAATCAATTTCTCCCATTACTGTCCTCCTAGACAGAAGCCTAGAAGCCTCAGGCAGTATGAGATTGCTGAATTCTGTAATTGAGAGGCCTGAAAGAAGGGGCACAGAAAAGACAGGGGGCAAAGAACTGAGTACAAGCCTCGCCCACCTTGACTTCATTGAAGAAGTGAGTCAGTGCCGAGTAGAAAGAGCAACAGATTTGAAATCCAAAGACTTGACTCGGCATTCTGGCTTTGGGATACTCGCTAGCTGAAAATATTGGTGGGTCAAATCCTTTCCCCTCTCTGGGACTCAGTTTCCTTTTCTGTAAAAAAAATGGCAGGGAGGAGGTGAGCTAAGTGATCTCTAAAATCTTTTCCAATTATGACTATGGTGCTCTAAGGCTAAACTGTTTCCAGGGCTTTGCCTGAAAGCCAGAGAAAAATATTTAACTGGAACTACATTTTGCTGGTCATCTTACCTGCGCAGAGCTTGTGTTTATCAATGGAAAGCAATGTTTGTTTTGTTCCCCACGCCCCTTTTAAATGCTGCTAGGCTTCCTTTGATGAAATCCCCAACCTGTGCTAAGGTCTGCACTATGGGAAGACAGTTGTGGTCTCTCCTATGCCCTCCTGCAGCCGACTTGATCATGCTTATGTCTGTTACTAACATCTACAGCCCTCGCTCATCTCTTTTCCCTATTCAGCTCTTCCTAGCCTGACCTTGGAGCAGTGAAGATATTCCTTAAGGAGTTGTTACTCTCTGACTATGAAGTTGCAAGGGGCACAGCAGGAGGACTTTGGGACATTGTTCTTAGCATTCTGATTTCAAACAGAGTGCAGCCCAGAGCTGCTGGGAAACCAGGCAAAAACAGGCTGATTTGCAAAATTAGAAGAGATCTATTTATTTTCTTTGCTTAGGAAAAAAAAATTCCTACAACAAACAGTTCAAAAAGAAGACAAGTGGGAGCTATTTTAAAATCTTTTTTTAAAAATCTCCTCTTAGCACATGTAACAGGAAATTGGTCTCTGCCATAGGTCAATAAATCTACTTTTTACTGAATACAAAAAATGGCAGCAAGTCAAGTTCAAATCTTTTTCCTCAGAGCTTCTTACATAATACTGCAGCTCTGCAGAGTCAGTGTCAGAGACTCTTTAAGAAAAAGGAAAAATCCCAAGAGGCCAGAGACCTTGAAGGGTTTATTTCTTTCCCCTTTGAAACCCTTGACTATTGTTCTCTGATTTTTTTTCCATGGGTAGTGGGATTCCTTCTATGGATATGTATATTAAAATACAGATGGAAGATTTTCAGCTTCTCCTAACTTCTGATGGCTTCCCAGATACTAAATACTCAGCAATGGACAATGGGGCAGGCCTGTGGCTCTGGAAGAATGCAGGCTCATTCGGCGGAAATATCAGGGCTGGACTATTACCTTGCCTTATGGAGTAATACTCCCAGCTCATACTAGAATGCTTGAACTTCAGAGAAGGACCGTAAGTTTCTCTAGGCATAGACCTTGGGTCTACTTAGCAAAAGCCCCATGTCTCACTATTGGCAATATTTTATCTAAATGTTCATAGGCACAGATCAATCAAAAATTTGAGTACCTAACATGAGAAAGGCATTCTGCTAGCTCTGAGTCTTAGAAAAGTGCATCCTGGGGTAGATTCTGATTGGATCTTGGGTGGTGAGTAATGAAGGGAAGAAGTGATTTAAAGTGTCTCCATACGCTGTTTTTATGAGGTCTCACTCTTCTCCTGGAGGCCTCTCAAGCATTTTACCCAAGCGCCCTGTAGGCTCAGGCCCAGCTCCGAAGGCAGAGAAGAACTGTACGACATTCTTATTATCTTCCGTTTTATTAGTACTAATACCATTTCCCACAGCCCTTGATTTCCTTCTTCCTTTAATTGCTACTGTTTCTTTGACATGCATTACCCAGAAGCTCTTTCATCATCTTGATTTAGGGCTCTATTTAGAAGCAATTTGCATGATTCCTATGAGATCTAAGTCAACGTAGTCTGCGCTTACTTTTGGGCAAAGAAGACCAGCAATGCCAGGTGAATTGGAGGGTACTAGGAGGCCTACATAAATACCTAAATATATCTGTCCCCGTTAGTCTGCTCTAATGACTCTCCCTTTTTACCTGAAATCCACACCATTGAATTCACTCATACATTAGGAATTCTCCAGTCACCCTCATTTTGTGGGTGACAGCCATTGCCTAGAACTAAAAGTTGTGTTTAAACTCTCTTGACACTCTTTTCCTGCTTTTCTGGCCAGTATCCACTCCTGCTATGGCTTGCAATATTTGCCTCTCTTGTACCTGCTAATATTTGTATATCCCATGGCTACAGCTGCTGTCTGCCTCCTGTTGCTCCTTCAAGAGGGTATGAATCTTTTTTTTTGGTAGAGAATTAGACCTGCTAGACAAACATGCCTGGGAGCACATTCCTAATTGTGGTGTTGCCAATCTTTCAGCACCTCCCCATCTGAGAGGTGGGGGACTATAGGGTAGAATGAAGCATACATTGCAAAAATGGTTGGTATGTTTATTATCTTGCTTAGCCATATTTTGTACAAGGGAAAGTTCTATTAGGACAGTGAGAGGAGTCACGGAAATGATGTGGCTGTGAAAACAGCATCAATAAAACTTAAAAAAAAAAAGAAATAGATTAAAAAAAATTCAGTGAATTGTGTGCCACTGTCAAGATGAATTAAACCAATACCACCACCCTGACCATAGCCTCTCAGATCCTGATGGAGACAGCCCAGGTCCTTGAAATTCGAGAACCCTAGAAATAGCATTGTTTCCAGATCAGTGTCTGAAGCCTTTATTTTGGGAAGCAACCTCTGTAGAGATGCAGCCTGGTAACTGTTCCTGCTGGTGGCATGGCCATATTGGGTGTGGATCCAGAAAAGAAATTATTCCACCAAAGTCCTTGGTACTGCCAAATGATTCAACATCAGAAACTGATATGATTTTATCAGTGGAACTGACATTAAAAAAGAGACATTACCATCTGCTTTCCTACTGTACCTTAAGAACCTTGGTACCTTTTCATCTAACTTCCAGCTGAAACCTACCATATGTATTGTCTCTCCCATTAGAATGTCAGCTCCTCGAGAGCAAAGACTGTCTCTGTTTTTCTATTTCTATCCCCAGGACTTTGCACAGAGTAAGCACTTAATAAACACTAATTCATTCATTCATTCGCTATGGAGAGCCTCAGTCAAAATGACACACCCATTCACATTAGTTTTTATTACTGGCCCATGTATTGTTCTATGTTCCTTGAGATTCTTCCAGGGAAGTGCTGTAGGCCCTAGCCCAGCTCCAGAAGCGAGAGGAGAACTGTGAGATTATTTTCCATGTTTATTAGTATTAACACCATTTTCCATAGTCCTTGATAATGTTTCATTTGAGATCTCAGTTTATAAACAACATGGTTGACTTTGAGTCATGATTTCAAAGGTAAGCATGCTTTCTTCTCAGGCATTTATACTTAAAAAATGGGAAATCATACATGCACATGTTTCTTCCAATTTCAAAGCCTTCAGCTAAAGATAGTAGGAATTATAAGCACATTTTCCTCATTAACTCCTGCTTCAATTTAGAAAACCTCTGGGGTTTTTTCCCCCTTTTGGACAAACAAAGAAAGCCTAGGCATTAGAGAAGTTTTAAATTAAATTTCAGACAGCTTAGTATTGTGTTGGACACAAAGAACTGTTTAGACTTTACTAAGTAAGTCATCCTGAGCAAGTCACTTTTAACCTCTCTAAGCCTCAATTTCTTTATCTGTAAAAGAAGCATAGGGGTACAGTCTAGGTGGCACAGTGGATAGAGCACTGGGCTTGGAATTGGGAAGACCCATCTTCATGAGTTCAAATTCGACCACTTACTAGCTGTGTGACCTTGGGCAAGTCACTTAACCCTTTTTGCCTCAGTTTCCTAATCTACAAAATGAGCTGGAGAAGGAAATGGCAAACCTCTCTAGAATCTTTGTCAGGAAAACCCCACATGGGGTCACAGAGAGTCAGACATGACTGAACAATGCAAAACAAGTATAACAGCTTAACACTACCTCCCAAGGTTACTGTGCTGATTAAATGAGGTGATGTAAGTAAAGAAATTTGTGAGCTACAAATATTAAAATAGTTTATATTTGGAAAGTACCTTAAAGAACTTGTTGAGGGTATGCAGTAGGTTAGCTCTAATTACAGACACCTGCAAAGAGCACCAGTCAGAGACTTGAGTTTGAACCTTGGCTCAGCTCTGACACTTGCTTGTTCTGTGACCTTACTCAAACCCCCTCCCTTTATCGAGCCTTAATGTACTCATATTTTTTAATGTGGGTGTTAAAGTCTGAGGGTGCTTTCTCTAAAGGACTATCAAGGATTCCCTTTCCTTTTTCTAGCCTCGTTTATGGATGAGCAAATCTGAGGTCCTCAATCAGTCAACAACAAGTATTTATTTACCAGGGACTGCTGTGCTAAGTACGGGGGATATAAAGAAAGAGCAAACAAAACAAATAAACAAACGAAAAAACCACCAGACTTTTCAAGTTATGCTATTCCCTTATTGTTCCTATCTCCCCTCCTTCCTGCTGCCTTCAGATGTTTCGCTTTAGTCTCTCCATGCCACACTCCTACTTCAAAATAAGCTAAACTTAAAAAGGGGCTATTACTTTATGAAAAATAAAGCAGAGAGAGGGCAAAAAAACAAGAACAAAAAATCCAGAAGCCTAGAGTTACAGGATCTATTCTGTCATTATCTGCCTCTATTAGTCTGGATAAGTCATTTAACCTCTCTAAGCCTCATTTTCCACATCTGTTAAGTGAGGGGGTTGGGCCATGTGACATATTACATCTGACATTTCTTGAGCTTTAATCTCCAAAATAGGTTTTTCCTGCTTCTCAAAAAAGCTGAACCAGATATTATGTGATTAGCAAGACAACCAAATATTGGTTTTCTATAAACTTCTCCAATACAAAAGCTCAAAAAAAAATAATCATAGTAAAGATATACAGTACTGAAGACTGTCTCTTTCTCCTCCCCTTCCAGATGGGAAAAAAGCTAGTGAATTAGCATTGGAGAAATACTTTTAGAGTCATTATTCAGCATTTCTGCCTTGAACCAATTTCCCACTCCCACCTCAGTGAAGACAAATAAGTTTGCAGACTAGTGAGTCAGGGTCCAGTTTTCAGGAGCCCTAATGATAATGATTCCGCACAAATCCCACAGCCTTGAAAATGGTGGCAAATACTGATTCTGTTGAGCCACTAAAGGAAAGGGGGGGGAGAAGGAATACTCAGGAAGTACTTTCATGTAAGGTGCTCAGAGCAATAAGTTAGAGAGGAACTGAGAGCATCAGGCCTCAGGAAAAGGGACTAGAAAACCAGCTGAGGCCAATTCTTTCCCACTGGAAGTTACTGAGGATAGATATTCAGCCCACCTCTTCCACATATCCCTCAAAATGAGGGTGCTGGGGCTTCTTAGCAGCCCAAACTTAGGGTCTGTGCAGTAAATGTAAGGATGACAGAATGAAGTGTGAGGAAATACAAGAGAAGAGGAATTGCAGTATGGTGGAGAGAGAAGGCCTGAATAAACATCTAGCTCACAAGATCATAAAAGAAGAAGGAATAATGTATAAAACCTCCAAGAGAAACTAAAGTATAATGAACAAACATGAAAAGTGTGAAGAAAATAATATGAATAAATGAGCTGATATTATCCAAGGAAATAAAAAATTCTATGTGTTCCAAGGAGATTATGAGACAACAGCAAGAACCTACAGGCTGTTTCAAAAGAGAAATAAAACTCTTGAAAAAAAAAGAGATAAGGAATGAACTTAGGTCAGAAATAAAAACCTTCATGCAAATTTTTAGAACACAAACAGCAAAGTAGGAAAAATTGAATAAATGATGAAAAAACCTCTCCAAAGATATAGAATGTCTGAAAGAAAGAGATACAGATTTGGAACACAAAAATACTGAAGTAGAAGAAAATTTGGGAGAAGAAAAGCAAAAACAACAATGTTAAAGAAATATACAAACTCAAGCCAATGTAGCTGACCTTGAAGGCAAGATACATAAAAAATTTATGAATCATAGGTTTTCCAGAAAAAAACATGACCAATCAAAAACTTGAATACCATAATTCAGGAAAGAATATGAGAAGACTTTCTTTTCAGAATTTTTCAGAATTCCTTAACATAGACAACATAGTGTTGATTGAGAGAAGGATCGCCATGAGGAAAAAATATCACTATCCCCACCACCACACACTCACACATCTCTAACTGCAAGGCACGTGATGGAGTTTCCTACACTGATAAAATGGAATCATAAACACAGATTCAAAGCAAAAAACAGAAACCAAAGAGGTAGGAAAGCATCAGTCTCATTTTTCGTCACATTAAGTCATTTACATTTTTACCTAACTTGGTTCATAAATATGACTAAACATCTGCCTCCACAGCAAGTGTTCTCTCTTTTCCCTTTCCAACAAATCCATTCTAGAAGCATATTCATTTTCCTCCTTTGCCTCCTTTGCAGAATTTGTTCTACGTGGTACAGATCTTTTATATTGACTGATTCTAAGAAAACAAAACTCAAATCATTTCAAGGTTATATTTATCCTGCTCCATAAATTTAATTCTTATAAAATTCATCATTTTCTATCTGAATTGACCTTCTCTCTTCTCTCTAACTTCAGATAGCTGAAGTCACATCAAAGGAAGACCATATCTTCCCAGGCATTAGTGTCTTATCTGTATATGACTCATATATTGCTGTACTCTCTAGCTCAGTACTAAAACACTGAAAAAAATTAACTACATTTTGGGACTCCCTAAAACTGACAAAGCAGGTTTCTGAAAAGATGTTAAACATATACATTTGAGAGTATTTTGAAATGTCCCACTTCTGTGCCTTTGCATAGACTTAAG
The DNA here is from genome assembly GCF_011100635.1 of Trichosurus vulpecula. Classification (NCBI taxonomy): domain Eukaryota; kingdom Metazoa; phylum Chordata; class Mammalia; order Diprotodontia; family Phalangeridae; genus Trichosurus; species Trichosurus vulpecula. The sequence goes on along the minus strand of NC_050581.1, from coordinate 52,477,232 downwards.
AAGGACTTCGAAATCCCTCTTACTTGAAACACACAACTTCATCTTTGCCTTCAAGTCTCAGCTGAGGTACCACCTCCAAAGGGAAGACTTTTCTAATCCTATTTGTCAGACACTTTCCTTTTCCACCAAATCCTGTTAACGTACTTATTTGTTGGCTTATTTGCATTCTCCAGTAGATTACGGGTTCCTTAAGAGCAACAGCTATTTCATTTATATTTATATATATATATATATATATATATATATATATATATATATATATAAACTGAGAACAGGACTATTATATGTACATAGTAGGCACTTAAAATGCTTATTGAATTTAACTGACATTTGCTTGGGATTAAAAACTACATAGTCCATCTAGGAGAGAAGGTGACTGTATTTTGTGTACTACAAAGTCAGTCTACACTGTCTTTGAATGTACCCACTTTAGGCAAAGGGAAAAAATGTGAAGTTCATAAAGTATGCTTTCATGAAAGGGGCCTTCTATCATTTCCAAGACTTTTCTTTGATAGAAATACTCAACACTTTTCTGTGTAGAGAAAGGAGGCAACTCTTCTTTAGTAATATTTGATACTGAAAGTCAGGAAGATGAGAGATGTTGATGTTAATGGACCATTTGTGAAAATGGACCACAAACCAAGTGCAGAGACCCATTGATGATCATTCAAACCCACCATAACTATCAGCTATGACTTCAATAAAACCAATGAACTAATCTGCTTGTGCTGCATTGTTCTCTGCCTTTCTAAATCATCAAGTTCTCAAAGCTTGAATGGCTCAAAGATAACCAAATATCATTGGGTAATAAGTCTATGGGTTTGTGAGTTCATCTAGTCCAACTACATCATGTTACAAATGAGGAAATTTAGGATCAGATCGGTGGCTTACCAAGCTCACATAGGTAGTAAGTGGCAAGATCTGGATTTGAACTCAGGTCCTCTACCTCCCAAATCCCAATTTTTTCTCACTGAATTGCATTTCCTCTGTAAGAGCTGTGTCATTTTATTCAGTGTGCTTATAACAAGTATTGCCTTTGCATTATAATAATCTACTTTTAAATTTATATTGCAATTTTAGTTGGTTTTGACCAACTGCTCAATAGTTCTCAAAAGTTGTACACAGTTCATATGATCATATGCAGAAGGCACATCTGTGAATGAGCACGTTTCTGCACGTGGGTTAAAACAGTGACATATAGCAATTGTCTAAGTGCCTTTCTTAAATCCTCAGGTCCAGAAATAATTTGAGGCTGTCCTTTCAAACATAAGGAAGGTGAGAGTCAATGTTTGGTGGGCAAGGAATCGAAATAACCCCTGTCTCATTTGTGCCACTTCTAATGGACCTCATGAGGAGGAAAAGAGGATAGGAGAGAACAGGTAGGAGAAGAAATCCTGTGGCTAGGTCAAATATTTGTACTCATTTGCCAGGCTGCTGCAAAGAAAACCCAGCTCTCCCTTTTAATTATGCAGTAAGTGCTATTTAAAGATTTCTTTGTTCCCAGAAATTAAAGTCATTGAAGTTGTCCAGGAATGCATAAATTGAAAGCCCCAATTTCCTGGCTTCATAGTTCCAGGGTCTATGAAGGATACAGTACTCATGTACCCAGAGTAGGGATTAGGCTATAGCTCAATGCTTCAGGAACCTAAGGCTGACACTGAAAATAACACATACACACACACACACACACACACACACACACACACACACACACCACAGCATGCTGGTTTTTATTAGAAAAACTCCCTGTCAAAGTCCAATATTGTGGAAATTTCAGAGGTTGAGCAAGGGTGACGGTTAATTTTCCAAACTCACAATTATTAGGAACTTAGTGACCTGAGGAAACTAAAGTATCATTTCCAATGACTCTAAACTTAATCTGGCCATTGCAATGGTAAGCTGGGGCAAAATTGTGAAGTCAGCAAAGTTGACCCTTGGTTCCACTTGCCTACTCATCTCCAATACCCTGGTGCCCCTCCTGGGCTAGCCTCCTCAGGCTATGCCTCAAGCTTAAAAATTACCTTTTCTCATGTTGCTCCTTCCCTTATTAAAATAAAAACAAATCCTATATCCTCTGTGGAAAGATGTCAGCTAATTCTTAGGAAGAAAGTAAATGGTGACTAAATTAATTTATACTTAGGCATGAACTGTTTGTTAAAGTCCTGCTATGCCAATGCTTCATGCTATAGAGGTGACCGTGGGTTATTGAGATTTCTAATAATTAGAAAGGTTTGGAGTACAGGCCTCATAAAAGCCTCAATTATATCTGTTGTCTAAGGACTAGCCTTGAGGTAACATGGTACAAAGGAAAGTATTTGGGATTTTGAGGTAGATGACCTGGCTCTGCCATTTACTGTATATGTGACCCTGGCCAAGTCTCTTAACCTCTCTTGGCCTAGATTGCCTTATCTATAAAATAATGTTGTTGGACTAGATGACCTTTAATGTCCCTTCCAATTTAAAAGCTATGATCCCATGTTTGGATCAACTATTGTGATGAACGTTTTGCCGTGATAACACTTGAAAACACTCTTAGCAAATATTAAAAAGGTTGAGATCAGCATTGCTGATACCGATATTCACTGGTATTCTTCTTACCAAAGTAAAAAGGTTGGAGTAATGAAGAATAAAATATGAAAGAATGACTTATGGGCAGTCTAAAATGCTAACCTTTCCAGAGGTTTTTCATTGAAAAGGAGTGTCCCTTGTTTAATCAGAGGAAGGCATCTCTAATAATGGGAATCATTTTGCACAAAATGATGCCAGAGCTTTAGGGGTCAAGCAGGCTGTAGGAACTATACATGGAAGACTATAAAGGTCCAGGGACATTTGAGGACAACTGAGACCTGTAAGTGAAGTCTGCCTAAAGTCTTAAGCCTTTTCAGCACAAAGGATTCCAAAGGGCTGGAAGTAGGCAGGTTAGCAGGTATTAACAGAAGTCTAATTTATACCAGTGTTGCCCTGGGCTACCATATCTCTCTGCATGACAAGGAGATCAAGTGTTTACTGACTGGAGTAATTTCTATATTCTTTTAGTCTCCTTGTTATGGCAATTGATTGACAATAGCTAAAACTTTCCATATGAAATTGTTATAATCAGTGCCAACATCTTCTCAATCAATTTCATATTTTTAGTATCAATAACTCATTAAAGCAGGGCAAGGTGAAGTTGTTCTAAGTGAATATCATATCCATTTCTCATTTTGTGTTAATTTCTATCTTTGCCTTAACTAGTCAGGAATCTAGATATACAGCTGTTTTAGGAATGACACCCACATTAGAAATGAGTCTTTTCTTGTACATTAAAATCTCTATTTCCTTTTTTGTCTGATTTTATTAGATGCTCACCTTTTTTCAGTGTCTCCTAATTCTTTAAGAAAAGTATTTACAAGGCAAAATTGTGTAGCTTCTATGTAAGCTACCAGCATTTGTCCTCTTTCATTCATGATTATTGAATCATATTCTCCAACACATTTTTCATTCTTGTCATCGGTATGCATTTTTGCCTTGAAGTCACCATGTCTAAACTCATATGCTAATTAATTTGTTTGGTCTTAGTAAAATCTTCAAAGATTGTCCCTACATCTTTATCCACTACAAAAGATGTTTTCATATAAGCACAATTACATACATGGTGGTCTTTTTGCAAATATTTGATGATCTCTTCAGAACTAGACGGTCAAACATCTCGTAAAATGAGGTTTCTTATTGCCTTTTGGATGCATGATCAAACCAACTCCTCTGAAGAGAAATAAATGTGAGCCATATTTCCAATTAGTTGTGTCTTCCTTTTGTCTTCTGGTTTATTCAATTCAGCTCCTCCAATAGCGTCTTCATTTACTGGTCACTGGAAAAGTATCTCATATTTAGAATATCGATAGCTATAATAATCATTCTCTAAAAACTGTGTGATTCTTAGCATGCTCTGCCACTCTCCAGGTATCACTGCAGGAACAGAAAGGGGGTGAACATGAGTGCCATTTTGGATCTTCTTTTGTTTCATGGTTTGCCATGGTTAAAGAAACAATCACAAAGTGACTAAGCTACTGATGGTGACCCTCTTTTTCTTAGTGAGTCTGGTCCTTTGGAAAGAAGACAAATTTTATTGCTAGGACCATAAATGAAGGCTTTCTAAGATGGTAGAACTCATTAGAACTTGCAATCCACAGGTATCTCCTTTGAAAAATTCAGTGAAAACTTTATCCCACACAGGCAATCATAGGATCATATATTCGGAGCTGAAAGGGACCTCAGACAACATTTAGTTTAATTTCCTCATTTTACAGATGAAGAAATCAACACCCAAGGCGGTTAACTAACTCGCCCACACTCATACAGGAAGCTAGTATCAGAGATGGGTTTGGAACTCAGGTCCTTTGACTCAAGATAGAGATTTTTTTTTTTTAGCTATAACGCTCTGCCTGATTCAATCAGGAAAGAAGAAAAGCATTACCATGCATCAGTGAGGGGCCAGTTGAAGTGAAACAACCTAAGTGTACCTAGTCTGCATGATTATGTAATTTCCTCTAGCAGGGCTATTCAGCAGCTTGGAAGTAGGATTCCAGCTATAAATCTTATGTAGTATGAACCAGAGCTTCTAATGTACACTATGCAAACCTGTGAGCAGGAAAATAGCACAAGGTCATCATGGAGGTATTAAGATTACTTATGCTTCATTGACAACTTAGAGGTGAATTTTGTGTAGTGGTATATTATTCATAGTGGACAGTCAGAAGAGGAGTTCTCCAGTTCGTAAGATCTTAGGATCATTGATTTTCTAGATAAGGAAACTGAGGCCCAGAGGAGTGGAGTGATTTGTCCATAACTCCCCCTAGAACTGGGACCTCCTGACTCTTTATCCCACTAAGTCTCACTGCTTCTTATTTATATAAAAACAATGCTAACCATGGCTCAAAATGTGAGACAGTATGATACAGCAGATAGAGGACTGGTCCTGGACTGAGGAGGACTTGGGTTCAAATCCTACCCCTCCTTATGTGACGTTGGGTAAGTCACTCAACTTCCTTAGGCTTTGGTTTCCTCATCTGATGAAGTTGGATGTGATGACCTTTAAGTCCTAGGTCTTCTAGCTTTACCTCTGTGATTCTATGATCTTATAAATGAAAGAGGCCACTAAGCTATTGTGGAAAAAGACTAGAATTAAAGTTAAAGAATCTGCATTGCAACCCAAGCTTTGTTACTTATGGAAACCTGAATAACTGTGTAAGTGCTTTGGCCTTACCATGTTAGTCTGGATTTCTTTCTCAGAAGCCACATTTAGGGCAGCTAGGTGGCACAGTAGATAGAGTGCTGGGCCTGGAGTCGGGAAGGCCTGAGTTCAAATCTGACCTCAGACACTTACTAGCTGTGTGACCCTGGGCAAATTACTTAACCCTGTTTGCCTCAGTTTCCTCATCTATAAAATGAACTGGAAAAGGAAATGGCAAACCTCTCCAGTATCTTTGCCAAGAAAAATCCAAATGGGGTCATGAAAAGTCAGCTATAACTGCAACAGTTTAAAAACAAAAGACACATTTAGACAAAGTTCAACCACGAGGCTTTATATTAGTGCCACAGGAGTAGGTGGGCTCATATGTCAAGCCCAATGCAACTGATGATCAAGCGCTTCATTAAAATTATGTTTCTTGTAGTATTTGGACCCCTGATAAAAACCAAATCTACCAAGTCTTTCCCCAGGTCACACTCTGGTTTTGTTTGTTTGTTTGTTTGTTTAGGTTGCCGATGGGTCAGTGGATAGCATGCTGGGCCTGAAGTCAGGAAAACCTGAGTTCAAATGTAGCCTCAGACACTAACTAACTGATATGACCCTGAGCAAGTGTGTAGTTTAGCTTCTGGCTGTTTCCTCAAATAGAAAATGAAGATGATAATAGCACCTACTCCCAGGGCTGTTGTGAAGATCAAATGAGATAATTTTGTAAAATGTGCTTATTACAGTGCCTGGCGCATAGTAGGTACTATACAAATATTTGTTTTCTTGCCCATTTTTTTAAGAATCTATCTCACTGAGTAAACCTTATAATACTTCTGTGTTGGACCGGAACTCATCAGCCCAATGCCATCTGCAAACTGGCACAGCTGGTACACCTTAAAAAATGTCAATAAGAATTTATTAAGTGCCTACTTCATGCCAGGCATTGTAATAAGCACAAAACAAAACAGGTTTTCCTTTTTCTGTTTGAATATACACAGCATAACCTCAAGTGGCATCACCAGGAATCAAACTTAACTATTCAAAGACAAAAGATCTTTTTACTGCTGATCTTAAGAAATCTCTCCTCCCTGTGTTCAATCTGTCCCCTTTGCCAAAATAGCATAGGAGATTACCCACTAAACAGAAATGTAGATTTGTTTTTTGTTTTGTTTTTTTGGCTAGGCAATCAGGGTTAAGTGACTTACCCAGGGTCACATAATCAGTAAGCATCAAGTGTTTTGGGGCAGATTTGAACTCAGGTCTTCCTGACTCCAGGGCAGATGCTCTGTCTACTGTGCCATCTGGCTGCCCTTAGAAATGTAGCTTTGTAGCGTTTAATGAAATTGTTTGCAGTTATACATTCTAGGCTTCCATTTCCTTCTCTGTAAAATAAAGGGATTATGGAGTGTTGGACTTGAGAGTCAAGAAGGTCTGAGTTTAAATCCTGCTTGAGACACTAGCTGTGTGACCCTGGGCCAATGTGTCAGCCTCAGTTTTCTTAACTGCAAAATGAGAATATTAATAGGGCAGGGTGCTATAAGGATCAAATGAGATAACACATGTAAAGTGCTTTTCAAAACTTAAAACACTATATAAATATTAGGGATAATTTTAGGTGGCCTTTGAATTTGCTTCCAGCCCTAGATTTTTGGTCCTATGATTCTGTGATTTCAAAATTCCTTAGTTGTCAGTAGTGTTGGATTTTTTCCAACAATAGACAGCTTATTACTCTGTGTGTGTTTGTGTGTGCGTGTGTATGTATGTTTGTATGTATGTGTGTGTGTGTGTGTGTGTGTAAAATGCACACCCAGTATTGTACTTTTCCACACATTGGATTCTCCTGGGATATGAACAGGACACAGACATTAAGATTTGAGATGATTTTTATATTAGTCTTTCTTACCCATCCTGTGGGAATAAAGACTTTATCCTGAACTTTAAATGAAAGCCTGGCGTTGCTCTCACGGTAACACATTTTGATGGGCATCCCCAAGAGATCATGCCATACAGAAGTGGGATGACTGTCATATACTAAATTTAACTGGCAGTGTAGATCTATTGGTTACAAGCAGAGAATGCTCTTTTGTGGAGAAGCAGATATTTATGGTCTATTTAGAAAAGTCTGCATAAAATATGGCTTCAGAGTATAGTGTGTGAACAGGTTACCTCCACTCAAATTCATCTTAAAAATATGATTCATTGCCTAAAAAAAGCTTTCTTCTGATCCCCACCCCAGCCCCAATCCATAATTCCCCCATAAATAACAATGTAATGACCACGTCTTACATATGCCCCTACCTGCACAGGATGTCTTCCCTGGTGAATTTTTTGTTAAGAAACAAAATACAACTTTTATTGAGATCAATAAAAGATTAAGGTGACAAAGTGATTTATTGACTAGAGAGGAGGCTCATTTTTTTTCTCCCCACAATAACAACAGATAGCAAGAAGGATGTTTGTACCATGGGTATGGGGAAAAGTTGGGAGAAACCAGGAGCCATTCATCAAAATCTCAAGAGGATGCTTAAAGCCCACAAGGAATGAATGACTTCTCTGGTTACTAGTTCCTTCCAAAGCAAGTGTAGTCAAAAGAATATTAGATTGGAAATCAGGGGTCTTGAGTTTGAATCTCTGCTCTACTACTTTCTGGCTGACATTTTCAAGGTATTTGGAGACACCCTGTTTCCCAGAGCTAAGGCCCAGCAAGCAGGCTGTGCCCTGAGCTTGGCATAACAACAATCCTTTGCGCTCTGGATGATCTCACCCTCTGAAGGATCTCAGAGACAACAAAATCCCAGGATTGTTGCCCAGCACCAGGTGTTCTCTGAGCTCAGACAAGCATCTATGTTCTGGTCATGAGGCCCTGAATAAAGCAAACCTGTCACATTGCTACCTCTTCATTGTGAGATCTCCCCACACTAAAGCAGGTCCCTCCCACTAGCAACAGGACTCTAATACATATGTCCTTGTTTGCAAGCTGTTCTCCTTCCTCTGAAATTAATTAAACTGTTTGTGAACTGACTGCCTTGTCTTTGGCCTTCTCTGTTTGGCTCTAGCCATTCCCAGGTTAGAGGCGGTTCTGGTCCAGTTGACAGCATCCTTGGGCAAGTCACTTGACCACCCTGGGCCTCGGTTTCTCTGTAAAATGGAGAAGTTAGAGTAGATGACCTTTAAGATTTGTTCCAGTCTGAATTGCATTATCCTACAAATATGAAGGGTGGTATTGACAATATTTTTTTGCTATGTATGGAATGAAATTCATATCAGATCATTATAATTATGCTGGGGCATAGGTGGCAGGACATAACTGGCCAGGTGGGCATTACAGCTGGGAAAGAGTGGGGAGTGGGCTGGGATCCCAGGGTCTGGGTTGAAAGAGACCTAAGAGACAATTCTGTTCCTGACCAAAAATGACTTCCATACCATCCCCAACAAATACAATACAACCTACACTTGAAAAGTATTACTAAGGTAAATTCTCTAGGACTGCTACCCTGTCCCTCTAAACCTTGTCTTCTCCAGATGACGCATTCTCACTTCCTTCAAATGATCTTGTCAATTCCTGGTCTCTAGCTTTCTTTAATTGTTATTGTTGTATAGTCCTTTTCATTCATATAAGACACTTCAGGACCCCATTTGGGGTTTTCTTGGCAAAGATACTGGAATGGTTTGCCATTTCCTTCTCCAGCTCATTTTACAGATGAGGAACTGAGGCGAGCAGGGTTAAGTGACTTGCCTAGAGTGCAACAAATAATAAGCATCTCAGTTCACATTTGAAGTCAAGTCTTCTAACTGCAGACCCAGTGCTCTATCCATGGTGCCACTTACCTGCCCCCATCTTCCTTTGGATCTTCTTCAGCTTACCAATGTCTTTCCTAAAATGTGTCTCCAGCATTCCAGATATGCTCTGATCAGAGAAGAAAGACAATGGACATTTATCTTCACTTCTCTTGTTCTCTCTGCACTTAGTACGGTGCCTGGCACATAGTAGGTACTTAATAAATATCTGTTCCCTTACCTCCATCATCTCTGCTTGCAAGCAAGTACCTAGCATTAGCCTTGGGGGCTACCCTATCTTGTGTTAGACTCACATTGAGCTTGTAGCCCATTAGAAGCCCCAGGTTATTCTCACAATAATTATCTAGATACATCTCTGCCACCCTGTACCTGTGACTTGTTGACTCTTGGAACCCAGGTTTAAAACTTTACATTTTTCCTGTTAAATTCACCTTATAAGATTTGGCCCAGCCTTCTTGGTTTTCGAGATCTTTTCAACCAGGATAAAAGTACTTATATATTGCTTTAAGGTTTGCAAAGAGTTTTACGAATATTATCTCATTTGTCCCTTGTAACAACCTCAGAAGGAAGGTGCTATTATTATTCCCATTTTACAGACGAGAAAACTGATGCAGACTGAGTCTAAGTGATTTGCCCAGGACCACTTAGCTAGTAAGTGTCTAAGGCTGGGTTTGATCTCAAGACTTCCTGATTTCAGGCTCTATCTACCACCTAGCTAGATCCTAACTGTTATCCCATATACAGTAGCTGTCTTTCTCAATTCAATGTCATCTACAAATCTTAAATGTATCCCATCCACGCTTTTATCCATATCATTGCTAAAAATGCTAACAAGCACAAGGCAAAGGACAAATCCCTGAGGCACTTCAGTGCAGACTTCTCTCCAGAGCAATCATAACCCATTAATGGCTACTCTTTAGGTAGCTATTAATTAATTCAAGCAGTTATGACCCCATCTAGTTGTATCATCATCTAACCCACATACATTTTTCCATCTTGTCAACAAGGGTAGTATGACAGACTTTGTTAAATATTTTATTAAAATATATATGTATTATGCCAATATCATTAACTTCACCCACCCGAAGAGAAACAGAGGTTAGTATGACTTCAGAGAAAGAGAAGTTAGGAGGACTTTACATGCTCTTAACGAAATTACATTGGCTTTTAATGATCATTTTTCTCCTGAAATGCTTCCAAACCAGCTTTTAGGGTTAGATTATTTTTTGGTGGGGAAGAAGAATTCAGACTGGACTTGGTCTGTATAGGGAGCATCTGTTGAGGAAATTGCCTCTACTGATACAGATTCTGCAATCCATAGTCTTGAAGCACCTAGAAAACCAAGAGGTTAATTGGCTTATTCAGAATCATGCAGCCAATATATGGCAGAGGTAAGACTTGAACCACATTGTTGGGAAAAGAAGAGGCAACTCACCAACCTACCATACCTAACTACCCTAAAACCATATTTCACATCTCATGCAGCTGTCCACTAGGAAACCAGGGCCTACCTAGATGGGACATCTTTCCATAGGCCTGGTTGAAGAACAAGTGCCTCAATTCATTTCTACCTCCCAATTTCTTTCCTTAAATTAACTTTTTAATCAGCCAGCATTTATTTTCTTTCCTCCTCACCCATTTGAGAAAGAAAGCAAAAAGAAAAGTGAAACTTTCATAATAAAAATATACATACTTCAACAAAACATATCTCTACATTGGTCATTTCCAAAAATCCAAATGTCATTTTGCATACTGAGTCCACAACTTCTCTGTCAGGTGGTGGATAGCATGCTTCCTTTTCAGGCCTCTGGAATCATAATCGATCTATCTCTTGTTTTTACTCTTAGAACAGTGATCAAATCAGCTGTGATCATTGTTAATGGAAAGGGTATTACAACCCCTGGGAATCTCCAAACCACAAATACTTTCCCTGGTCTCCATTTTCCACTGTATGCTGTATCCATCTCTTAGTCTATAAACTCTTAAAAGGTAAAGACTGCCTCTTGTGTTTGTAACCCCAGCAAGTACACTATTTGTCACATACTAGGCGTTTAATGAGTGCTTATTACTTCAGAAGCATAGAATTTGAGAACTGGAAGGGACCTCAATGGCCATCCAGGCCAACCCACATATAAAAGGAATTCCCAATATATTATACTCAACAAGCAGTCATTTAGCCTCTTCTTAAAAACCTCCAAGAGGACCCATTTCTCTTCTGGGCAGCCCATTCTGTTTTTGGACAACTCTGATTGATACCAAGTTTTTTGTCACTGTTGTTGCTTTTCTGACATCAAGCCAAAAATTGCCTTGTTGAGGCTTCCACCTACTGCTTCTGGTTCTGCCCTTTGGAGTCAAAAATTGTTTGATGTTGGTCTCTATAAAATAAGGAGGTTTTGATAATCCCTAAAAGTCCCTTCTAGCTCTAACATTCTCTGCTTCTATGCTCTGTTCTCATGCAACCAGTAAGCTCAGTGTATGTCTATCTACTATCAGAAAGTTGGCAGGAGATGGATTTGAGGCCCTAGTAATGGTAATAGAGCCGGTCCTACAGTCTGCATAAGGTAGAGACCATAAACACAAGTTCAGTCAACATGGAAACTTAAGCTTTCCTGTTTATGTTCAGTTATGAATCTGGCTATTAATATGTTGCACATTTAGACCATTTTCAGGTTTTATGGCTTGGAGAGTTTCTACATAATCCCATAGCAGTTACCTGGGGTGTTTTTGTTTCAGTTTATGTGGTAGTTATGTTAAATTGCAAACATTGTGTTTTTCCAAGAAACTACCTCGATGTAATATTTGGTTAGGAATTTGGTGGTGAGGCAGCAGGGGACTCTTGAGGCAGAGATCTAAAAAACACTGACATTCCCTATGTTAGAGCACAGACTTGGTTTGTTCTTGAGAGAATCTTTGAAGAATGGTATTTGTTAAAGAAACTGAGGCACAAATTGATGCATTGACTTACCTAGCATCACACTATTATTGGCAAAGTCAGGATTTGAACTCAGGTTTTTTGATCTCAAGTCTAATGCTCTGCTGATGGCAATTAAACCAAATAGCTCTCTTCAATATGATGTAATTTCCTCGAGGTCAGAGACTGCTTTTGTCTTTGTATTCCCATTGACTAACCCAGTGCTGGGCAAACAACAGGTGCTTAATAAATGTTGATCAAAGGAACAGGGCAAAAGGATAAGATCTCTATCTGAGCTTTCAAATACCTAGGATTCATGTAATAACATCTACCTCTTAGGCAAATAGATACCTGTTAAGGCATGAGATAAAAGCAACCTCCAGACTTTATCACTGGTCAAGAACAAAGCAGCTAGAAAAATCACAGTAATCCAATCATCTGGAAGACGCCTAATTTGCCCTTGGACTCTGGCTCAAGGACTTTTCAATACCAGCTTAATCTATCCCTTTCAGGCAATCAATTAATAAGAAAAATATATTTAAATGACTATTAGTGCCAGACACTATTTTAGGTGCCAGAGAAAGACAAAAATGAAAAAGTCCCTGTCCTCAGTGGATTAATATTCTATAATCAGAGTCTTAACTAGCCATAAAGACCTTTGGGACAAATTCAGTTGAGCAGGGGTGGATTTGAGGTAGAAAAGTCAACAAAGAAGGCAATTCCACTGTGGGTGCAGTCCTGATGAGAGAAGAGGTCCACCTACCTACCCACCCACTACCCCTGAAGGGGTTCAGAGAAAAATGACAAAACAAGAAAAGGAAGAAAATGACAGGTCCCCAGGACTGGTGACCCAAGGGCATTGCTGACATACTGCCAGAGGACCTAATACTGGAAGGGACCTTAGAGGTCATCAAGTCCAACATTCTCATTTATTAGATGAGAAAAGCAAAGCTCAAGAAATTTAAGTGACTTGTCATATGGATAATAAGTTTCTAAAGAGGGGTCTGAATTAAGATTTTCCTGACTCCAGGTCCAGAACTCTACCTACCACACCATGCTACCATATTACAAATGTTCAAGACCTCATTAACTCTCTCCTGGATTATAGCAATAACCCCATCACTGCTTGTTTTGCCACTGGTCTCTCTCCCTTTCAAAAACTTCCAATATATAGTTATTAATCATCTTAATGTACAACTCTGATCATGTTTAACGATCTCCAATGCCTCCCTATTACCAATTTAATGAAGTATATAAATTTATCCTGGCATTAGAGTCTCTGCCCCCAATCTAGCTTTGCAGCTTTATTCTCCTGACTCTTCTACAAGCTCCAAGAAAACTAAACTAATCCCCTGACCCCAAAGATATTCTATATATTTTTTTAAAATTCTATGTCTTCATTTATGCTACTGTTTCCAACTAAGAATGACCTTCTTTTTCTTTCTTTCTTTTTTTGTGGGGGAGGGGGAGTGAAGCAATCCAGGTTAAGTGACTTGCCCAGGGTCATATAGATAGCGTCAAGTGTTTGAGGCCAGATTTGAACTCAGGTCCTCCTGGCTGAAGGGCTGGTGCTCTATCTACTGTGCCACCTAGTTGCCTCATCCTCCCTCATTCTTTCTGGTTGAAATTACATCTCCATCTATGATACAACTTCCTTCATGAAGCCTTCCTTGATTTGCCTCCAAATGCCAGGGAGATATGAACTCTCCTTCTTCTAAATTCCCACAACACTTTGGGTTTTTTTTCATCTCTTATTGCACTCATCATACCCTTGTGCTGTTTAGTTGTGTTCTTGTCCTCTCTTCTCCATTAGTCTATCAGTTCCTTCAGGGAAGAAACCTATCTCTTTCCATCTCAATCTCCCCCACAATGTCTTGCTCATAAGAGGCACATATTAAATGTTTGTTAAGTGATAGGCCATCTACACTACTATCCACATGGTTGGCCTTGTGAATATTATGGCACTATTGATTAGAGACTTAGTTGATGAAAGATAAATAACTTCCTGCATTGTTTGTCATTCTACTTCAGACTTCACTTTATGTCTTTGCCATGTTAGAGATGAGCATTCTCTACAATGGGTTCCCCATACATGCAGCCAGCACCATGGATAGTTCCCTATGGGCATGCAATGAAACCCTTGACTACTCAGGATACAGGATCATTTTAGCTGAAGGGTTTCCAGGAGAGCTCAGTTCCCAGCTAGAAGTAGGAAAGGGAATAGAAAGAGAGAGAGATCTTGGCTTGCTAACCTTCATTTATCTCTGGCCATTTCTAACCCATAAAGGTAAAGCCCTCATGGGAGCTGAGTTCTTTGTTTGCCTCCAAAATTAATAAGCAGCCCTAGTCTGATACTGACAGCTAGGCTCCCACTTTTTAGATTTTTAATTACAAAGTGGTTCTGGCTGATAACCTCTTTATTTCTGCACTTCAGGAGTTGAATTTCCACCCAGGAAAAAGTTTAATTTTCAACTTTCAGCAATCAACCTAAGGAGTTGGTTTTTTTTTAAGAGCTACATTAATTCGTAAAAACTTTGGTTTATGCTATGGGCAGGGCTGGCTTTTTGTATAGGTAAAGAAGGCAGCTTCCTCTATCATACGAATTAAGAAGACCCAAGAAATTATCTTTACTGTCCCTACAAAAAAATTCTCTTGCATAGACATGTTGCTGATACTTAAAATTAGGCAGAAATTCATTCTTTTGAGTTAAAACTGTATTATGTATTAAAATGCAGAAGTTTTTTCAAGAAGATTATAGGAAGCAGAGAGCTTGAGGCAGCCCAAATTGGCTTGGGAGAGCTGTTACATTTTCAGTTTGAGCACTTACATACCAGAAATCAGGGCTTGATTTGTTGTTTTTTTGATTGCCTAGACTTAAAGAAGTGATGGAGAAAATGTTAATAATACATATAATTTAAAAGTGTGCCATACAAGGATTTTCTTTTGGAGGGGGAGGCTGGTTGTTAAACATTTACCAGCACACCACTGATAGGAAAAATGTTTAATCTGATTAATTTAAGAAATCACTTACTCAATAAGAGGCTGTGAGGCATATTAGAATTGACCTGAGTTAGGAAGACCTGAATTCAAGTCCCTTTTCGGACACACCCTGGTTGTGTGACCCTGAGCAAATCAATTAAACCCTCAGTGTTCCCCAAGCAACTCCCTAAGATTATAAGTTGCAGATCAGTCTATCAATTGGTAGAAGGAAATTCCTCCCTGAGAGTGCCCTGTATAGGGCACAGTTCTCTCTCTCTCTCTCTCTCTCTCTCTCTCTCTCTCTCTCTCTCTCTCTCTCTCTCTCTCTCTTCTCTCTCTCTCTGTCTCTCTCTCTCTCTCTCTCTCTCTCACACACACACACACACACACACATATACAACACTGACACAAAAATTTAATAAAATTAAGAAAGCACATACTCCTCAAGAACTTCAGGACACATTAAAGATTGATATTCATAAAAATGCAGCTAATTAGGAGTGAAATACTCTCTGAAAAATTCCTAAGATACAACCATAAACATTTTTTATGAGAAGAAAAAAAGAAAGAAAGAATTGTCTGAGGAGACTGATGGGATGCCCAGGGAACAAGAATATATTTTTAAAAGGACCTACAGAAGTTGGAAGCAAAGGAAGCTAACAGAGGACACGTACAAAAGTATGCTATGGACCTTTAAAAATAGCATCCATGGTGCAAAAGATCAGAGTGAGCTGTCTGGCAAAAAAAAAACCTCATGATAACAGAAAGGGCAAAGTTTTGGCTATATTGGGAAAAGAAAAAAAACATGTTGGAGTGGATGGGACTATAAATGATAACAGAGGTAAGACAGACTCAATTTTTATTTTGCTTCTCTTTTCTATGACAAGGAGAATGATGTTTGGATGGGTGAAAAAAAACTGAGTAAAAATGGCTAATCATGAATTGAAGCCCAAGAAAACCAGAAAGATTGTAAGAGAACACCTAGCCACCTTTGATGAATTTGAGTCACCTGACCAAGATGAAATATATTCTTGGATACTAAAAGACCCAGGAGATGGGATCACTAAGCTACCACAGCGATATTTGTAAGATCCTGGGGAATGGGGAATGTAGTGCAGGATGGGAGAAGGGTAAATGTTATCCTGATTTTGAGAAGGGAATGAGAACTGCATCTGTGATTTTACTGATTTAGAGAAGGAAAAGAAAGGGAGCAAGGAATTATTAACTGCCTACTATAGTGCCAAGCTCTGTGCTAAGTGTCTCAGATTATTTCATTTGATTCTTACAGCAGCCCTGGGAGTTAGGTGCTATTGTTATCTCCATGTTACAGCTGAATAAACTGAGGCAAACAGAGGTTAAGTGACTTGCTCAGGGTCATATAGCTAGTGTCTGAGGCCAGATTTGAACTCTTAACTCCAAGCCCAATTCTCTAACTACTGTCTCACCTAGCTGTATAGGGATTTCCCTATTGAGGAAACTCTCTCTGCTAATGCAGATGAGTACCTTCTCTGCAACACATAGCTGTAAAGAGTTACCTAGAGCATTGAGAGATTAAGTAATTTTTCCAGGGTGACTCAACCAATATGTGTCAAAAACTGAGCTTAAACTCAGCTTTTCCTGGTCCTGAGGCTGATCCCCATTATGATCTTTAGATATAGATATAGATATAGATACAGATATAGATATAGATATAGACATAGACATAGACATAGATATATAATATGCAAATTATAGACATAGAGTCAATTCAATTCCTGGCAAAATTCTAGAGTGTGTGACTAATAAATATCTAGACATGGAAGAAGTGGGGACAAAGGGCCAGCATAACTCCATCAACAGCATACCATAGTAGGCTCACTTTTCATTTTCATTAAGGTTATCAGACTGGTAAATGGGAAAATGCTGAGCAATCTTACAAAAAGATTCCTGAGGCTTTCAAATTTGTGTCATCTCCAGTACAAATTTCCCTGGTATTTACTTGGTCTGTTCCAGCTGTTCTTTCCAAAATGGCCAAAATTAGGGGTAAGGGTTATTATTCCTAATAATGAAAATCATGGATGAATTGAAACATTTTTGTATCAGCAGGGCAATAGTCATAACATTGATGATAATTGTGAATATGCCTGTGTAGTTTTATACACACATACACACATATATGTAGTTAAATAGTTTTATATATATATTGCAAAATATAAGAGACTCTCCATATAGAAGGTAGAAGAAGTAAAACACTTATTCAGACACCAGAGAACCAAATCCCCAAACCAATAAGTCCTACCCATCCAAGCAGCAACCAGATGCTAAAACCAGTAAGCCCACTTCATCATAGCAGCAAGGAACTTAAGACACAATATCACAGCATTGTGTTTCACCATCCTGTTAGCCTTTACCCCCACTGGGGCCTTCCCACCAATACTCACAAATCCTAGCTGACTCCTTGCCTGTGTCCTTCTCCTCCCATGGTTCTAACTTGCTCTGAGCATTTCCTGCTCTACCCTTCCAGTTCCACTCATTCAGCAAGCTCCTCCCACCACATGTGACTTAGACTTCCTGTGACATAAGCAGGCCACATGGGTCTATTAATGGGTGAGAAAGATCTTCAAATTTACATTACCATTACAATTTTTTAGCCCTTTCTACATTTCAGGCACTGGGATAAGTGTTGAAGATAGAAATACAAAAGTGAGACAAGTCCTACCCTCATGGAGGTTAATAGGAAAAGACAACCCATGTAAGGGAATGTTGGTCAGAGACAGGAGTTTTGATCTAAAAAAAATCAAAGAGATGGTGAATGGAATTCTAGGGCAAGTGACTGATAAATATCCTTTCCAAGAAAGAAAGTAGAGATTTGATCATCGATTTCACATTTAAGAGACAGGGAGGGTATTGGACCCAAAGATGCCCGGAAAGTAATATGGTACCTCTGGATTGGTCTAGATAAGATGACCTCTCATTAATAAATAGCCCAAGGTCCCAGGGTAACAGTTGGAGGGCCAGGGTCACATCTGAAGCCCAGAGCACAGAAGAATGGCATGAAGATTATCAGGAAGCACAGAGCACTACCAATATGCAGACAAATTGGTTCCATTTTCTAAATATTTGTTGTCCTACCAGTTTTGTCTATGAGTGTTCTTGAGATAATGGCACTCAGTTGGGCCTCACATCAATTCCACTTTCTGCAAATATGTTTTCACTTACCATTGCCTTTCAAGATTTAAGGAGGCAATGCTTCTCAATATAATGACCTTTAAATAATAATAGCTTAGACTGACATAGCACTTTTTGATTAATGAGGACTTTCATATGCATATTCCTTGTTTTTTTCCCAACATGGGGAAATGTTTAGAGCATTGTTCTCTTTGTTTTACAGCTGGAGAAACTGAGACTCTGAAAAGATATATGCTTTGCTATTGTTAGCCCGGAACTTGGGTCTTTTATCATCCTTTATTTTATTGTTTTATCATCCTTTTGGTTTCATTCTTTGTATTTGCATTCATCTCCAGCAGCTGGTATATAGTAGGTGCTTACTAAATGTTGCTGGTTGATTGAAGGATAGATAAGAAAAGGAAAACAGAACATAAGACATAAAGGTTCTGTTGGTGTGTGTGTGTGTGTGTGTGTGTGTGTGTGTGTGTGTGTTTTAAGAAATGCAAAAATCTCTCCCACTGAGCTATGTGCCGATGCCTGGAGACGTTTTGAACCCTTTGCCTATGAAGGATATTGTAAAAAAGGCTTATATAATGGAGCAACTAGGACACTCTGAATATATTAGCATTTATAAAGTGGCAACCAGAGCATCGGCTCCAGTTAGAGTTCTAAGGGGATCGATCCTTCTTCCTCAGCTTACAAGGAGAAGCTCACTTTAAGGTTAATAGGAGTTCTGTGATATCAAACAAGGTTTGGGTCCTAAATCTGGATTAGATCTTGGGAGTTAGCACAGAGTCTAACATTAGCAACTTCACTCAGACTACTTTTGTTCAGTGGCCCCTCCAGCTAAAATGTCCACCCTCACATATGACCTTTTTTCATGGTTAGGCACAGCCTTGTGCTTATTCTTAGGGACTCAAAAGTTAAGGACCATAACTTAGCTGCTTTTGCATCTCTTCTTGTGTATTATACCAGGACCCTGACCTCCACCTGTTTTAAGACCCTACAGAGGCTCAGGACCTTGTGCTCAAGAGCCCAGGAATAGAAGAATCAGTACCCTACATCAACAGCCCTGCTCCTTACCTGCCTCCCATGCATTCACTGTCCAGGGGAACAAATCCTGTGGAACAGTGGCATGGGGCTGCTATCCCAGACACCACCAACACCACCTACTAACTCACTAACATGCAGAATAGCAGCATGCGCCAGACCATCAGCCTTGCCTCCCAGACCACCTCATAATCATCATGCATGGGAGAAATCTTTGTGGGAATGGTAGCTTCCTGACCTGAAAGCTAGAAGGCACAGCAGAAGCTGGGTGGCAGAGCACTGGACCAGAAATCAGGAAGACCTGATGGCTTCAGACACTTACTGACTGTGATGATAGGCAAGTCACTTTACCATCTGTCTCAGTTTCCTCAACTGTAAAATGGAGATAATAATAACCTAATCTCAAAAGGTTGTGAGGATCACACAAGATAGTATTTGTAAAGCGCTTAGCTCAGTGTCTGACACATAGTAGGCACTTAATTAATGCTTGGCTCCTCCTTCCTTCCCCTTTCCTTCCTTCCTTCCTTCCTTCCTTCCTTCCTTCCTTCCTTCCTTCCTTCCTTCCTTCCTTCCTTCCTTCCTTTCTTCCTTCCCTTCCTCCTTAATTCCTCACTTCGTTGATCCCTCCTTCCCTCCCTCTCTCCATTTCTCTCTCTCTTCATTTCTCTCTCTCTCCATTTCTCTCTCTCTCTCTCTCTCTCTCTCTCTCTCTCTCTCTGTGTGTGTCTTTCTTTGTGTCTGTCTCTGTCTCTCTGTCTCTATCTGTCTCTCTCTCTGTCTTTCTCTGTCTATCTCTCAGTCTCTGTCTCTGTCTGTCTCTCTTTCTGTCTCTCTGTGTCTCCCTCCCTCTCCCTCTCTCTCTCTCCTCCTCCCTCCTCTTTTCCTTCCTCTCCCCCCTTTCTTTCTCTCTCTTTTCCTTTCCAAATGCCACAATACACACCTTCTCCATAGTCATAACTATTGATGACACAGAAAAGAAAATTCTCACTCCCAAAGTCAGCACAGTCAGATGGAGATTTATCATTAGAGGTGATTTTTTACTTTATCAATGGAAAGGACATTAAAAAAGATGCATCACCATCTGGCATGCCACTATACTCTAAGGACTAATTGACCTTTCTATCTGACCTACAAATGAAACCTCCCATATAGGTTGCCTCCCTCTACTGGAATGTAAAGCTCCTCAACAACAGAGACTGTCTTGCTTTTGTACATGAACCTCCAACACTTAGCACAGTCTTTTGCATAGATTAAGCATTTAATAAATGCTTGTGTTTGGGTTTTTTTTGTTTATCCACAATGTTTTGCCTTTACCAAGCACCAAAATGGAATTTCAAGAGACAGAGACTTCCCTCAGATTCTTTTAGGATATCTCTTTCTCAGCTTTAAGAAGCCCTTCTCCCTTTCAGTGGTGTGCCAGAACCAATTTAACCTGCTCTCAGGCCAGTTGTTAAATTTTCAGCATGAGCATTTGGAAATCAGCAAAAAGTACAAATTGGAACTTATCTTAATTGACCAGACTTAAGAAAGTGATGGAGAAAACGTTAACTATCTGGATTCACTTTAAAAGTGTCTTGTGTGTAAATCCCTTCCATCTGCTACTCCAATCCCCAACAACCCACTTTCCCCACCCTGCAACTCATTATTAACCATTTACCAGCATACCTCTGCCTTGCTTCTACCCTCCCCAGTACCCAATGTCTTCATTCTGCTCCTTTGGTGTCATGGGATCATAGAACTAGTGTTAGAAGGGACCTCAGAAGCCATCCAGGGCAACCCTGTCCTTTAAACATGAGGAAGTTGAGCTACGGAAGTTAAGTGACTTGTCCAAAGTCGTCCAGGTAGTAAACATCAGTCTGGATTTAACTAAAGTCTTCTGACTCCGGAAGCAATGTATTTCCACTAGGAATTTTGCTCAAGCCTGCTTTATTTAAGCAGTATTCTAAACTCTGGGTCTTTTCCATTCAATGAGCCACCATAGAAATTTATTCCTCTTGTGTCATGTACCTATAGAACCTACTGTCAGAAGTTAGCTAAAACAATTTTTTTTTTCTAAACAGTGCTGAAATGTTAAAGGGATGATACATTAATCCTCCAAAGACCAGATTTCCATTAAGGTGGTAAGAATAACAGTTCTCAAAGCCTTTACCCAAAGGACTAGCATTAGTGATAGGAATTTAAGTCCCCAAATAGACCAAAGAAGATAAAGGAAGGTATTTTTAGCATGTGGACAACTTTCTAAATGGAAATTGAAGAGAGGCAGATTTTAACTCAAAATTAAGAAAAAAAACTTCCAAAGAAATGGAGCTATCCAAAAGTGGAAGGAGCTGCCTAAAGAAGGAGTAGGTCCCCCTTCCCTAGAAATCTCAAAGTAAAAGCATATTATATTATCAGATGAAGGCTGCAAGCATTATAGATGGCGTTCTTATTAAGGTACAAGTTGAAGCATGTACCTGCCAAGGCTCCTTCCAACTTGAAGATCTGTGCACAATGGAGAACACAGTAGGTGTTTAATAAGGACTGGATATATTAAATTAAAATAAAGGCAAAATTTAGTCCCTCTTTCCACTCACCATTCTCCCACCCTATCCCAGGTTTATCTCAGGGTCAAGGTGAAATTTGTTGAAAAAACACAAACATCTGGGTCTTTAGATGCTGTTAACAGCCTGCCCTAGTTGACAACAGGATACCCTGAACTCACAAGCTATGTGCTTTTTAGAAAGAAAGAGGGAAAAAATAGCACTCAAAGGGATTTAACAAGTCCTAAATCCAAGGTTAGGGAAACTCACCAAGTAGGAGAAGCAGCCTGGCCAGGCTGCTGCTTTTAAAGAAGTAGACTCATGTTGTACAGCAAATTGAAAGTGCCCAATAAAATCCCTCTGTGGTTTATATCCTCTCTCTGCAGGTTGTTTTCCTGCCTTCCTAAGGCTCTTATAGGCAGGGGTACAGGTTCCTATGATTTAGGGCTAGTGCCATTCCCCATTAACAGCATAATGAGTCGATTTTTAATTTCATTATAATTATGCACAGTTGTGCAGTTACCCTTAGGATCAGTGT
Source organism: Trichosurus vulpecula (assembly GCF_011100635.1). Lineage (NCBI taxonomy): Eukaryota > Metazoa > Chordata > Mammalia > Diprotodontia > Phalangeridae > Trichosurus > Trichosurus vulpecula. The sequence goes on along the minus strand of NC_050581.1, from coordinate 52,455,078 downwards.
TTCCATGTTGGCTGCTCTTATCAAGAAAATAGAACTCGCAGAAGATTTTTTTAAATAATCAGCAGATAGGGAGAAATCACAGATGCTAAGAGACTGGGCCAGATACCTCAACTGATTGGAGCCTTGTATTAATAAGGCAAGGTCAAGGATTCTTTCCCTGTGAGGATTAGTTGGTTTTGCCCTGTTTAATGGACATAGACTGATAATGGATATCTTTAATAATAGGAGAGTCTTATTGGAGATGTAGGGGTGCTGTGATCTAGGTACAATGGCTGTGTCAGATGGTTCTGCCCAATTGTTTTTTCTGTGTTAGAAGGGAAGGCTCACTGGTGGGGTGAGGGGAGAGAGAGAAGGAAGGGTATATTCAGAAATGATCATGAGGTAAAACCCAAAATATATCAATAAAACTTTTTAAACTATTAATTTGCTAATGACTTTTAGGAATCAACAAGTCTCTAAAAACTTGAATATTTGGAAAGACTACAGTTAAAATGATTCAGAAAGGAAATAGGAAAAGAAAGTATGGGTAGCCTGATAGAAACTTCTCATCTACTGGAAACACAAAATCTTAGATGTCAAAGAGAACTCAAAGACCATCAAACCATGCTTGAAAGAATTACCTTCTGGACATGTCCAAGTGGTCAGCCAGCTTTTCTATGATTACCTCCAATGAGGTATCTAGAAGCCACCAGCTCCTGAGGCAGCCCATTCCACTTTCGACGATATTTAATTGTTAGGAAATATATCAAGAAAATGGATCAAGCCTACTAATTTTTCCTCTTCTGTTTTTACTTTTTATTCCTGGTTTTGTCTTATGTAACCAAGAAGAATGAGTTTAGCTTTTCCGTTGGAGCCAGAGACAGATACAGCCAAAGATGGAGATAAAGCTGAAGCAGGAGCTGCCGGTAGCAGAGCTGACCCGCGTGTGGACCGAGGAGTGCTGAACAAGGACGTGAGGCCAGTGGGTAATCTTCTTACTGGAGAGGGGAAGCGTGAGACAATTTGAAAAATAAATTGATGGGGGTGGAGCCAAGATGGCGGCTGGAAAGCAGGGACTAGCGTGAGCTCCCCGCCGAGTCCCTCCAAAAATCTATAAAAAATGGCTCTGAACCAATTCTAGAACTGCAGAACCCACAAAAGAGCAGAGGAAAGCAGGGCTCCAGCCCAGGACAGCCTGGATGGTCTCTGGGTGAGGTCTATCCCACACGGAGCTGGGAGCTGGGAGCGGAGAGGAGCAGAGACCAGCATGGGCGACTCGGACCAACCAGACCAGGAGCCAGGCGGAGTGTGCCCTAGCACCCTGAATCAGTGAGCTGCGGCAGTTACGAGACTTCTCAACCCACAAACACCAAAGACAGCAGAGAAGGTTAGTGGGAAAAGCTGCGGGAGTGGAAGGAGTTCGCAGTTCGGCGTGATCAGGGCAGCGGAGGTGGGGCAGCCACAGAAGTTCAGCTGCAGTTGCTTCCAGCCCCAGGCCCACCTGGTGGGAGGAATTAAGTGGTGGATCAGAGCCAAAAGGAAAAGGAGTTCCAAAAGACCACTGAAGAAAATACTACTTTAAAAATTAGATTGGAGCAAGTGGAAGTGAGTGACTTTATGAGAAATCAAGATATTATAAAACAGAACCAAAGAAATGAGAAAAATGGAAGACAATGTGAAATATCTCATTGGAAAAACCACTGACCTGGAAAATAGATCCAGGAGAAATAATTTAGAAATTATTGGACTACCTGAAAGCCATGATCAAAAAAAGAGCCTAGATATCATCTTTCAAGAAATTATCAAGGAGAACTGCCCTGATATTCTAGAGCCACAGGGCAAAATAGAAATTGAAAGAATCCATCGATCACCTCCTTAAATAGATCCCAAAAAGGAATCTCCTAGAAATATTGTTGCCAAATTCCAGAGCTCCCAGATCAAGGAGAAAATATTGCAAGCAGCCAGAAAGAAACAATTTGAGTATTGTGGAAACATAATCAGAATAATCCAAGATCTGGCAGCTTCTACATTAAGAGATCGAAGGGCTTGGAATACGATATTCCAGAGATCAATGGAGCTAGGATTAAAACCAAGAATCACCTACCCAGCAAAAGTGAGTATCATGCTCCAAGGAGAAATATGGATTTTCAATAAAATAGAGGACTTTCAAGCTTTCTCAGTGAAAAGACCAGAGCTGAATAGAAAATTTGACTTTCAAACACAAGAATCAAGAGAAGCATGAAAAGGTAATCAAGAAAAAGAACAAGAAAAAGAAATTGCAAGGGACTTACTAAAGTTGAACTGTTTTGTTTACATTCCTACATGGAAAGATGACGTGTATGATTCATGAGACCTCAGTATTAGGGTAGCTGAAGGGAATATGCGTATATATATATATATATATATATATATATATATATATATATATATATATATATGTTTGTGTGTCTATACATATATATATGTGAATGTGTATGTATATATGTATGTGTATATATATATACATATATATATATATATATAGAGAGAGAGAGAGAGAGAGGGCACAGGGTGAGTTGAAGATGAAGGGAAGATATCTAAAAGAAATAATATCAAATTAAGGGATGAGAGAGGGAGAGATAAGGGAGAGATAGAATGGGATGGACTATCTCGCATAAAGGTGGCAAGAGGAAGCAGTTCTGTGGGAGGAGGGGAGAGGGCAGATGAGGGGGGAATGAGTGAATCTTGCTCTCATCAGATTTGGCCTGAGGAGGGAATACCATACATACTCAATTGGGTATCTTACCCCACAGGAAAGAAGAGGGAAGAAGATTAAAAAAAGGGAGGGATGATGGAGGGGAGGACAGATGGGGGTGGAGGTAATCAAAAACAAACACTTTCAAAAGGGCACAGGGTCAAGGGAGAGAATTCAATAAAGGGGGATGGGTTGGGAAGGAGCAAAATATAGTTAGTCTTTCCCAACATGAGTATTGTGGAAGGGTTTTACATAATGATACACATGTGGCCTATGTTGAATTGCTTGACTTCTTAGGGAGGGTGGGTGGGAAGGGAAGAGGGGAGAGAATTTGGAACTCAAAGTTTTAAAAACAGATGTTCAAAAATAAAAAAAAAAATTTTGCATGCAACTAGAAAATAAGATACACAGGCAATGGGGCGTAGAAATTTATCTTGCCCTACAAGAAAGGAAAGGAAAAGGGGATGAGAGGGGAGTGGGGTGACAGAAAGGAGGGATGACTGGGGAACAGGGCAACCAGAATATATGCCATGTTGGAGTGGGGGGAGGGTAGAAATGGGGAGAAAATACATAATTCAAACTCTTATGAAAATCAATGCTGAAAACTAAACATATTAAATAAATAAATAAAAGAATTGAAAAAAAAAGAATGAGTTTAATTTATTTTCTACACGACAGTCTTTTGACTACTGGAAGATTAGTATCATGCTCTCCCTGAGTCGTCTCTTCCCCAGGCTAAGCATCCCCAGTTCCTTCCACCACTACTCCTATTACATGAATTCTCTCACTATGCAGGTTGCTCTTCTCGATGCTCATTTCCTGCTGATGATAGATGGTGAGCATTATCTTCATGTTCAGAATTCAATTCCATTTTTTTGGCTCAAAATATGGCTCCTGTTCCGAGGAAACTGAAAGGATCAGCTCTGGTGATACCTCCATGTTTTATTTCTTTCTGATGCCTCTGATTTAATCTGAGAACCACAAGAAAACCTGTACACATGAGCCCCAGGTCTTCTAGTCTTTTAGGAAAAGGGTGCGGGATTGGGGTGGGGGAGGGTATAAGATCATAGAATTTTAGCTCTGGAAAGAATCTCAGAGCTTAGAAGCTAGTGTCATGGCCTCAGATGAGATAATGTACACACAGTGATTTGCAAATATTAAAACACTATGTAAATGTATATAATTATTATTAATATTTTATAGGGGAAGAAATTGAAATCTGAACAAATGAAATACCTTGACTAAGGGCAGACAGGTGGCAGGCAACATAACCTGAATAAGGATCCTCCATCTCCAAATATAATGTTCTTTCCATTACACCATACCAGGGAAGCAACTTGTTGAGGTTGGGTGGCAAGTTCGTGACAGAGCTGGAGACCAACAGCTTCTAGATTCATTTTGCAGTTGTCAAAATTAGCCTTGTATTTTCCCAAACGTATTTGAAGCAGCATCTAATTTCCCTAGAATACCATTGTGATTGGACTGAGGCACCAACACCAAATGCCCTGGATCACATGGAGACAGAACTGTAGCCACACTGGGATATTTGGAGATATTACCTCATTTGGGGAAACCTTAGGCCATCACTAGAATCCCTACCATATTGTAATGATCTCTATAACAATTTCTTGCACCCAATTAGTACAAATTCACCTGTGGACAACTCTATACAGAGAGCTGCTACGTGGCAGATAAACTGTGAGTTTAAGATCCAGTTGACATCCCAGACTTCTTGGATGTGGTACAGGGGCCTGAAAGCAGAGAACCTAGCCTACTCAAACCTAGCCTCAGATGTTCACTAACTGTGTCACCCTGGGCAAGTAACTCTACTTCAGTTTCCTCAAGTATAAAACAAGGATAATCACAGCACATGCCTCCCAGGATTCTGATGAAGACCAAACGAAATATTTTTAAAGCCCTTAGTCCAGTGCCTGGAACATAGTAGGAGCTTAATAACTTATAGTTTCCTTCTTTCCAATTGGTAACTGAATGAAAAATAATTCAATTCAACTCAACATGCATTTATTAAGCACCTGCTGTGTGCTGGGCACTATACTATGTGCTGGAAATTTTTTAAAAAAGTCAATGTCCTTTCCTTTCTGCTATGATTTACAACCATTACTAGTATTTATAGGCTCCTTGAATTGTAGTACAAGAAAAGAGCTTAGAGAGCCTCCCTCTTCCTTTTATAGACGAGAAAGGGGATGTCCAGAAAAGCCAAATAATTTGCCCAAACTTACACAGCTAGCTAGTGTCAGAGCTGAGACTAGAACCCAAATGTCCTATCTCTTGCCTTTATATCACAGTGCTTCCAACAGCACAAGAGGAAAATACTGGAAACTGGTTTTTTTTTGTTTAGACCCTTTCTGTGTATTTGCTGATGAGCTGAGTGGGTGAGTCCAGGCCTTAATACTGAAGATAGTGTTCCTTCCATATACCCTGAGCCTACAGTTTAGTTTAAAAGGCCGTTGGAGCAGTCATAATTCAGCCTCATGAAGATCTGTCTGCTCGAGGTTAGTAAGGGTTTATGGGGGTGAATAATAGAAAATGTGAGAGTGATTGTATATTATGACCACAGTTCCTCCTTAGGGGAAAGCAAGATAGGAGATGCCTTTTGGTGGGTGACTCACTGCTTTGTGTTTGAAAAGCTGAAGTAATGGCATTTGGGGACAGCCTTGAAAACACTGAGCTACTATAACATGACAGATGCCAAAACAGACTACCTGATATTTCTAACATAAAAATCATTAAGAATGGATTCTTAACCTAGAGATTGTGAACTTGTCCTTTTATTTTTTCTAACTGTATTTCATTATAATTATTTCCTTTGTAATCCTATGTATTTTATTTTATGCATTTAAATTCATTATTCTGAGAAGAGTTACATGGGCTTAACCAGACTGGCAAAAGAGTTCACTACCCAAAATAGTTCAAATGAACTCCTGGTCTGGGTTAAGGCTTTATTTTCAGAAAGTATGATTAAAATGCATTTTACATTGGGGTGAGGGGAGGCAGAAGAGAAATTAGATGTGTTGATTCATTAACACTTACTAATACAATCAAGGAGGAGTTGATGTAATCAGCAGAGAACACACCAGGACTCTGAGGGTAATGGGGACTGACTGGTAAGTAGAATCTTAATTTCTTGTCTGTGTGTGTGTGTGTGTGTGTGTGTGTGTGTGTGTGTGCGCGCGCACGCATATGTGTGTGTGTGTGTTTTGTTTTGTTTTGTTTTTCTTAGTTCTAGAAGATATTTTTACATATTGATCTAAAGTGAAAAAACAAAAAGTGACTTATTCAAACAGGAGAAAAGTTTGGATTAGAATCTAGGTCTTATGATGCCCTGACTAGTATTTTTTCCAATGAAGGGAACAGAAAAAGTTAGGGCTGTTAAGGAGGACACTGCATTGTTAGGAAAGAGAGGGCACTAAGTAACCAGAGGATAGACCCAGAGGTGGGAAAGGGAAAAGAATGAGGAGAAGGCATGAAAAGTTAGAAGGGGCAGTTGTGAACTTTCCTAAGTTCAGTTTTGCTTCAGATAGACTTTTTTCAGGTCTATACAATTATTTTTTTCAACTCTGAAGGGAGTAAGAAGAAATAAGCATCTAATTATTCCCTTCAGTTGTTAAAAACAAATTCTCCCCACTCACCCACCTGCCCAATACAGTGAGTAGGTCCACTTACAACCACAAAGTCAAAATAGGAAGGGGGAATTTTGTTTGGCTTTCATTTGTTGTTGTTGGAAGTTGTATGAGCTTGGCTTATTTTTTAAAATAAAATGTAGGTTGGAAAAGGGTAGATCACTTTTAAAAAAGAAATGAGAAGCAAATAAAGTAAATCTTCATAGATCTAGACTCTCAGTGAAGTTCCCCTTGTCTCACTAATTAATCATTAGATCATAGATGTAGAGCTAGAAGGAATCTCTAAGGTCATCAAGCCCACCTCCTTCCTTTTACAGATGAACAAATTGAGGAATTGAGAGGTTATATCATCTAAAGTGGGATTTGAGTATAAGTCTTTTCCATATACAGTGCCCTATCCAATATGCCCATTGCCTCTCAAATTAAGAGCATGGGAGATGGGGAGCATCTACCCCAGGCCTTTTAGGCTTTTCATGTGTGTTATAGAAGTCCTTTGGCAGTCTGGTGGACCCTATATGCCCCTTCTCTGAATAATGGTTTTAAGTGTATAAAATAAGATATATAAAATTACAAAAAAACCCTAATTATAGTGAAATATAGTGATCAAAATTTTCTTTAAAATAAGTTGAAGGACCCCAAGTAAGTCTAAGCCCTTCATTTTATACCTAAGCAACTTGAGACACAGAGAGGGAACATTTACCTAGGACCATAACAGTCCATCGAGAGGCAATAAGTATTTTGTTTGGATTTGAACTCCTATCATCTGACTTTAGAGTCATTGTATTTTCCTCTGTACCAAAGTTCTTCCTTATATTCCGTGAGGTAACCTCCCAATTAACAGCACCAGCAGTGAGGAAAAGCTCTGAAATTTATTCATGCTACCATGGGGAAGATAGCAACTTCAACTATTAGATTTTCTGGGAATTTTTGCATTATAATGAGAATTGAACTTCTAGGTTTAGTGGTAGAATTTCATATTATGATTAGCAGGGGGGTGAGGTACTTGGTCGGGAAGAAGACGGAGAAGAGCAAGGGAATTCATTCAGTCATTCAACAAGCATTCATAAAAAGCAGGCTCTGGTCCAGGCACTTTGTTAGGAGCCAGGAACCCTGAAACAAAAAATGAAACAGACATTTTCCTCAAAGATCTTACTTTCTTTTTAGAGCAGGATTACGTGTATAATTCTGTAAAGTAACTTTTTGGAAGTTTTATTGGTATGGCACTAAAAGTAAATTAAAATAAGTAGTGCTATTGTTTTTATCATGTTGACATGACCCAACCATGAGCAATATTTATTTCTGTGAAAAGTGTTTTGTACTTTTATTCACATAATTCTTGTGCATGTCTTGATAGATGAATTAGCAAATATTGTGTATATTCCATAGCTCTTTTCCAATCCTGTTTGTTTGATTTTTTTCTAATATACAAAAAGTCTAATTATTTCCATGGGATTTCTATGTCTTGCTATTTTGATTAAATTAGTTGACTCTTTGGGGTTTTCTAAATAGATCATCATATCATCTTTAAAAAAATAATCATTTTGTTTTCTCTTTGACTATGTATATTTCCTGAATTTTATTTTATTGCAATAGCTGACATTTATAGAACTATGTCAAATAATAGTGATGATAATCTATGTCCTTGTTTTTCCCCAATCATGGTGGAAAGATCTCTCATGTTTCTACAATAAAAATCATGCTCGCTCATGATTTTGGATAAATACTATTTATAATAGTAAGAAAGGTGCATTTATTCACATGTTTTCTATGTTTGTAACAAAATAGATGTTGTATTTTGTCAAAATCTTTTTCTGAAACTATTGGTATGATCACGTGGTGCAAAAATAGTTTTTGTTTTTTAATGTGATTTATTGTGTTTGTATTGTCCTAATATTCAACCAAGTACATATTCATGGTATGAACCTAACCAAATCAAATAATCTTGTAATATGTTGCTGTAATACTTTTAGCTGATATTTTGTTTAATACTTTTGCCTTGATATTCATTAGGGATGTGGCTTATAATTTTCTTTTTCTGCTTTGTCTCTCTGATTTAGGTGAGAAAACTTTATTTGTATCAGAAAAAAAATTGTAAGATCTCTTCTTTTTTCCTTAGTTTTACAAGAGGTTTAAGTAATATTAGAACTAATTGGTCTTTTAATTTTGATAGACTTACTTAAAAACCTCTCTGGTCTTAGGGTTTTACTTTAGTTTTGTTCCCCATTCTCTGTGAGAGTTCATTTCTGTATTTGCCAGTCTCTTTTATGTGAGGTGGTCTTATTTCATATCTCAATTTCTTGTTCTGTTAATCTGTATGTTTTACATATTTGTAAATATTAATCTATTTTATTTGTTATCAATTTTGTCATAATAAGGCAAAATAGTTTCTAATGATTTTCTTTATTTCCTTTTAATTCATTGTTAATTCCCCATTTTTATTTCTGGTGTTGATAATTGGTTTTCCTCTCTAATTTTAAAACAGATTAGCTAATGGTTTGTCCATTATGTGACTTCTATTTGCAACTCGAAGTTTCTATTCAGCTCTGGTCTTTTCAGGAATGCTTGAATGATCTCTATTCCACTAAAAATTATTTTTTTCCCACATAGTATTATACTCAGTCTTGCAGGGTGTGTTATTCTTCATTGTAGTAAGCCTTTATTATTTCCCTTTGGGAATATCATGTTCTAAGATTTTCTCTCCTTTAGGATAGTTGAAAAATCATGTCTTGACTGTGGCTTCTTGATACTTGAAGTTTTTCTAATTAGTATTTTTTTCTTTGCCTTAGAAACTCTGGACTTTAGCTGTGATATTACTAGGAGTTTTTTTTTTTTTTTTTTTTTGTTGTTTTGTTTTGTTTTTACAAAAGCAGACCAGTAGGTTCCTTCTGTTTTCATTGTGCCTTCTTGTCCCCATTATCTGGCTTCAGACAGTTACCTTACTTGTGTGACACTGGGCAGGTCATTTAACCTATCTGCCTCAGTTTCCTCAACTGTAAAATTGGCATAACGATAGCACCTGCTTCTCAGAGCATGAGGATCAAATTAAATAATATTTGTAAGTGTTTAGCCTAGTGCCTAGCACACAGTAGGCATTTAATAATTCTTTTCCTTTCTTCCTTTTACTAAATCTGAGGTGTTTTCACTTATTATTTCTTGAAATAAGGTGTCTAGGCTTTGGTTTTTATCATAGTTTTCAGGGAGTCTGATAGTTCTTAAATCATTTCTCAATTTTTCAATGTCATTTTTAAAAATAGTAGATTCTTTGCATTTTTTCCCATCTTCCCCACCCCCCTCATATTTGTTGTTTTATGGAGTCATTAAATTCTGGTTGATCTGTTCTCACTTCCAAGGAGAACATTATTTGGGCAAGGTCTTCCATCTTCTGATCTGAGTTGTTTATTCTCCTTCCAGTACTTTCCTCCAAAGTCCTTACTTCCCTTAAATTCCGTTTCTGAAATCTCTTGCATTATTTCTTTCAGGTGTCCTTCTGCTCCTGGTATCTTTTTTCTCTCTATGGCTGTGATTATGCATGTGTGTGTTTGTGTGTGTATGTATGTGTGTGAAACTACTCTCTTCTGGGTTTACTATTACTTTTCTTCATATAGAACAGTTGCTTCTTCTGTTTATTCATATTTCCAACATTCATCCAACAAATCAAGATTTAGGTTTTTATGCACTGGCCAAACCTTGTGGTTCCCCGCCCCCCCCACACCCATATGCACATGGAAATAGCAGGATAGAGCCTCGTTTGGTGCTGACCTTGATTTCTCACGCTTCTGCCAATGGTTGCCCTCTTTCCTGATGTGTTTGCTCTCAGAGCATTGGTAGGTTTTGGTGTTCTTAGTCAGAGTTCTGAGGTCAGCTGTCCCTAACTTCCATTTCCTCCAGGGTCTTTCCCTTTATCCCATTGTTTTGGGTTTACATCCCTCCTGACCCCAGAGTCTGCCAAATTTGGGCATTACTGCAAGGCTGTTCACTTGAACTCATGTAGTTTCCTCAGTGTGACACTTTTTTCAGTGCTCACAGCTCCTGGCTTTCTTTTGTGCTATCCTAGACTACAATGAAAAAAACATATGGATGCTTCTTTCTGTATTTCCTAATCCTTATTTTATCCTTTTTTGGGGGGGGGAGGGAGTCATTATTGGAGTATATACGTGAGAGCTGTGCTCCTCTCCAACACACTGCCATCTTAATACCCTGGAATTCTTTAATATTCTTTCTATCTCTATGCTGCCTTAAAGGTAACTTAATTGCTTTGGCCTCAGTTTCCTGGTTCATCAAATGAGAATGTCAAACTAGATGATATCTAAGGTCCTTTCTTGTTTTGGGGCTCTCAGATTTACAGAATGTATCATGTAAATTTGAATATAGACCAGAATCCCTAAAACAACATCACTGAAGCAAAAAATAAATAGACATATATGGAAAAATAACACTGATTATAGGCTGTGCTCTGGTTTTATACAAATGGGATTTGGCTGAGGGTGTGGGAGAGAAGACATAGGCTATATGTAGACTAATATGATTTGAACATCTGGTCTGACAGAGTAGCTGCCCTCAGTTGGGTATGAAGAGAAGCGTGGGATGGCTTTGACTAAAAGCAATTACAGTTAACTCCTGGTTAACATAACCAACAATACAGTAATGAGTATTAAAGCCTTTGATGAAAGGCAATCCTTCACAGGAGAACGTGGAGGCTCTGCACAGCATAATGGCTTAATAACTGAGCCCACTTGCCTAATGGGATAATACAAGCTGGCTTAATTTAGCTTATGATCTAGGGCCAGACCCAGCATAGGTAAAGTAGTTGCCTATATAGTAGGATACAAAAAACACTGTGAAAGCCTACTTTATGATTCAAAGAAGTGAACTTGTAATAGTAAAATTTCAGGCAACTTGACAGGCCATGGGGAAGATATTTTTGACACCCCATATCACAACTCATAGGTAATCTACCTTTCCTTCTTATTTAAGAGACTACCTTTTTATGAAACAGTGACTGGGTGATTCTTCCATTCATCTTTGTTATCGAGTGACATCATGCTTACAAAGTCCGCCGAAGGGGAAAGCTCCCAGCTGCTGTCTTATTAATATTTAGATGACTGACTTAATATATCCTTTATCTTACTGTAGTTTGTTATTTACATTAGTGGTACCTGGTTTTCAGGGAATTCAGTGGGAAGGTTTCTTATCTGTTAGTTTGTCAGAAACTGGCGAGAGGAAAATCAAATGTTCATGTACTCACATCTGGCGTTCCGCAGGGAACGGCATTTAGACCCCTACCGTGTTTAACTGTATAAATGGTTTCTATCTATCATCTAAATCAGAACCATTTACGTGCAGAGTAAACCACATCAGATAAATATCCACATGTACAATCAGAAGAAGAAAAAAAATAAAGACTCCTACCAATTTTCAAGGGACATCACAATTGCCATCATTTTCCCCTTCTTTCTACCTCCCTTTTTATTCCTGGTCAAAGTTCAATTTGATTTGAAGCCAATTATGGCTCAGTTTTTACATCTTTTATGTCTCTTCTTCTCTGTCCCTCCCCTTTTAATCCTGTTGAGGGATGAGGAATTCATTTTAAGATATTTAATTAATTGGTAACCCAGCCCATAACACGATAGAAAAAAAAGAAGGTTGTGAATCTTAAAACAGACCCAAAGCTAGAGTGGTAATTCTTAAATCCTTTTGTAATTGCAGGCTTTTCAGATTTCTTCTGTTCTGTGTGCTCAGTACAGGGCACCCATAATGGCCAGAAGGTTCTTCTGTGATGGCGCCAGTTTCTCTGAAACTGACAGCAAATACTTCAGGCTGATGTCCCAAATGTTGCTTAAGTAATTGCCCTTTATGGAGTATGAATTGTGGAGAAGCAGGTAAAATCAAATGAGAATCAGAGGATCTCTGAGTCATAAAAGACCTCTAGTCCCACCCCTACCTAATTACAAATTCTTTCCACAGAATCCCCAGTAGTGACCATCCAGCTTTATGCCTGAAGACCTGGGGATATGGGAGGGGGATACTTACTATCTCCCAAAGCAGACTGTTCTATTTTTGAATAGTTCTAATTGTTTGGAAGTTGTTTTGTTCTTATTTTCCTGACATTATGCCTTAAAAGGGGGCATATGAGGCTAATGAATCCCAGAGTTTTTTGATCTGTAGTCAGATGTGTCATGCTTGCATCATTGGCCCTACAGAAAGCTTATAGCACCCAGTGTTCCCAGGAAGTTTCCCTTTTAAGTACTAACCAAGAATAACCCTGTTTAGCGTATTCCTGTAATCAAGGTTTTGCTAATTCCAAATGGCTCATTATACCTGGTTGCCTCTCCCCACTAGAGAGTAAATTTTATTTTTTGTTCAGTTGAATATTATTCCCCTTCCCTTTTCCCTTATTTAGTCACTCCCTCACCCCCCCAAATCCCATAACATCTGTCACACTTAATTTCTATCTTCATGTCCTTGTATACTAATGAAGCTGCTCTTTCTACCTAGAATGAATTGATTCCCAGAGATGCTTAGAGGTCATGGAGCAGATGATAAGAATTTTCTTCTTTGTTCCAGGGTCCGATATTCTTCGAGTTGGCTAGTTGGGCCATAGGACCATAGATTTAGAGTTGGAAAGGACCTAGGCCAAAGATTCATTTTATTGTCAAGAAATCTCAAAGGCCAGAGCAGTTAAGTGGCTTTGAGATTTGAGGCATTTTCATTGGTTATCAGTCACGCCTAGAACTCTCTCCCTAATCATTTCTATCTCTGTGATAACCTGGTGTCCTTCAAGTCTCAACTGAAGCCCCACTTTTTGTAAGAAGCCTTTTCCAGTTATCCTTAATCTTCATGTCTCTGAAACTACCTACTCCCAACTTATCTTGCATCTATCTCATTTGAACATGCTTATTTGTATATTCTCCCCCCCCCCACTGACTGTGAGCTCCTCAATGACAGAGACTTTGTATCTCCAACACTTAACATAGTGCTAAGTACATAGTAAAATCATGATAAATGCTTTATGACTTGACTTAGGTCACATGGGTACTTAAGTAACAGAATTGAGATGTGAACTGAGGTCCTCTGACTTCAAATTCAGCATTCCTTTCCCTATACCATACTGCCTCTCTGTTGACCACACTTGCCCTACTCTCTTTCCTTGGTCATGGGCTTCTATTGCCAAATGAACTTGACAATGGGGCACTGAGGACCCAGGGAGAAAGGAATATTCCTTACGTATAAATAGCTTTCTATCCACCCTCCCAACTCAGAAGATATTTGTGGGGAGAAAATGGCAAATTTTTCCTGGGAGAGCCATTCAAGAAGTATTGTTCTGTCACTGCAGATTTGGCTATCCCGCTCATTAGGCATAGATGCCCAGTTCACCAATCTAGCACTTTCATTTTTCTCAGCTCTCCCCCACTTCATACTGCCATTCTCTAAGGCAACTTCCAATGCCAAGTGCCCACCTGTTCTTCCCACTACTTCTATTAGGCCATTTTTTTTGAAAAAGAAAATATCTGACTGTCCTCAGAAGAGAAGCATTACATCTATACCTCAGGATGAAAAGAAGTCACAGGATTCTTTTTCCCAGAGGCATTTGTATCATAAGACCAAATTTTAATTGTGAGATGAACCTGTCTCCTCTTAAATGAATTTCCAGCATCAGAATAAGGATCTGAGGGGATATCACAGCACGTATAGACCACAAATTTAAGGCTTTCCCTCAAGTTCAGCTCCTGAAGATGTCACTCATTCCCAAAGATTAACTTTATAACTCTAGCTCCCTCACCTTATTTAGTCAACTCTTATCTCTCCAGGCCTAGTGGAGAGGCAGGGAGGATGATAATAGTGAAATAAACAGTAGGTAATTCAGAAGTCAGGATTTCATTAAGCTTTGGAATTCAATTACACACAGTCAGTTCCTTCATGCCCTCCCAGCTCAGCCCTACTGTCCAGGGTACAGTGCTTAAGTAGGCAGGAAGTTTCAGGAGGAATCCCTGATAATCTACCAAAGGAAGTCAGAAGATACTTTTAGGTCTGTAACCTTTGCATAAGAAGAACTCTCTTGACATAAGGATACACTTTGGGGGACCTCATATCTCTGTTTCATTTGATCCACCCAGGCAATCCAGAAATATCAATATTTTTCACTCTGTAAAAGTAGTTTCCAGCTTCTCTTATATGCAAACAAGTTTACAAGGTTCAAAACATGATCAGTGATATTTATAAGTAATAGCAACTGGACAGCTAAAGTCAGAAAGAAATTATGTCTTCCCAAAAGCAGTGGTCCCTCAGAGAACTATAGTCTTTTTTACTTGTAGCATACCCCTGAGTAGGGCTGGAACAACAGTGCTACTTGCATCTTCTGTGGGGGTGTAAGACCAATAACACCAGCATATAGGAGGGCTGCTAGCACAGGTTCTTTGATCTGTTTTTCTAAAGGAAAGTGACTTTAAAGGGTCAGCAATCTTACTTTAATGGTGTGTGTGTGCGTGTGTGTGTGTGTGTGTGTGTATAAAATTCACTTAGTTCAGGGCAAAGGTCAGCACTCTGAAGTTCAGAGAAAATACAAACAAAAATTATATAAGCAGAGCAAATACAAACTGCAAAGACCAACAGACAGGGCTTCCAACTGTCTGATCAAAAGCAATACATACATAGTTACCAGAGAGAGAAGCACCAACATCTGGGTTTTTCAAAGCCAGGGGGTTCCTTAACAGTTACCCAGAGTCTCATCTGGCTAAATCACACAAACACTCTTCCAATGAGTGAGCCCCAAAGCAAAATGCTAACCTCCAAGTATATGTATCCTTCTTCCGGTCCAAAGGACATTGCAGCCCTCGTGACCCAGGTTCATGAGATTCAGGCCTCTATGTGACTCAGGTTCAAAGCAGGTCACAGGGCTATTAAGGGATGGGGAAGATCTTCAAATTGTATTAACATTACAGGGGCTCATCAGGAAACATGAAAGGAAGTCCCCACCACCACCCTCCACTGCATAGGAGCTCCCTTTTATTGGCTTGCCCCTCACAGTTCTGCTGTATTCTGCAGGAGAACAGTACATCCCACTTTGGTTACTCCCTTTCTCCCCTACCCCCAACCATGAGTTGGCTTTTCCATTGTCCATTATTCTACCAGAGTTCTCTTCTGCACCCAACAGGTTCTCTCTCTGTGTCTATACTTGGAAGGCTCTGCTTCCTGCCACTCAGTTCTGCTGCTTTTCATGATGTCGTTCTCCCACAATGAGTGGAACTTGACATCCTGCTCACCTTGGTTCATTGTTTACTGCCATTCTTATTTCATCCAGCAGATGGTGCTAGACCAGTAGCAAGGGAGCTGGGTATTGAGTCAGAAGATGTGGGTTCAAATTCCATCGCTAACAAGATCAACTGTGAACTTGGACAAGGCACTTATCCTCTCTAGACCTCAAATTCCTTCAGACTAGATTATCTCTAAGATCACTAAACTATCCCACATTGGGTCAAACCCTGAGAATTTTTTATAGCTCAAAAAATGTCCAAACCAGAGAGAAATAAAACAGCAAAGGCATAGTAGAACTTAGTATCCTAATGAAAATTAACCCCCCAAATTTAAGCATAATATTAATAAAGAGGTTATAGCAATATATTCAGGCAACTGAATGTAAAACTGAAAGACTATAAACAAAAAATGATACAAATCACATAATGGTATCAACTGACAAAAAAAAATCCTACAACAGGGCAAAGTACTCATGTATGTTAAAATTTTCAAAACCTTAAAAATCATAGTAATAAGAGGACCTTTCCTTAACATGATCATAATCATGTATCTAAAACCAAGTGCTAGCATGGAAGGATTTTCCCAGTAAAGAAAAAATAAGAATAAAATAATGATATTCACTATCATTCACCATAATGTTAGTTCAGCCTTATGAGAGAAAAAAAGAAATGGAAGGAATAAGCATAGATAAAAAAGAAAAATAGAAATTATGGCTTATTAGGAAAACCTTAGAGAATCTATAAAAAGAACATAGAGCCAAAAGTATTAGCAAAGGTGTAGCTACAAAGTAAATCCATAAAATCATCAGTTTTGCTATATGATACTTATAAAATCCAGAATGATGAGAAATTCTTTTTAATGCAACAACAAATCTCATTAAATATTTGGAATTAGCCTACCAAGACATGTATAGGACTTCCATAAAAATGTCTATTTTTTTACAGAAATAAAAATTTCATATATTGGAAAGATATTCAGTGAACATGATTGGGCCACGACAGTACACGAACCATAATACCATCCATATTTATCAACAGATTTAGTATTATGACAACCAAATTAACAAAGGGATATTTTATAGCATCAGAGATAAAAATAACTACATGTATCTGGAGGAATAAAATGTAAAGAATATCAGAGACTATATATTTGTGTATGTATATGTGTGTATACCAGGAAAGGGAGGGGATTAGTACTAGCATATCTCAAGCTATGCTACAAAGCAGTAATTATCAAAATTAGATTTTCTTTTTTTAATTTGTTTTCTTTTTAATTTATGGTATAAAATAAGCATTTCCATAACACAGGATAATAAAAAGGTTATTGCACATGAAACTGCAAGTCTATTGTGATTGTGATGGAATATTACTGTGCCATAAGAAATGATGAGTTCAATGACCTTAGAAAACTGGATTTTCAAAATAGAAAAGAAGATCAGTGTAATAAGTCAGATTTTTTTTTAAAAAAAAGAACAATTGGATACAACAACATAATTTGATAAATCCCCAAGTAGAAACTACTAAGGAAAGGACTCTTTATCAAGAACTTCTGGGCAAACTGGGATGTGGTCTAGCAAATAATACATTTAGAAATGTAATTTATGCCTCATATCATAACAAATTTCAAAGGGATAATGATCAAAATGTATAAAGTTGTAACATAAATAATCTTAATTTTTTTAGTGTAAAAGCTTTTGCATAGATAAAGCCAATGCAGCTAAAGTCAGAAAAAAGGAGTTGGATTGGGAAGGCAATCTTTGTATTGAATAAGTCTAATAAAATTATAGTGTTCAAAATCTAAAAGGAATTAACTCAAATCTGTAAGATTGTATTATTCCTTGATAGAGAAATGGTCCAAGGATTTGAACAGTTTTCAAAAGAAGAAGTACAAACAATAACCACCTCAAAAATGTTCACAGCCACTATTAATTAGATAAACTAAAAAGAAAACAACCTTAAGCTTTTGCCTTGCATATGTCAAAATAGCTAGGATGCTAAACAAAAAAGGGATTAGAAAACTCACTGTTGGAAGAAAGGATTTTATTTCACTGCAACTGAACCCATGAAGCAGTTTAAATCTACTAGTAAACAATTTGGAACTATGGAAGAAAAAGTCATAGAATTGTTCATACTCTAGACCCAGGTACTACTGGAACTACATTCCAAGGAAGCTACCAATAGTAAGAAAAGATCCATATGTACAAAACTGTTAATAGCAATGTGATTTGTGATTTTTTTAAAAAGTTAGAAGGAATATACTTGCCCAACAACTGAGAAACGGTGAAACAAATTAAGTTAATGAACATAACAATATTTCTGTGTCATGGGAATATTGCACTTGAAGAATTTAGATAAATATGGGAAGATATGCATGAAGAGATGCAAAGTGAAGAAAGTAGTGCCCAAAGAACAAGACAATTCTAGCAACTGTCTTTTCAAGGTCAGTCATTCCCTTTAATCCCCCTGATTTCCACCCAAATCTGTGCACTCTATAGACTAGAAGCAGGAGTTGGTAAGAAGTAGCCAGAATTTTTAAAAAGACAGTATTGTCATTAATTTATATTGAGCAGAGTTTTTAAATATATTGTCAGGATAAAGATCTATGCCTGAGAATGAGATATGGATAGTAGAGCATGGATGGGGAATCCTTCTACTGCTCCCAGGCTCTCTTGCTATTCTGAGCATCTGTAGAGTTCAGGGCCAGCAGCATAAGCTGCCAAGAAGAGGCTGGAGGAATGTTGAAGATTACGCTTGCCCAAGACAACCCTTGCAGGGATGGTGTGCCTATGGCAGAAGTTTGTGGGATTCCCAGCTATAGGAGCTAAAGCGAATATTGATGAAATGAACCCTTCCCTCCCCCAGTGAGATTTCAATTGTAGAACATGAGGATACCATATCTAATTAAAGTATCAAGGCTTGCCTGAATTCAGGTGCTGAAGAACTGGTGCGCCAGGAGGAAAATAATTTAGAGTCTTAGAACACAAAACACCCCGTAATGCCCTTTGGGAAAAGCAGTTAGCCTCTCAGACATTACTGGAGCTGACTGGTATTAATGGAACAGTAATGGTTGGCCCTTTACATAAATGAATCTTTATAGTCCTATTATCCTGTCACTTTAATTGCAAGTATTTGAGTAAAGTTATTCTAAACTATAATCTGAGTGTATTTTTCTTTTAGGTCATAGGAAACAAGAAAAGAAATAGGAACCACAATGGAAAAGAAAACATGAGCTACATTCAGAGATTTTGCCCAGAGTTCCAGGTAAGAGTAAAATGACCAGCTAGTCTGGTGAAAAATATACGAACTATTACATGCAAATTTTTAACCCTAGACCAATTCAAGAGTTTTGGGTCCCTCCTGGGTCAAGGTAGGGAGAATTACTTCTATAGTTATGAAACTTTCTCAACTACCAGCGACTCCAACTGGAACATCCAGCATTTGGTGGATACCTTAACAATCTCCTTATTCTATGGATAAAGACCAAGATAGTCCCTGCTTAAGCTCCCCATCTTATAGGTGGAGGATACTCTGCCCTACAAAATGTATCTAAAACCCACATATATAGGCAATAAGATGTTGGTCAATGACAAGAGTTAGTGTCAGCATCATATCCTCAAAATTAAAGAGCATATCCCTATTTTCTTTTAACAATCACTAAAATGCAATTCAGGAAATATACTTTGAAAGTGAGGGATAATTGATGGCTAGACCATGAACTCTACTGGTATCTTCACACAATTAAGCAAGGAAGGACTCTGTATGTTGGGAGCACCTCTTGTGGTGAACTAATGAGACAGAATAGACAAGAATCACACTGGGTGGTCAAATATGAGTCACTGGAGGACATTCCCCCACTAATAAGGTCATAGATTCATTTGAGCATTTAATTACTTTTTAAGAGGATTTTTCTGAGGTGGAGCCAAAATGGTAAATTAGGAACAGTTAGCCAGATGAACTCTACCAACATTCGCCTCCTAATGCCTCAAATAAAATTTTGGAGTGGCAGAGCAACAAAAAGTCAGGATGAGATATTTTTTTTTCTGGCCTAAGAAACCTAATAGTTAGGCAGAATTTTGTAACACTGGGGTGGAGGTCTATCTGGAGCCCACATAGATGGTGAAGGTAAAAGTGACAAGAGCAGCAGCAGTAGCAGTAGCTTCAGAGTACTGAGTATAGCTGGCACTGATTGGCAACTCTATTGCCCATATGTAGTTCTGGGTCACAGTTCCAGGGTGGAGAGGAGTTCTGATGGTCAGTCACAAGGGAGCAGAAGCCCTGGGCTCAGTTCTAAGGTATAAAGGAATGCTAGTGCTTCCTTAATAAAGATCAAAGCACAGACCAGGAGAATAGTGACCATACCTCTCCCTAGATCAAACCACCATGGATGCACCAAAGACTTACAGACCCCTCCTCCCCCAGAACTAGCTTTGAAAATAGCCACACACAAAAAGGCTGAAGCTTTGGATAGTGCCTCCCCACCTCAAGGTGAGTGGAGTCCAACTTTAACATAAAGTTCACAGCCAGAAAATAGGCTGGGGAAAATGAGCAAACAACAGCAACAAAAAAAAATCATAAAAAGCTACCACAGTTGCAGGGAAGACCAAGATATGAACTCAGAAGAAGAAAATAATATGAAAACAGCTACCAAAAAAGCCTCAAAGAAAAATGCTAATTGGACCCAAGCTTAAAGAGAATCCCTGGAAGAATTAAATGAAGAAATAAGAGTGGTAGAGGAAAAATTGAGAAAAGAATTGAGTTATATAAGAAAATTGTGAAAAGAAAATTAGCCGCTTTGTAAACGAGACACAAAAAATACTGAAGAACATAATAGTTTAAAAAACAAAATTGGCCTAATGGTAAAATAGGCACAAAAATTCACTGAAGGACAGAACTCCTTAAAAAGCAAAATTGGCTGAAAAAGAGGTACAAAATCTCACTGAAGAAAATAATTCCTTAAAAATTAGAATTGGGCAAGTGGTAGTTAATGATTCCATGAAACACCAAGAAACAATAAAACAAAGTAAAAAGGATGAAAAAAGAAGAAAATGTGAAATATTTTTAAAAATTGACCTGGAAATAGATGAAGGAAAGATAATTTAAGAATCATTGGACTACCTGAAAAACATGATTAAAAAAAAGAAGATGACATCATATTTCAAGACATTATCAAGGAAAACTGTCCTGATATCTTAGATCCAGAGGGTAAAATAGAAAATGAAAGAATCCAACTGATCTCTTGAATGAGATCTTAAAACAAAGACTCTCAGGAAAAGTATAGCCAAATACCAGAGCTTCAACATCAAGGAGAAAATACTTCAAACAGGCAGAAGAAAGCAATTCAAATTTGTGGAGCCATAGTTAGGATTACCAGGATTTAGCATCTTCCACATCAAAGGAGTGGAGGACTTAGAATAAGTTTCTAAAAGTCAGAGGAGCTAGGATTACAACCAAGAATCACTTACCCAGCAAAAATGAGTGTAATCCTTCAGGGACAAATGGATAATTAATGAAATAGAGGACTTTCAAGCACTCTTTTTTGTTTGTTTTTTGGCAGGGCAATTGGGGTTAAGTGACTTGCCCAAGGTCACATGGCTAGTACATGTGTCAAGCATCTGAGGCTGGATTTGAACTCAGCTCCTCCTGACTCCAGAGCCAGTGCTCTACTCACTGTGCCACCTAGTTGCCCCATTTCAAGCACTCTTGCTGAAAAGACCAGAGCTGGATAGAAAATTTGACTTTCAAATACAAGACTCAAGAGAAGCATAAAAAGGTAAACATGAAAGAGTAAGCATAAGGGACTCAATAAAGGAAAACTGTTTACATTCCTATGTGGGAAGATGATAATGTAACTCTTAAGACTTTATCATTATTAGGTCAGTTAAAAGGAGCTTACATAGACAGAAAATGTGGGTATGAGCGGATTAAATTGGAATAATCTCAAGAAAAGGTGGGAGAAAGAGGGATGCACTGGGAGAAGGGGGAAGAGTGAGGAAGAGTGGGGGAAATTTTCTCACATAAAAGAGGCACACAAGGAAGAGCTTCTATAATGGAGGGAAAAATTGTGAGGTGGGGTGGCAGATAATGCTTGAACATCACTCTCATCAGAATTGGTTTAAATAAGGAAGAATATACATACACACATATACATACACACACATACACACACACACATATATAGATAGATACACACATATACATATACATACACTCATGTGAGAAGAGTAGAGGGTGATAAAGGGGAGGGTAAATTAAGAGAGGCAAGGGTCAGAAGCAAAATAGACTTCTGAAGGAGGACAGGAAAAAAACAGAGAGAGGAAGAAACAGAAGATAATGGGATGGAGGGAAACATACAGTAATCAAAACTGTGAATGTGAATGGGATGAACTCACCCATAAAACAGAAGTGGATAGCAGAATGGATTAGAAATCAGAAGCCAACAATATGTTGTTTATAAGAGACACACTTGAAACAGAAAAACATACACAGAGTTAAAATAAAGGGCTGGAGGAGAATCCGATATGCTTCAGCTGAGGTTAAAAAAAGGGTAGGGATAGCAATCGTGATCTTAGACAAAACAAAAGCAAAAATAGATAATGAAATAATATACAAAAAATCTACAGTAAGTTTCTCTGATAAAGACCTCATTTCTCACATATATATTGAGTACTGAACTGAGTCAGATTCATAGAAATAAGAGCCACATCCCAATGATAAATGGTCATAGGATATGATCAGGCAGTTTTCAGAAGAAGACATCAAAGCTATCTATAGTCACATAAAAATGCTCTAAATCACTATTGATTAGAGAAATGTAAATTAAAACAACTCTGAGATACCACCTCACACCTATCAGAAGTTACAAATGCTAGAGGGGATGAAGGAAAAATAGGTATGCTAATGAATTGTGTGTGGTTGTGAACTGCTCCGACAATTCTGGAAAACAATTTGGAACTATGCCCAAAGTGTTATAAAACCGTGCATACCCTCTGACCTAGCAATACTACTACTCGATCTGTATCCCAAAGAGATCAAAGAAAAATTAAGAGAAGCTACATGAAAAAAATATTTATAGTATTTCTTTTTGTGGTGGCAAAGGATTGGAAATCAAGGGGATGCTCATCAAGTGGGAAATGGCTGAACAAGTTGTGGCATAGGGTTATGATGGAGTACTATTTTGCTGTAACAAATGAGGTAGTTTTAGAAAGACATGGCAAGACCTACTGGTGCAAAGGGAAGTGAGAACTGGGAGATCATTGTGCGTAGCAACAGCAACATTGTAATGAAATTGAAAAACTTGGCTACTGTGATCAATACTATGATCCGAGGCACTTCTAAAAGACTCATAATGAAATGCTATCCACCTCCAGAGAGAGAACTAATAAACTCTGAGTGCAAATTGAAGTATGATTTTCTCACTTTATTTTTGTTTCTTTAAAAAATACAGCTATTATGGAAATACGCTTTACATGACTTTATGTATATATTGCTTGCCTTCTCAGTGGATGAGGGGAAGGTGGGAGAGAGAGAGAGAGAATTAGGAACTCAAAATTTAAAAAGAAAACAATGTAAAAATAAATAATAAATTTAAATTTTTAAAAGAAGATTTTTTATTTTTTAAGAAAATCTTTCTCATATCAAAATAATACATAGCAATAAACTTAAACACAGACAACTCCTTTAGGCTAAACCTTTTTTCACCATTCATGATCCACAGAGATGCAAAACCTCACTCAGTTGTCTTATTGGGGAGAATAGCAGAACTCCATCATCTTCACATGTTCACATGAGCCTCTATCTCCCATTCCCCGTATGTCTGTAAATTGCTGCCTGCCTTCTTTTTCTTCCAGCATACAGGTGCTCTGTCACCCACTTTCTGCTAGTAATTCCTACTGAATCTAAGAGTTTAGCAAAATACTCCCACTTTCTCTCCATTTGTCCTTCCATTAATGTCTTTCCCTGGTACCACTGAGCTGGGCTGTTCAAATTAACTCAGGGCTTCTTTGCATAAGGCATCCAAAAGGAAGGTAAAAAGTGTAGATTTGAAGTAGTTTGGCATGGCTGACTAGTCTGATGAAGATAATGATTTTTGCCTCTTGTGTCTTTTTTTTAATTGATTCCCTTTGTTTTCACAGTCGCTTTCCAACAAGCAAACCCTCCAAAGTACAGTACTTTCCCATTTGGAAAAACAAAACAAAATAATTAAACAAAACCATCTACTATAGTGCAACAGGTATAATTTTCTACTAATTGCTTAATAAAAGTAGAAATTAAGAAAATGAAATCGAGTTTCAGTCAGTTAGATTTGACCTAAATTATTTTTTCTTCTTTAACTTCATTATATTCTTTACGTTATTTGTATTTTTCTTCTGTTCTCTGTCAGTTCATACAAGTCTTCTCATGTTTTTCTAGGCCTTGTCATTCACACTTCTGCAGCACTGATTAGACTTTAAAATCTTTCCATCTACCTTACACCTAAACTCATTTTTTAAACTGGTGTCTTCCGCTCTCCCCACTCTTTTTCCCTCTCCCCAGTAACCCTAATCCCCTCTCCCTCAATATAATGTGAGCTCCTTGAGAGAAAGCACTCTCCCTTTTTCTATTTGCATCCCTGACGGTTAGCAGAGTACTTGACACATAGTAAGCACTTAAATACTTTTTCATTCAGTCATCTTTTATTCACTCATTCCTTCTTCATAGTCATTCCTTATATTACAATAAAATTACTTTCTATCCACAAAATACAATTTCTACAGTCATTCCCAATAGCTGGGCACATAATTTGTTTTCAGTTTTTTGGGAGTTTTTGTTGTTGTTTTCTGTCAGATATAGTGTAACTATGAACATTTTAGGGCATATGTACCTGCTTAGGGTATTATCTTAGGTTCTGGATTACAAAGCCCCACAATAAATTGATTTTGTAACTGTAATGTTTATTGAATAATATACAAACTACATAAACAGTCATATAAGGTATGTTAAAATTGTATCTGTTCTGGTCCCCCTGAAACCACCACCTCCCCCCTTCTAGTTAGTACATAAGTTTATAAGTAACCACCATAAAGTTACAATATCAGGAAGTAAGATTGCAAAAGGGAACCTGGAAGTTATTTACAGACTGTCCCATAGATCAAAGGAGAATAATGGTTACTTGCAAATTGTATCATAAAGTAACTAAAAATCGTATCCTGAGACTGTGTGGTAAATCAGAGGAAGCCAGCTAAGGCGTTCCTATAAGAGCTTTTTAGTCCTATTAACTGCCAAGCCCTGTAAGCCTCAGATAAGCTCTAGACATACTCAATAAGACCAGGAGAACATCAAATGTTGCTGATAACTTTGAAATGACATGAGTTTGTTAATAAACTAACCCCAAGTTGTCACAGATAAGAGTTGGTCTGTCTCCCACCAAAGCTCTATAAAGATGAGACCCCAGACTCTTTTCCCCCAAGGACTCCTTTCTCTCCCTCCGGGTCCATGCTGGCCCAGTGCTCCCGACTCTAATTCATGATTACATAAGTGACATAAGAAGTCGCCTACATTTCCCCATGCTGCCCGCCTTCCTTCACCACCTCATCCCTATCCTTATGCCACTATCACCTACACCATCTCCTCTATACTTGTTGTGTCATTTACCCCATCACCCCTGTGCTTTATTAATGTGTGACCAAAAACATTAATTCCTGCTGCCATCATGGTCTTTCCCAGTGAAGACCCAAAGAACCAGGTGTGCCTGCCCCCATTTAATAATTCTATAAATTAATTAGCAATTTAGAAGGACCAAGATGTATGGGCCCCTTGGGAACATCATTGGATTTCTCTGGGCCTCAGTTTGCTCATTTGTAAGGGGGGGGGTGAGATAGATTACTTCTAAGGTCCTTTCCAAGTATATAGCTATGATCTTATGATTATCCTGATTCCTTGCCCTTTTGAGGGCTAATTAGTTTAAGCTGAACACATAAGTAAATGAAACCCAAATTATAAGCTCTCATTAGGCTTCTAACTTCTTCTGGATGGCCCACAGATGTTTGGAGATGGGGAGAAGAGGAGTGTTCAGTGGTTTTGTACTGAGATAGCCAGAGTTCAATCTATGATGGTATAAGTGAGACAGCTAGGTGGTGCAGTGGATAGAACACTAGGACTGGAGTTAGAATGGCCTAAGTTCAAATCCATCCTCAGATACTTACTAGCTGTGTGACCTTGAGTAGTCACTCAACTTCTGTTTGCCTCAGTTTTCTCGACTGTAAAATGGGATATATAAATATATAAATAAATATAATTATAAATAAATTAACATATAAATAAATAAAATATATAAATGGGATATTAAATATCATTTACTAGAACAGGGTTGTTGTGAGGATTAACTGAGATAATATTTATAAAGTGATTAACACAGTTCCTGGTACATAGTAAGTACTATATACATGCCATTATTGTTATAAGTAAATCCTAGACCCCTGTGTAGGTCTGGTAAGGCGTGCATTGGTAAAACTCCTTTAGAATCAAGAGATGAATTAATGGGTGTGCATTAGTAATTCTAGCTGATTATCTTCTCCACCCCCACCCCCACCTCTTCCCCACCTACCTTCACCCTCCATTTCTGCCCTTCTTCCCACATGCCCCAAAAGGGATTTGCCTACATTAGGTATAAACTCAGTAGTGGGATTTCTGAACCAAAACTCATTGAATTATAGCCCTCTAGATCTGGAAGGGACTTCAGAGGTCAGCTTATATGATCTCAATTTACAGATGAGGACACTGAGGCTATTAGAGGTTGAGATTTGTGCAAAGTTACGTAAGTGGGAGAATTGAACTCAGGTCCCATGATTCCTCAAGATCACTGAACAACTTTAATTGCTACCCCTGGCAAGGTAGATGAAAACCCTAATCTTTTGAAATCCTAGTCCAATCTAATAAGGTAAACAAACACGGGAAATAGCTTTCTCCGAAGCAGTAAAATTGAGGCTTGCTTACCCAAGATCCACCCTACCTCAAACCCTGACTGTGAGCAACAACCACCTGCCTATGGATATATCTTACACAGAAAGCTCAGCCCCATCTTTTGCTGCTGAGCTGCCAGGAGCAAGGGGAGGCTGGGTGATGGAACTCTATAGAGAGGTGGGAACTGTGCCGCCCATAATCACATATTAGCCTTTCTCATCATGCTGTAAATCCCAAAGGCTCTCTGGTTCCCTGCCTTCATGCCTGGGTAACATTTACACCATTCTATATATTTGCCCGGTAAATCATACACCACAATCTTTTGATGCTGCAATGTAACATATATTGTATTATTCAAGCCACAGGACCCTGCTAAATAGAGACCAAATGAAAAGTGTCTCGAATCATTTCTATTTAGATACACAATGCCGAGCCCAAATAAAACAGATTAATAATTGACGGTGGGCAGCCAAGCTAATCCCGCAGTCTGCCTGAGCAGAGGAGCGTGCTACAAGGTGAAGAAAAAAAGAAAATAAATGCACCTTGGAAAGGGCAGGCAGAAAATCCTAAATCTTAAAGATCGAAGACTCAGCTGTTGTTAGCAATGTGGCACGGCTCCCCCAAACGAAACTGCTCCTAGAAGCTTGAGAAATATACTCTCCCAGAAATCCTCTTCTTCTTCCCTCCCCTCCCCCCACCGCGGATTTCACATAGTAAGAAGGCATAGAAGTACAAAGAAAGGTCATACTCCCTCTAACAAAGCAAAAATCACCCTTTATGAACTTCCTCTATTAGTTGCCTCCACACACTTCTAACTGCCCTTCAACTCTATCATACCTATTCATACATGAAGGTTAGAACTAGATCTGGATCCTACCCTGAGTAAAAGAAAGAAATCTTGCATGTTTTTTATATATGGGGTGCTAATTAATGACCTTTCTATGTAAAGTTATCATTCTATTGCATTGATTTTTAAAATTATTTTTGCTATTAATAAGCATTTATTTGATCTTCCTCCCTCCTTGACTCCCTCCCTTCTTCCCCTCCCCTCCAAAAGAAATATGCAACTCTTGTAAATATATGTATAGTCAAGCAAAACAAATTACTACATTGAACAAAGTATGGTATATGAACGTGAAGGAATATTAGTGCTCCAAATGAAATAATGAAATGGACCATTTCAGAGAAACCTGAGATGAACTGATTCAAAGTGAAGTGGGTAGAACCAGGAGAATAACTTATAGAATAACAACATCATAAAAATGCTCTGCTGCATTGTGTAAAACAGACAGCAAAAGGGAAGAGAGGGGAACCCTAGTCAGGACTCTGTCTGGTCCTTTTGTACCCCAGTCAAGAAACAAAAGGAAAAGAGAGTCAATTCAATTCAACGAGCATTTATTACATCCCTATTATGAGGCTGGTACTTTACTAGATACTGAGGGTAAAAAAAATTAAGACAGCTTCTGCCCTCAAACATGGGATTCTTTTAGGTAAATGGAGTTGGAGGTAAGTAGGTGGGGATTATGATGTGTACACATATACACATAGATACAAAATTATACAAAATTACTGCAAATAATTTTGTGGTTGGATAAAGCTCTTTCAAATTGGGAGACCAGGAAAAGACTGATACTTTATCTGAGCCTTGAATATAGCTAAGGATTCCAAGTGGCAGAGATGAGGACACAGGATTCTAAGAATGACAGAGAACCTGCCTAAAGATACAGAGGCAGGAGATGGAATATGGTTCTAGGAACAGCAGTTTAGGATGTTTTGAATGGAATTCAGAGAGTGGGAGATAAGATGAAATACATATGGAAAAAATAGGTTAGAGCCAGATTGTAAAGGTTTTACAATCCCAAAGGGCTTTAAATGCCAAACAGGAAATTGGAAAGGAAAAAGAGAACGATGGTTCTTGGGTGTCTCAAATAAAATAGTCAATTGGAATTATAACATGCCTACTATGTGCCAGGCATTGTGCTAATCACTGGAGATACAAAGAAAGGCAAAAGAGAGTCCCTGCTGTCAAGGAGCTCACAGTCTAATGCAGTAGACAACATATAAACAGCTAATTACAAACAAGATGCATACAGGATAAATTGGAGAAAATAAGCAGAGGGAAGGCTCCAGCATAAAGGGGGATCAGGAAAGACTTCTTCCAGAAAAAATGAACTTTAATTGACACTTAAAGGAAACCAAGGAACACAGCCATCAGAAATAAGGAAGAAGAGAGTTCCAGGTACATTGGACAGCTCCTGAAAATGCAGGAGATGGGATGGCTTGTTTGTGGATCAACAAAGAGGCCAATGTCACTGAGTCACAGAGTATGTAGGGGCAGGAGAGAGACTGTATAAGCTATGAGAAGAATGGGATGGTAGGAAGGGGCCAGGATGTAGAAGACTGTATAAACCAAACAGAGGATAAGGATTTTATAATTGATCCTTGAGGCAACAGCGAGTCACTGGAGTTGAATGACTAGGGCAGAAAGGGAAGAATGACATGCACAGATGCACTTCCACAAGATCAGTTTGACAGCTTAGTCAAAAATAGACTGGAGTGGGGAGAGACTTATAGAAGACTAACCAGCAGGTTACTGCAATAGTCTAAACTTGATGGATTGATGAGAACTCACACTAAAGTGGTGGAGATGTCAGAGGAGAGAAGGTAGCATATACAGATGTGTTGTGAAGGAAGGAACAGCAGGACTTGGCAACTGCTTGGATATGGGGAGGAAGAGAGGGTAAGGAGTAAAAACATGATACCTAGGGTCGTGAGCCTGGTGGATGAGAGGTATCCTCAAGCTCTGGAATGATACTGGTACTTTCAACAGTAATACAGAAGTTAGGAAGAGGGGAAGATTTAAGGGCTGCATGGCAGAAGGAGAGGTGGAATGAGAACAGATTGTGATCAGATACAGGAATTTCAGAGTTCATGAACATAGAAATGTATTTGTGGGTGACAATTAGATCAATGCTATGAGCTTCTCTATGTATAGTTATCATGGGTGGAAGAGGAGGTCATACAGAAACAAATAAATGGATAAATGAATAAATAAATAAGTAAAAAATAAAGGAAAATAAGTTGAAGAACTGAAATATTGGAGTGTTTGGGGAGTATCAGTTGAAGTCCACTACAGAGCAGGAGTTTGGGAAGAGAGAAAGACTATGAGCTAAACACTCATTGAGTAAGGAAGGAGTGTCCTGTAGGTTGGTAGAAAATTGGGTGATAAAAATGGACTGAATGAATCTCAAAGGAATAGAGGTTACCCAGTGATGATGGTAGAGGAAGAGCTGAATGTGGCAGTAGAGAGCAAGGAGTATTCCTTCTTCCCCATCACAACCAATGAGTTGGTGATGCGGGGTGGGGGGAGGATGACTGAAGGTACAATCAGTGCTGAAAAGGGTGTACCCAGGGAAGTTGTGTCATGAGGAAGGATTCAGGTCTCAGTGAGAGCTAAAAGATAGGAGGGGAAAAGGAAAAGGTTTAAGATGAAAGCTATATTCTTACTTTTGAAACAGGCATTCCAGAGAATTATAATGGAAGAAGTAAGTAGCTTAAGATGGTGGGTCAGTGGGGTTTGGTTGAGGGGGAAGGGAATAAAGGAGAGTCAAAGGTTACATGGGAATAAGGGGACAAAGAACAGGATTTGAACAATAAATATTGAGGAATGAGTTTAGGTATGTTATCACAGAGATTCTTAGATGAAAAATTCTAGGTGATTAAAAGTAGCTGAGAATTCGGGTCATAAAATTAATGAGAACGATCACTTTGTGGTTCTATAGTATTTTAAATTTTGCAAAGGCTTTCTCATTTGATATCCCTAATATCCTTGTGAGATACCAGGAACAGGGATTAATATAACCATCCTACAGATAAGAAACCAAAAATCTAGGGCATGACCTGCTAAATGTCGTATCATAGACCAGGATTAGAATTGTATTTCCTAACTTCTATGATTACCCCCTACTACTATCAAGTGTGCCACTCTCCTTCCAGTGCCTCAGGTTTGTATTATCAGAGTTATCTTCTACTCCTCATCCTTGGTAACATCATATATATCCTAATCAGGTGCCCATGGGGTGATGTGAGAAGGTCCATGAGGCATTGCCTACTACCTTACCCAAAGCTTTTCCTTCCAAAATGTATGAAGTTCCACCATAAGTGTTATTAGCATTGGTGATGGCACTGTCCAGTAACTACCAGTAAAATGCACATTTTCATTTATTTTTATTCTTTTTATTTATGTTATATTTAATTTATATTTATCGTAGAAGGATAACATCATCTCCCATTCTCCTGCTTCCACAAGTTTGACCAACAGATTAGCTAGTTGTCACAAAGAGAAAGCATGGTTTACTAAAAATGTCAGTTGTGATGGAGAGGAGGCTGTGGGCGTATCATATACTGTTGTCAAGTCCAACCTTGCCTAATTCCCAATTTTCCTGGAGGCCAGCCATGGATGGAAGCACAGAATCTTAGAATCATCAAATATCAGAATCAGAAAGACTCTTAGAAATCATAGAATCCAATCCTTTCAATTAATCAATATAAAAATTGTGACCCAGGGAGGTCAAGCAACTTCCTGTGAATCACACAGCATGCTAACTGGCAAAGCCAAAACTGGAACCCAGATCTCCTGACTCCCACTTGAGGAATTTTTTCATTGCACCATGCTGTCTCAGTATATAAAGCCTGGATACCACAGACCTGCCTGAAGTGATCTGGTCATATGATCAGAGGTGTCTTTCCAGCCAGTGCAGAGGTGTCTTTCCCACCATGCAGAGAAGTAGATAGCCCATCCAAGCAGTCCCTGATTTATGAATGGCTATGATTCCCATTTAGCTGCAGAAAGGGGAGAGTGTGTCTTTCTCAGGGTTTAGAACCCCATTTGTTTCCTTTCCTTGTCAGCAGTTTGCATAAGTGAGTGGTTTTATTTCATGTGAGAGAGGAGGAAAACACACAAGTTATCCCAGCAATGGAAGATTTGTCAAATAAAGCTTTTAATAATGGGCTTATTTGACAGTTTTATAGTTCCTCAACTTTCAAGCTGTTTGAAGGTGGTAGGTTTTCGATAAAAATTAAGCCCTTATCCGGAAGAAATTCAGTCCCCTGTTATTTTAGAACAACTAGTCCTGGGTGCACTGGACCACCTTAATTCCACTGCTGAACGTAAATCTCAATCCTTTTCTGTATTAATAAATCCTGCAATCCATCAGCTGGAGGTGGGCTGGGTATTTTTTTGCCCTAGTATATCAAGGTAGTCTGATGAACCACCTCCATAACTGAACTTGTTGGGCAATCATTATGGTGCTCCCAAGGATAAATGATCTGGCGGCATTCTGTGCAGCTCACTTAAGTAAGCCGGGAATGTTGCCAGTCATTCAGGCTTAATTCCTTAATTCATTTAGGGCAGCACTCTCCAAGTTTTTCTGGAGAGGTATGGGAGTATGTGCGTGCATAGGTAGTGTGTTAGGAAATCAGCTCAGGCACTGGTTCTTGGGCTCTCTGCAGTGTGGTACCGATGGAAAGAACACTTGTTCTAGTCAGAGGACCTGTGTTCAAGTTTCACCTCTCATATCTATTATTTCTGTGACACTGGACGAGTCACTTAACTTTCAGAGATTTCATTTTCCTCATCTTTCCCTCCTCATCTCTGTCACCTGGCTTTCTTCTTTTCCCAGTTAAAATCTCACCTTCTATAAGAAACCCCTCCTGATTCTCCTTAACACTTGCATGTTCCCTCTGTTGATTACTTCCAATTTATCCTGTATGCATCTTCTTTGTATACAGTTGTTTGCCTGTTGTCTCCCCCACTAGATCAGGGCCTGGTTGGTTTGTTTGTTTTTGCCTTTATTTGGATCCTCAAGTGTTTAGCACAGTGCCTGGAATGTAATAGACAGTTTTATAATGCTTGTTGCCTGCTTGTTTGCAAGTTGTATCCCCCATTAGAATACAAGCTCTTAGAGGGCAAGGACTCTGTACTTGCATCCTCAGTGTCTAGCACAGTATCTTGCTCATAGTAGATTTCTACAAACTGATACACTGAAGTGAGCAAAAGCAGGAAAACAATATACACAATGACTTCAACAATTTAAGTGAAAGTCAAACTAAACACTGTTTAATTATAGTAAATAAGATTGACTGCATTGAAGCATCAGTCAGACACTACGGGTGTAAAATGTTTCATACACTGTCAGGTGCAGTTAATATGATGATTGGTTTTGCTGAATTGCTTCGTTTGCTCTTATTTTTAAAAATATTTTTTACGAGACATGGCTCTTTAGCTAGGGGAGGGGAGCAATGTATTTGGAAATTTAAGTAATGTAAAAACAAAAGTATGAACAGATATATGCATATATATAATATATATATATAGATAGATAGATAGATAGATAGATACATATATACACATACACACACAAGGGTCAGTTAGGTAGTAGCATGGTGTATAGAGCACTGGGCTTGGAGGCAGGAAGACTCATCTTCCTGAGTTCAAATCTGGCCTCAGACATTTACTAACTGGATGACCCTGGGCAATTCGCTTAACTCCAAATGGGGTTGTGAAAAGTCAGACATGACTGAAAATGACTGAATAACAATAAAATGCGTACACACATGCACACACATACATTTGTTACAGAAATGTATTTGTAGATACACAGACATATATATTTAAATTTCATTTCATAGGTTTCAACACCCAGTCTCTTGGCAGGATCAAGACTGTCAGTCAGTTGCATCCCGAAGTATTAAGAGTAGGATGTGGTAGCCACAATTAGCCAAGGTGCTATGGGAAACAGATCCAAGAAATGATTACAGCAACCAAGCCCATTTCCAGGCACAACAAATTCAATTCACTACAATTTACTCTTACTCTTTGCATAGCTTGTGCTAGGAAAGACTCGGGCTAGGAGCCAAACATTAAAGCCACTATCTTAGAGACAAGATTTGTGTTTTGCAAGGATGTGTCCTTTGTATTTTAGCAGATTTGCTGAAGGTCACCCATTGCGTCGTGGCCCATAGGCAGTCATCTTGACTTTAGTCTTGCCACTGGACTGGACTCTAATGACTGGAGGAGAGGGTGAGGCTGGCGACTTTTTGCAACTCTACCTAACTTAAATTCAATTCATGTCCATGTCATGACATCATTCTCTTGAGGTGATGTAGTTATTCCTCTTGGAGAAGAAAGGATGAACATCAACAAATAATTTACTAATTTCAGAGTAATGACTATGACTCAATCACAAATCCTCAGTTTGGAAAGCAGGGTACTTTGGCACATAGTTGGCACTTAATAAATGCCTGATTATCGACTGATTGAGATCAGGGGCCATACAGTCTAATCCTACACAGGAATCCAATCCCCAACAAGTAGTTACACAGCTTTAGTGAGGGGAAGCACACAACCTTCTGAATACATACATTCCACTTTTATACAGCTCTTCTTTGTTTGTGTAAGGGCATAAGGCTGGGGGATCTGGGGGATCATCTCCAGTTCCCTCTCACTATTTTGGTATTCTTCAGAGGGCTCAGTTTCAGCTGATCAATATCTTTCTGAAAATGTGGTGCCCAGAATTGAAGACAATGTTTCCAATATGGTCTGATGAGAGAATAGTTTGGGCCAAGGGCTCTTTATCTCTTTTGTGTCATGGAGCCCTTTGGCAGTCTGATGAAGCCTATGGACCACTTCTCAATGTCATGTTCATGAATGCATAAAATAAAATACATGGGGACTGTAAGGGAAATCCATTGTTTAGTTATTGTTTTAGGCTACTGGGTTTCAGTCCTGGGTAGACCAATTACTATCTATATAATTGGGGTGGAATGGGGTGTGGGAAGGAGGTTGCTTCCCTATTCTAAGTGTCAGCATCCTCATCTATAATGGAAATAATAGAACCACAGGCCTTGTGAGACATTAAGGAGGAACGCACTTTGTAAATAGCAAAATCCTGTATTTAAATGTCATCTATAGAGGAAGCGGTTTACATGTCTCAGCAATTTGAATTGGGCCCTCTTCTCATTCAAGACTGGATTTTTATTCTGGATAGGATTGTTAAACTGCAGGTAAGGACTTGACCCTAGAGAAGAGTTTTCACAGAAGATCTGGTTTTTACTGTCAGCCAAAGCTAAAATTGGGAAGTAAGTGATGTATCTTATTTACTAACACCTTTTTGGTTGTATAAAATCCTTTCTGTTCTTAACCATTGACTTTCTACACCAGGGATGGGGAAACTTGCAGCCTCAAGGTCACATGTGCCCTTCTAGGTCCTCAAGTACAGCCCTTTGACCAAATCCAAACTTCACAGAACAAACCCTCTTAATAAAAGGATTTGTTCTGTAAAATTTGGATTCAGTCAAAAGGCTGCACCTAAAGATCTAGAAGGCCTTGAGGCCACAGGTTCCCCACCCCTATTCTAGACTGAAAAGACTTTATCTTTAAAAAAATTTTTTTTAGTTTTTTTATTAGGTTCCAGATCCATTTCAACAAACTCTCATCAAGCAAGTCATTGTCCTGGGTAGAGTGGGGAATACAAAGATGTATATATCACAGAACATTCTCCTCAAGGAGATTAAAAGACCTTAAGATAGTGCTTCTATCCCTTGGCACAAAGTCCAGTTCTTGCCTCTTGACTTGACATCAAGTGTCTTGCTAGGAACAAGTCATTTCCCATTAGCGTAGACATGATGAAGTGCGAGAAGGAGACAATGAACTCTTCTAGACCAGGCATATAACAGGACACTGATTTGTTTCTTGAATGAGCAGAAGCAGGAATTATAAGACAGTTCTGGGTGCAAGATGCTACAGAAAACATCTCCAGGATTCCAGTTAAGTAGAATAAAAACAGAAAGTCAATGTCCTTGGTGAGTTGTAAAGGTTAAGCCATCATATAAGAAAAACCCTCATTTTCAGGAGAATATTTATTTTCTGTGCCAGATATTAGAAAGACCCTTTTTAAAATAGTGCTTCATCATTATAAATGTTGGGAAGGCTTTGATTAAAAGTGATTGCACTCAAGGAGATTTTTATTACGTGATTTCAACAAACAAAAGAGAGAGTAAAATTCAATTTAATTTCAGAAAGGAATGACAGAGGGTAAATTTAATGGGAACATATTGTTCCAGGCAGGCTCTCCTGCCAGACAGGAGACCTTGAGCAGAGTAAGCCATCTGAGAACAGTAGGAGACAGAGAAAAACAGCCAAGAGGCAACCAAAGGCATAGATAAAAGAGAAGATGCCAAATCAGGAAAAGACTACCGAGTGGGACAGCCATAAGAAAAGGTCTTAGTGGTTTCTGATCAGAATTATATATGCATTATATGGCTAGGGAGTATATAGTGGTTCCCCATAGAAAGGGTTTAGAGATTAGGTAATCTTATCGCCTCATATTACAAATGAGGAAAATCGATGTGACTTATTTTAAACTACACGACTGCTAAATTTCATCCTTTACAATTAATGCTTTAAGGGACATCAGAGATAAACGCTTTCATTTTACATATGAGAAAACTGAGACTAAAGATGTCAGATGACTTATCTAAGATCACATAGGTAGTAGGAAGCAGAGACCTGAACCCATACTCTCTGTCTCCAAACCCAGTAGTCTTTTCCATCATAGCACGAACTAGAACTCAGGTCTCTGGATTCCTAGGCCAGGGTCCTTTCCATTACCCCACATACCTGACCTTTTGAGGTTATATCATGAAAGACAACAAATCTATCTATAGTACATTCTTGGCTTTCTTAACGAGTATCTTGTCCCTCCAAGAAAAATTTATATTTTAATAGAGGTCTATGGGGAATAGAATTGGGGGTTGAATAGACCAGGACATGTATGGCCCTGTATAACATTTCTTATGTTCTTAGGCAGAAGAACAAAATCTCCCAGGATCTGTGTTATTCTTTCCTAATAAGTCAAAGCCCTAGAGATATATAATTATCTCTATGAACTACACATCCTTGCTCTAAGTGTTGCTCCATGGGTCTCGAACAATAAATGAAGCCGAATAATAAGCATTTACATAGCACTTTTCAAATTTACCAAGTACTTTATATACTTCCTCTCACTTGACCTCACAATCATTCTACAAGGTGAGTGACACAGGTATTGTTATCATTTTATTTGTACAGTAGAGGAAACTGAGGCTAAAAGAGATTGAGTGCTCACACAGTAAGTGTTAGAGGCAAGATTGAAGCCAGGGCTTCCCGATTCCAAGTGTACTCAACACACTCAATCTAATGCATCATTAAATCTTTTGATAGCAGAACTTCCTGGTGTTTCTGCTGCTCCCTGGTTGCTCTCAAGGTCCTTTTGAAAGGGTCAAGAGCTCTTCCATGTTCCCCATGTACTGATATCTAGATTAAGCAATGATTCCTGATTCTACTAGGCTACCATGGCATGAGAGAATGAATGAGGCTCCCGCTAAGGGCCCAAGCAGGTTTTATCTACATGGTGTAGGAATTACTGAATAAAGAAACCAGCAGTTAATTCAATTTGATTCAGATCATTCATATAAATACCAAGTATGTCCAAGATATGACACTAAATTCTAGGCACAAAAAAGACAAAAATGAAAGTTGGTGCCTGCCCTCAAAATGCTTACATTTCACAGCAGAATTCAACATAAATACAAATAAGTAAATACAAGATAAGTTGAGGCAGAGAAAAACTAACAATGAGAGAGATCAATAAAGGGTTGCTATAAGAGGTAGTTCCTGAGGTGAGCCTTAAAGAAAGATATGATTCTAAGAGGTGAGTAGGAAGGAATTCCAGGAATGGGGGACTGTCTATTGTTTAGATGAAGCCCATTGATTCTCTCCACCAACTTTTCCCAACTAAATTAGCTAATTTTATAGGCTAAATTGTCCACTTTTTTGGTATTTTGTGTCTTCATCCTGAAGGTTGGGTGATAATTTAGGTGCTGTTTCAAGGAGGCTCACAAGTTCCTACAGTGAAGTCTGTGCCATAGGAAATTTGTAAGACAGACATCTTCCATTAAAGAACAAGACTGCCAGGGGCAGCTAGGTGGTGCAGTGAGTAGAGCACCAGCCCTGGAGTCAGGAGGACCTGAGTTCAAATCTGACCTTAGACACTTGACATATGTACTAACTGTGTGACCTTGGGCAAGTCACTTAAGCCCAATTGCCCTGCCGAAAAAAAAAAGGACTACCATGGAACAGAGCAACTTCCAGTGGCAATCATATAACCAAAGTTGTTTTAACACAGGGGGCATATAGGGTGTTCAGGGAGAACTAGCACCTCCGGGGTGAGGACTTGCCAAGCCCTTTTCAGGGTTTCTTTCTACCTTTGGTGATCACCTGTTACCCAGCTCTAACCTGTGCTTCTAAGAAGCTGTAGCAAGCACAGTGGTCACAGCCCAGTAAAAACCACCTCAGCAATTGGGCTAAATCAGGTTAAGGGTAACCAACCATCAGTGAGTTGAGAGGGGGGTGTCTACCCCAAGCATGTGAAGACTTCCCCCAGTGGAATGGGTGGATAAGAACAATCTGTTCCAACAGCCATAATGGCACCTGAAACTGGTGCTGTGAAGTGCTTAAAGATTAGTCAGACATCAAAGAAGCCAAGATCATCCACTGCATCCCATGTCATTGCCAGTAGTCCTGACTTTTGTCCTACTGATGACTTTATGCAACTCTGCCTCACTTAAATCCAGTTTATGTGTGAGTCAAGACATCACCCTGTGATGTCATTGGTTCTCTTCAAAATGAAGGACAAACAACAACAACACAGGAGGAAACTAGACCAACTTTGGATGGCAGCACCAAAAGGTTAACTTATTAAATTAAGTATTTATTGAGAACCTACCAAAGGTCAGGTCTCGATAATAACCTACTATTTTTAGGGCCATGATTATGATGTGCCATTCATTTGCATTTGCTTGGGCTAGTCGGTCTTCTGGGCAGCTAGGTGGTATAACGGATAGAGCACTAGACTTGGAATCAGAAAGACTTATCTTTATGAGTTCACATCTGGCCTCAGACCCTTACTAACTGTATGACCTGAGGCAAGTCACTTAGCCCTTTGCCCTCTTTGCCTCAGTTCCTTATCTATAAAAACAAGCTGGAGAAGGAAATGGCAAAGGACTCCTGTATCTTTGCAAGAAAACCCCAACATGGGGTCACAAAGATTTGGGCACAACTGAAACAATAAAACAAGAAGAGGGCCTTCTGGGACCCTGGGGTTCCCAAGAGCACTAACAGCTAGGACCAAAGCAGTATCCTATCTTAAGGATAGATAGAGTTTCTATAGAAAACCCAATAACTGAGGAGTATCTTTCTGTCACCTTATATATCAAAATCCCCTGACTGTGGAGACCTTTGGTAAAGAAATATAATTGACTCACTAGTTAAAATTGATTCTCTCTCTCACTTTCTTTCTCTTTCTTTCTCTCTCTCTCTCTCTCTCTCTCTCTCTCTCTCTCTCTCTCTCACACACACACACACACACACACACATATACACATGCACACACACACAGACTCACACACACACATACACACACACACACACACACATACATCCTTATAGCCTTCAATGGCTATTCCATTCTATACCCACACTATATATCTCTTCATTTTGAAGATATTTATATAAGTAAATTCATAGCTTACTCAACCCTGAGCCTGATCCTAAGTAAGGGCATGTAGTAGAGTAGAGGCGAGGAATTTTGTGTTGGCTGAATGAACAGGAATCCAGGGCCCGGGAAAAGTTTAAGACAGACCCTATGCTATTGCTCCTTTCCCCTACTGCAATCTCTTGACTGTCTAAGACCACTACTTTGGTGGTAGATACCATCTGTCTTTCCTGATAGCATCACATGCTTCAGGACTATCCTACTCATCACTTTGAAGGTTGAATAGGCTATCAGATAGGCAAAAATCAGTGGAAAGGGGTACTAATCTGGTATTGATTCATGGAGCTCATCTGAGGTGTGTGAGCAAATCATGGAATCATAGATTATTCTTCAGAATGTGAAAAATACAGTAATTGGATCCTTGATGATCCCGTAGTTTAGAGTCTTATGCTTTTTTAAAATGTGACATGGGCGAATTTCAGTTATATATGCACCATGCTATCAATGAGATGCCTGTGAAGGTCAAGGCAAAAATATCCAGCTTCATAGTGTTTTTCTCTGTGATTGACACATAAAAGGAATTTGGATGGGCCTTGATATTTCCCAGTAACTACCATTTAGTGGTATGCTTCACCATCCAAAATAGTTGGATATGTTTAAGTTATAACAAGGAGGCAGGTGCAAGGCATAAAGGTTAACTAAGGGGAGAGAAAAGCAAGAGGGGGTGAAAGGAGGAAGGTTAAGAGGGAGGAGGTTAATAGTCAAGTGACTTTAAAAGACCTATGCTGGTTTCGGCTTCTCTGGACTAGCCTTTTAAAAATTGAAGGCCATATTCCCCTTATTTTTGGATATTGAAAGTCCTCTCAAGCACTTTCTCATCTTGGAGGAGGCCATAAGGCTTTGTCCTTTTGTGTTGGATAGGCTCAAGCTGGTATTGAGGGAAGGAAG
This sequence comes from Trichosurus vulpecula, assembly GCF_011100635.1. Classification (NCBI taxonomy): domain Eukaryota; kingdom Metazoa; phylum Chordata; class Mammalia; order Diprotodontia; family Phalangeridae; genus Trichosurus; species Trichosurus vulpecula. The sequence goes on along the minus strand of NC_050581.1, from coordinate 52,414,994 downwards.
GCCAAAGAACATAGACTAATAGAAACAAGGGCCAGTCTTGAAGTCATGTTTGCCCAGCAGTTGTACCTAGGAGTAGCACTGGAACTTCCAATACACGCTCGAGTCCTACAAATACCACACCATCATAAGTACCCTGAGGTTGTTTGTACTAAACCAGTCAACTTCTTGATTTCTCCTCCAGAAACATGGGAGCTATAAGGAAGTCAGAAGAGAGATCAGGTTTCATCCTGGGGGAAAAATGGAAATTTACTGCAGATTTTGCTATTATGGTTTCTATTACTGACATTGACACATTTTTACTAATTAAATGGATTTGCTTCTAATTAAAATTTTAGGTTCCAGTGATTAGTTAACAGAATCTGGATCTAAGAGTAAGTAGCAATTTCTATTGGTATAGGAATAGAGAAATGGGTGACAGGTAAGCCTAGTTTTCTGACATAGCAGCACAAAAGCAGTCCTTAGGAAGCTACAGATTCCTCTAAACAGAAAAGAAACTGGCCACACGTGAAAACCTCTCTCATTTTGTTATTGTTTAGTCATTTCAGTCATGTCCAACTCCTCATGACCCCTTTTGGGATTTTCTTGGCAGAGATACTGGAGTGGATGACCATTTGCTTCTCCAGCTCATTTTACAGAGGAGGAAACTGAGGCAAACAGGGTTAAGTGACTTGCCCAGGTGTCTGAGGCCAGATTTGAACTCAGGAAGATGAAGCCTGACACTCTATCCACTGCACCACCTAGCTGCCCCAAAGTTGTCACTGTTCAGTTGTTTCTAACTCTTTGTGACTCCATGGACCACAGCACACCAATACTGTCCATGGGGTTTTATTGGCAAGGATACTGCAGTGGTTTGCCATTTCCTTCTCCAGTGGATTAAGGAAAATAGAGACTAAGTGACTTCCTCAGGGTTAATTACCTAGAAAGCGTCTGAGATCAGATTTGAACTCAGGTCTTCCTGACTCCAGGCCCAACACTCTGTCCACAGTACCACTGATGAATCTAATAGTACTTAGGACAAATGAATACCAACCATTCAGCCACCTACCTCAGCTTCTTTATCTGGGAGTACTTATCCATCATACCTCTTCATTCATCAACTCAATCCTCATCTACCAGACATTTCTATTCTTTCCAGATCCAAATTTCTTTTTTAATAACTCAAACCTCAAGATCATAGTTAAGAGAATAATTTAATTAATTTAGGTAGAAAAATGGTAAAAATCAAAAAGCTTTTGACATATATCAGAGATTGCAACATTCTATTCGTTCCCTAATTCTAACAACTCCTCAGCAAGGAAACTCCTTTGAGATTGGGGTCCAGTTCTGCCATCTACATTTCTTGCTCAAAGCATGGGAATAAGAGAAAAGAAGCTTAAGTCACAAGGGATTGTGGTGCAAGGTCAGGGGATTATTGCAGGAGATCATGGGATGTTCTTGGTCACAATTTCATGTGAGAACAAAAACAGATCATCACTTCCATCAATTAACATTCAATCAAAAAGTGGTTGTTAAGCACCTACTATGTGCCAGGCACTCCAGAACCCCCCATGTTCCCCTATTTATTGCTCTAGTTCACCAGGTCACAAACAAAGCAGCTTCTTGAGGGCTCTAGCGCATGCTGCCAGTTTGGTCTTATGGAAGATGCAGCACAGGAGACACGCGCAGGAATGCCTGCCAAGTCTGCACCAGACTGCACAAAGGAAAACTGAAGGAGATGGTTCTGCTCTCTCCAGAAATCCTAAGCATCACTTTTCTTTCTGTTCTTTCATCCTCAATCTTCCTGCATGCTCTCTGGTGTCAATCTGACACCAAACTGAGCTAGTATCTTCCCTGGCTATTGGTCCACTTGCTGCTTCTGCAGGGAAGAGAAGATGGCATTGAAACATTGTGGATTTGACAAAAGAGAATGCCCTTCTCTCCATGAAAAACAATCCCTGCACACTCTACCTCACAGGAATGTTGAGAAAATCCAAATAAAAAGGTGTGTTTAAAGTTATTGGGTTGTTTAAGAGTAAACACTGTCTAATATAATGTTGTATACCAGTGCTGTCAAACTCAAATAGAAATGGATCCCTGCAGGCAGTTTATTGATTTAGAAAACCAAAAATTAACATTATCAAAACTGCATTGTATTTTAATTATTTTTAAACATTTCCTGATTACATTTTAATCTAGTTCAGGCCACATTCAGGAGTTTTCCCAGGTATTGAGTTTGGTAACTCTTTTGTATACTACCAGAACTCAAATATCAAAAGAATGATTATTACTTTTAATTGCTACTGGGACAAAGATGAAGAAACAGATCCATGAAAAGAATATTTATTTTTGTGTGGTTTCAGCCATGTTTGACTCTTCATGACCCAATTTGCAGTGTTATTGGCAAAAATATTGGTTTGCAATTGCCTCTCCAGCTCATTTTACAGATGAGGAAACTGAGGCAAAGAGGGTTAAATGATTTGCCCAGAATCACATAGCTAGTAAGTGTCTGAAGTTGGATTTGAATCCAGGTCTTCCGGACTCCAGACCCGGCATACTATCTACTGTGCCATCTAGTTGTCCTTGAAAAGAATATAGAGTCTGCCAAAATAACCCAATGTATAAAAAGTGGTTTTGTTCTGGTTTGTTTCAGATTTGATATCATTGCTATAGGGAGTGCTCCTTAAAAACTCCCTCTACCAATGCAGATCAACAAAGATGCCGCAACAGATAGACTTAGAGAATTGCCTGGTATACGGAAAGATGGAGCAAGTTGCCCAGGGTCACATAGCTAGTGAGTGTTAGAAGAGGAGCTGTGGCACAGTTCCTCCTGACTTCAGAGTCAGTCCTTTCTCCACTATAGCATGCTGCTAAACTCATATTTAAAATAGCCATGGAGAATGAAATCACTATTGAACAAAAACTTCTGGGAAAACTGCATAGTTGTATGGCAAAAAATAAAAATAAAAAATTGGACTGGTGATTGGTGATTGGATTAGTGATACAGGTTTTGGCTATGACAACCTTACACCATATTCATAATAAACTCTAACTGTATCTGTTACTTAAATACTTTTTTAAAAATAATTTTTTTAATTTATTTTGTTCTTTTTAAAATTATTTATTTAATATTTTTAGCTTTCAGCATTTATTTCCACAAGAGTTTGAATTACAAATTTTCTCCCCATTTCTACCCTCCCCCCACTCCAAGATGCCATATATTCTGACTTCCCATTCCCCAGTCACCCTCCCTTCTGTCACCCCACTCCCCCAATACCCTTTTCCCTTACTTTCTTGTAGGGCAAGATAGATTTCTATGCCCCATTGCCTGAATATCTTATTTCCTAGTTGCATGTAAAAACTTTTTTTGAACATCTACTTTTAGAACTTTGAGTTCCAAATTCTCTCCCCAAGGCATTCTTCTCCTCATTGGCTTTTTGGAGCTCTTTTGCCATTTGAGTTACTCTATTTTTTTAAGGTGTTATTTTCTTCAGTATTTTGGGGGGGTCTCCTTTAGCAAGTCATTGACTTGTTTTTCATGGTTTTCTTGCATCACTCTCATTTCTCTTCCCAATTTTTCCTTTACTTCTCTAACTTGTTTTCCAAATCCTTTTTGAGCTCCTCCATGCCCTGGGATCAGTTCATGTTTTCCTTGGAGGCTTTTAATGTAGGCTCTTTGACTTTGTTGATGTCTTCTGGCTGTATGTTTTGGTCTTCTTTGTCACCAGAGAAAGATTCCAAAGTCTGAGTCTGAATCTGAGTCCATTTTCGCTGCCTGTTCCATGGTCCCAGCCAACTACTTGACCCTTGAGCTTTTTGTCAGGGTATGACTGCTTGTAGAGTAGAGAGTACTTTGTCCCAAGCTTGAGGATCTATGCTGTTGTTTTCAGAGATATTTCTACACAGCAAGCTCTGCCACACCAGCACTCCTCCTCCACCAAGAACCGCCAACCCAGACCACGACTCAGATCCAAGCAGGCTCTGCACTCCCACTCTGATTCACCACTTAATTGCTCCCACCAGGTGGGCCTGGGGCCAGAGGCAACTGCAGCTGTAGCTCTGGAAGCAGCCTCAGAGCTGCACCACCTCCACCACCCCTGGGGCGGTGGCCAACAGTGAGCTCCTTTCACTCTGTCCCAGCAGTTTTCTCCACTTTCCTTCTTTGTTGTTTTTGATGTTTGTGGGTTGAGAAGTCTGGTAACTGCCACAGCTCACTGATTCAGGGTGCTACAGCCTGTTCTGCTGGGCTCCCAGTCTGGTTGGTCCAGGCACAGCCCACACTGGGCTCTGCTCCCAGCATGGTGTGATAGACCTTACCCAGTGACCATTCAGGCTGTCCTTGGCTGGAGCCCTGCTTCCCTCTGCTATTTCATGGGTTCTGCAGTTCTAGAATTTGTTCAGAGCCACTTTTATAGGTGTTTGGAGGGTCCTGGGGGACAGTTTTAGGCAGGTCCCTGCCTTCCAGCTGCCATCTTATCTCTGCCCCTCCAAAATAATTTTTAAATGAAACAATAAGCAATAGTATTTTTCCCAATTACATAGAGGACTGATTTTTTTTCTTTTCAAATCAAACCAGTAGAAGAAATAAGATCCATGCAATCCCTACAGAAAAAATTCATACATTGAGTTCTTTGGTGGGTGATGGGAGCACTATATTCTTCTCATGAAACTGTTGTTCATTTTCCAGTATCAAACAGAAGGATTTAATTGAAATATAAAGGAACTTTGCACAATGAAAAGTAATGTGTTTAAAATTAAAATAAAAGAAACATTGGGAAAACATTTTCAGAAAATATGTATACAAAGGTTTGACATACAATCTCTATAAGAGATTGATGCAAAGCTATGAAAGTAATACTCTTCAAGGCAGCAAGAGTCAAATAGATAAACAACAAAAGAGAAAATACAAATTATTAATAACCACATGAAATGATTAATTTCACATTAGAGAAATTCAAATCCATACAACCTTAAATGACACTTTACTAGATTTGTTGTTCAGCCATTCAGTCATGTACAATGCTCCATAACCATAAAACATCAGGTCCTTCTATCCTCCACTATCTCTTGAAGTCTGTCCAAATTCATGTTCATTATTCATATTATACTATCTATCCATCTCATCTTCTGCTATGCCCCTTTCCTTTTCCCTTCAATCTTTTCTAACACTGGGGTCTTTTCCAATGAGTCCCATCTTCTCATTATGTGGCCAAAGTATTGAAGCTTCAGCTTCAATATTTAATCTTCCAGTGAATAGCCTAAATTAATTTGAGTATTGACTGATTTGACCTCTTTGTTGTCCAAAGGACTCTCAAAAGTCTTCTCTAGAACCTCGATTCAAAAGTATTGATTCTGCAGTACTCAGCTATAGTCCAGCTCTCATAGTCATGCATTACTACTGGGGGGAAAAACCCATAGCTTTGACTATACAGACCTTTGTTAACAATGTGACAGCTCTACCTTTTTATGCTGTCCAAATTTGTCATGGCTTTCCTTCCAAGAGAAACATCTTTAATTTCATGTCTGCAGTTGCCTTCTGCAGTGAGCTCAAGAATATAAAATCTGACACTGCTTCCATTTCTTCACCCTCTACTTCCCAGGCAGCAATGGGACCAGTTGTCAATATCTTAGGGTTAAGCTGCAAGCCAGCTTTTACAATCTCCTCTTTCAACCTCATCAAGAGGTTTCTTAATTCTTCTTCACTTTCTGCCATCTGAGTGGTATTGTCTGCATATTCGAGATTGTGGATATTTATCTTGGCAATCTTACTTCCAGCTTTTGATTCATCCAGCCTGGCATTTTTCATCATGTACACTTTATACAGGTTAAATAAATAGATGACAACATACATCTTTGTCATACTCCTTTTCTGATCTTAAACCAGTTACTTGTTCCGTATTAGATTCTGTTGCTTCTTGGCCCACATACAAGTTCCTCCGAAGACAAGTAAGATGATCTGGTACTCCCATCTTTTTGAGGACTTGCCACATTTTGTTGTGATCCATACAGTCAAAAGCTTTGGCATAGTCAATGAAGCAGAAGTAGAGGTTTTGTTTTGTTTTTCTAAAAGTCCCTTGCTTTCTCCATAAACCAGCAAATGTTGGCAATTTGGTCTCTGGTTCCTCTGCCTCTTCAAAGACCAGTCCGCTCTTCTGGTAATTCTTAGTTCCTGTATTGGTGAAGCCCAGCTTGCAGAATCTTAAGCACAACCTTATTGACATATGAAATGAATACAATTGTTTGGTAACTTGAACATTTCTCGGCATCACCAGGGATTGGATAGGATTGGGATGTAAATTGATCTTTTTCAATCCATTGGTCACTGTTATGTTTTCCAAATTTGCTGGCATGTTGAGTGCAGCACTTTAACAGAATCATCTTTTAGAAACTTAAATAGCTCAGCTGAAATTCTATCACCTCCACAAGCCTTATTGTTAGCAATTCTTTCTAAAGTCCACTTGACTTTATTATCCAGGCTGTATGGCTCTAGATCGGTAACCACACCGTTATGGTTATCAGTGGACATTAAGATCTTTCTTGTATAGTTCTTTCATGCACTATTCTTGCCACTTCTTAATCTCTTCTGCTTCTGTTAAATCCCTACCATTTTTGTCTTTTATCACTCCTATTTTTACATGAAATTTTCTCTCGATGTCTCTAATTTTCTTGAAGAGATCTCTTATTTTTCCTATTCTATTGTGTTCTTCCATTTCTTTGCATTGCTCATTTAAGAAAACCTTATCTCTCCTTGCTATTCTCTGGAATTCTGCATTCAGTTGGATATATCTTTCCCTTTCTTTTTACCTTTTGCTTTCCTTCTTTCCTCAACTGTTTATAAAGCCTCATCAGACAACTGTTTTCCTTTCTTGCTCTTCTTTTTCTTTGGAATTTTTCTTTAAAATGTGTTTTGTTGCTGCCTCCTGTACAATGTTTCAAACATCTGTCCATAGTTCTTCAGGCACTTTATCTACCAGATTCAATTCCTTAAATCGATTCACTACTTTCATTTTATTTTCATAAGGGATATTGTTTAGGTCATACCTATGTGGTCTGATTATTTACCCAACTTTCTTCAATTGAAGTCTGAATTTGCAATAAAAGAAGCTTGTGATCTGAGCCAGTTTCAGGTCTTGTTTTAACTGGCTACATAGAGCTTCTACACATTTAGCTGCTAAATATGGAATCAATATGATTTTGATACTGACCATCTGGTGATGTCCATGTGTAGAGTTGCCTTTTGGGTTGTTGAAAAGAAGTTTTTGCTATAACCAGTGAGTTATCTTAACAAAACTCTATTCGTCTCTGCCATCCTTCATTTTGTACTCCAAGGCCAAACTTACCTGTTATTCCAATTATCTTTTGATTTCCTGCTTTGGCATTCTAATCCCCCATGATAAATATAACATCTTTCTTTGGTGTTATTTCTAGAAAATGTTGGAAGTCTTCATAGAACTGATCAACTGGCTTAGACTTGGATTACTATGATGTTGAATAGTTTGCCTTAGATTTGAACAGATATCGTTCCATCATTTTCAAGATTATCTTCCAGAACTGCTTTTTTCCCTCTTTATTGTCTATGAGGTCTATTCCATTTCTTCTAAAGAATTCATGCCCACAATAATATATGTTTTGATCATCTGAATTAAATTCACCCATTCCCAACCATTTCTGATATCCTACATGTTGATGTTTAATTTTTTCATCTCTGTTTGACCATTTCCAGCTTACCTTGGTTCATAGATCTTACCTTCTAGGTCTTATACATAATTGGACTTTTCTTTCATCACTAGATGGTATCCACAGCTGAGTTTCCTGTCAGCCTTGGCCCACCTGCTTCATTAGTACTAGAACTACTTGTAGTTGTCCACCACACTTACTCAGTAGTGTATTGGACACCTTCTGACCTGAGGGGCTCATCTTCCAATGTCATTTCTTTTACCATTTTAGTATTGTCAATGAAGTTTTCTTAGCAAAGATACTGGTGTGGTTTGCCATTTCCTTCTCCAGTGGCTAGCCTTTTGTAAGAATTCTCCACTGTGTCCTGTCCATCTTGGGTAACCCTGCATGGCATAGCTCATACTTTCATTGAGCTATGCAAACCCCTCCTCCATGACAAAGCAGTGATCCAGAGTGGGGGGGTACAAGATCTACCATAATGGTTTAAAAATAGCAAAAAAAATGGTAAAAATCAATGTGGGAAAGCAAGTGTTGTAATGCACTGTCAGTAGGACTCTGCACTGAGGCAAACATTTTTTAGAGTAATGTGGCAATATGGAATGAGAATTACAAAAGTGATCAAACTTTCAACCCAATAATTCCATCGCTTGATTTTATCCAAAAACATCATTAGAGGACCGATCTACTTTAAAATTCACATTTGTTTTATTTGTAATAAAAATTGGAAACAATCTCTGTACCCAACAATTGAATAATGGCTGAATAAATTCTTGTATATTAATATAATGGAACGTTATGGTGCCATTAAAAAAGATAAATGGCAAACATACAAGGTAATATGGGAAGAGCAGTTTGAAGTGGTCAATAGAAATACAACTATATACAAATTAACTATAATAGGAAGAAAAAGAGGGGATGAGTTAGCAGGGGAGTGGAGGGGTAAAGGGGTTCAACGTTGTTCATCCCTTGTTCTTGTAAAGGACCAATGACATCAGAAGGGTGATGGCTTGACCTGCCAGTGAATTGGATTTAAGTGAGGCAGAGCTGTGCAAAGTCATCAGCCCCACTCTCTCCTACAGAGTCATTGGAGGCTAGTGGCAAGACATAGGTCAGGACAACTGGCAATTGCCCTGGATACACTGGGAGACCTCGGCCTTTTTAAGCTAAGGTCTTTTCCAGGTCTCAACACCCATTCAGTAGTTAAAGACTAGGTAAGAAATGAGGTAAAAGATGGCCTACTCTGCCTTCACCAAAGAATCAATCAGGGAAGGGAAGACCTTCTGAGTTTCTGGCCAAAACAGAAACAATTTCTATTTACATTCACTCTGAGCCATTAAAACCCAAACAATGAGCAAGGAAGACTTGGGCTAGGGCCTATTATTGACCAATTACTGAGAGTCAGAGTGATTTGGATTTAAAGGCATAGTCACAGTAGTTCCACTTGAATCCCAAATGGACTTTATCAAAGCCTGATTTTCCAGAGCTATATTTCAAGAAATCATAGATAAAAACTACATGAGACAAAAGACTAATTGTCCCAGTTTAAAAAAAAACCCGATAGAATAAATAAGTGGGTAAGAAAAAATCTTGCCCCCAAACTCCAAGATACCTTGTGAAGGATGCTGAACATAATTGAGTGTTAAACAACTTCAAGAAAAATTTTACCTTTTGTTCTGTATACTTGTTTTTTGTTGATGGTTAATATGTTTATAATTTTTTTAATGTAATGGAGTTGTTTTCTCAGTGGAGTGGGGTGGGATAGGTTATTATTCATTAATCCATGCTCATTTGCTCAATCTCCTTTCTCAGGTACTTGTGGGGAGAGGGGTGTCTGGACCTGAGTGTTTATCAATATAGAAGAACTCCCAGAAAAGAAACTCCCTCTATCAAAGCAAACTAGCACCTGAGATATGACAACAAATTTTGAGAGATGTCTGGGGCACTTAAAGATAAGTGATTTGCTAAGGGTCACACAGCCACTGTGTGTCAGAGGTTAAACTTCAAACTGCTGAATACTTCCTGACTCTAAGCCCTACATGCAATGAATTGCTCCACGAAGCCTCCGTTTCCTTGGGATGTCCTTCGCTAATTAGCAAGACAGGTAGTCAGGGCCAGGTTACAACTTATATTATAGAACACCCTAATGCAATGTGATAAATTTGGAAAAGAAACCTTAGTTTGTGCTTTAACAAGCTGAGCTGAGGTATTAGAGAAATACAATGAGGTCTCTCATGGATTGAGGGCAAATTCCAGGGCCCTTGCTTTGGACTTGATTCTGAGTCTATTCCCACCAGATCCAACATGTTCTTTTGATGGGAACATAGGATAGGAGAGGGTCACTACTGCGGCCTCAGGATATTCATACTATCTGTGAACTGGAAGAGCCCTCAGAGACCGTTTACCCCAGCACATACAGGAGAAGGAATTCTTGGGCAATAAATATTCCTAATAAGTTCACTCACAATTCACCAAATCCAATGAAACTTTACTGACTTTGGAAAAGGAATTTGAACAGACAGAGTAGATGTTCTGTAGTTCACAGAATGTCCTCCCCGCAGGCTCCTGAGTCATTGAAGAAGGAAAGAAAAACTGCCGTCATCACTAGTGATCTGTCAGAAGTTGTTCCTGGCTCCTGGCGTGTGACTGTCAACATTATTATTACTGATGTCCTCCAGAATCAAGGAAAACGTGCCTGGCCATACACTGTCTATGGCCAAGAGAAAGAGGCTTAAAAAAAAGAAAAAAGAGTGGATACACAGCTATTTTCCCCTCATGGAGCCCTTGCAAAAGGAAGCTCTTTGTAGTTGCTGTTTGGTGAGCCTGTTTCAAATGACGATACATCTCAGAGTCAAAAGGCTTAGGTTCAAATCCCAGATCAATGGCTTACTTCCTCTCTAACTTTGAGCACACCATTTGTCTTCTAAGAACCTCAGTTTCCCCTTCTGTAATAATAATCATAATAGCAGCTAACATTTATATGGAACTTTAAAGTTTGCCAACCTGTTTACACTTGGTCCTCGAAACAACCCTTTGAGATAGGTACCATCATTATCCACATTTTATAGATCAGGAAGACGAGGCTGAGAAAAGTGAAGTTTCTTACCCAGGTTCACCCAGCCAGTAAATGGTTGAATAGGTTTCCAACTCAGGTCTTTCTGACTCCAAAGCCTGTTCTCTATCCACTCTGCCACACCTCTCCAAGATAAAAAGTTGGACTAGAAGGCTTCTCTGCTTCCTTCTAGCTGCAACACATCTCCACAGATAACATTGAGTTGTCATAATCCAAGGAGGTATCTAAGAAATGCCTTGGAAACAGCAGCCACTCATTAGTTATCTGCTGAAAGAAGGAAGGAAAATATGTCTTCTCAGCCTGATCCACTCAGGGTGGGAAATGGAGGCAGGAGCTGACCCATGCTGAGTCGTCACAGGATAGAAGACAGTACAATGGGCAGTATCCAGAGTTATCTCAGGCTGCAATACAGGGTATGATGCAGTGTTATGGGGATGAAATTGGCAGAGGCAGTAAGAAATGGGACCAGTGAAGTGGAGTTTTATTACCCTCATTTTATAGGTGAGAAAGCTGAGACTGGGGAAAGTAAAATGACTTGTCCAGGGACACCTGCTGCTAAGTGTCTGAGCCAGGATTTGATATCAGGGCTTCTTGGTTCTAGGTCTATTTATCTTGCAACCTGACCATCTCAAGTTATCCAGAGCAGTGATATAATCAATAGTTGTAATGGCAAGCAAAGTGGAACTTTTTGTTGTCTTTTGTTTTGGAGTGCTTCTCAGCACTAAGGCAATCAAGTGCCTTTGAGTCTTGCCTTTGTTTCAATCAAGAGTCTTTGACTGAATCTAGAGTCTTTGATGACCTGCTTAAGTCACGGGAAGACCTAGGTCACATGGGTTTGAGTCTTATGGTTGGGGTGCCCTCTGACCATGAGAAGTGTATATATACTCTGAGGTTAGCATTTTGCTTGGGGCTCACTCACTGGAAGAGTGTCATGTGATTTAACCAGACAAGACTCTGGATAGCCATTGTTAAGGAGCCCCCTGGCTTTGAAAATCCAGATGTTGGTGCTCCTCTCTCTAGTAACTGTATGTATTGTTATGGTCAGACAGTTAGAAGCCCGTCTTTTGATTTGTGTTATTTTGCTCTGTTTATATAATTCCTGCTTGTAATTTCTGTTTGTGTTTTCTCTGAAGTTCAGGGTGATGACTTTTTCCCTTGAACTAAGTGAGTGATGTATGTATGTTTAATTAAAGTGAGATTATAAACGCTTTCAAGTTGCTTTCCCTAGAAAAGCAGATCAAAGAACCTGTGCTAGTAGCCCTCCTGTGTGCTGGTGTTATTGGCCTTACACAGGCTCAGTAGCAGCAAGTAACATTGTTGTTATAATAGTCCAGGGCCAAAATGAGGAAATGAGGAGCCAAATTCTGTCCCTTCCCCCCCCCAAAAAAAACCCAAAGCTTCCACGTTCGAGCTCTAAATACTTTTTATTAAACTATCTGAGTACCTTTCAGGTTATGTGCTGAGTACTAGCTCAGGTGGCTAGCTGACTTAGTGAAAGGTAGGTAGACATGGGGTCAGGAAGACTGGGTTCAAATGTTGCCTCTAATACTTACTGCCTCTGTGACCCCAGCAAGTCACTTAACCTCTCAGCTTCAGTTTCTTTATCTGCCAGATGGGAATAGTAACAGCCCCTGCTTCCCAGGGTTGTTGTGAGGATAAAATGAGATAATATTTATAGAGAGTTATATAAATGCTGGCCATCCTTATTATTATCAGCAGCTGCTTCCACATTGCCCATGGTTTAGCTGGTCTTTGGACATAGCTTCTTACTACCTCGTAGGCTTGTTGTGAGTTTCAAATAAGATAACATATGGATAGTGATCTGTAAACCTTACAAATATGCATATATACATATATATACATATACGTGTATGCGATATGTATATATGTACATATATATAATATTATACACACATGCAATACCTATGTATACAGTTAATCCTTCTACATCGTGACTTTCCCCATCACAGCTTTGATATATCCCAGGCCACCATAAGAAATTAAATGAGAATTTTGGGGGAGTTTTGCAGAAGCCATAGATGATATACAAAGGCCAGCAGATGACACAGAAAAGGTTTAGACTGGTTCTTCCAGCTTCCCAAGGCTGGAAGGGCAGAGTCTGCTTGCAAGCCAGTCCTACTATGATCAGCACAAGAGATTTGATTTGCTTCCTTTCCTACCTGGGCCTCTTTTAAAATATATACAGCCATAGCTAAAGTAACATGTCACTAACCCCTCATTGTGAAAGTATTTTTAAAGCAATTTTTCTCTTTGACAGGAAGAACCATGGTCAAATGAATTTTCCAAAAAGATAAGAGGATACAAAAGGATTGGAGGAAGGGAGATTGCCAAGCAAAAACATACTTTTCCAAAAAAAATACTAGAATGTGAGGGACTACAGAGTCATCTTGTACCCGCCCTTCTCACCCCACCCCCAACAGCCAACCCCATCTCTCCGGGACCAAGAAGGAGTTCCAGATTTCTGAATCTACATCTTCAGCCAGCTTGCACAGTCCTGTGATTACAAAGACACCGTAGATAAGGAGAAAGTCAGAAGAGGAGCCAGCTAGAATTCTCCAACGGAACAAAGCATCAGTATTGAAGGGACAGATTTTTCCAGGTGCTCTCCTTTTCGAATTCTACTGATTGCCCCAGCCATGGGGAATGGGAGTCAGAGATGTTTTTGTTATCTATGCTCCACAGGTTTCTGGTCAAGCTATGGCCTTGTTATTCTCTCCTTTCAGAGCTATACTAGTTAATCTTTGAAGTGGCATGTGATGTATTTACTTTAACAAATATGTGAATGCCTGACTCAATAGGAATGCATTAGAAGGCTTAGGGAATCAAGTTGTCACCAGATAGGGGGACTGTAGGCTAATAATAATGAGGAGGAGGAGGAGAATATAATGACTGGCATATATCTAGAACTCTAAGGTTTGCTTTATTTCCATTATCTTATTTGAGCCTCATAACATCCCTGCCTTAAGGAAGTAGTATAAGTCAATTCATACCAGAAGGGAAACATCAATTTCTTCATCTCCTGTCCTGGTGTATAGCAGTGATTTGGATACAAAGTCCAAGGAATAGTGCCATATTGGAAGGAACAGGGGTCACTAACTGGACCGAGGTTCCTAGCAAGGGGGCTTCCTAGAGTATTACAGATGAGGGAATACCATTGCCAGATAATCTTGATGAGTTTAAATAAAGTCAGGGGAACTCTGTGTATCTCATACTTACAACTCAATGCACAGAATTGAATCTTTTCATTTCATCCTTGAGAGAAAGAAAAAAAAAAAGGATATGTGAGTGTTTTTTTTTCTTTTGTGTATTTGTGAATTTGGGTCATGTTTCCTTGTGAGTGGAATCTTGTACATGTTCTGACTATAGAACTTTAGCTGGAATGATACAATCCCCAGCCCCCACAGCCCCCCAAAAAAGGAGATTTTAGGGAAGTGGATTTCTTGAAACTACATTCTCAACACAAATGTCTCCCAGAGAAACGAGACTTTTTCATTTCCCCAGGAAAGCCCCAGCGACTAAAATCTATTCATACCTATCATACTGGACGCTGGTTGCCAACTTGTAAAGATTTTTCAGACCAGCATTGTGGCTCCAAAGGATTATTTATTGAACACTCAAGTTTGTGGAGCTGCAGTCCAAGGCTTTCGCCTACAGTACTCCCCTGAAAACTCTTTGTAAGGAGCAGATCCTGGAAGAATAGCAAAATACTGCTCATGTCATTACCCTGGGAAGGTCTTCTTGGACAGAACATGTAAGTTAAACATAGAGTATTATGTGAACAGGATGTTAAGATCAGACTTAAGGAGGATTACGTCAATTACGGAAAGGGTTTCAGCACTCCAGGGACAGCCAACTAAGAGAACTCTTAAGCATTTTTGGCTGAAGATAATAATTTACATATCTAATATTTAAAAGTAAAGCTAGGGCTGGCTTTACATATGGTCAGAATTGATAATTATCTATATGGTGTGAATTGATGAGAACCACCAGGAAGGCCCTCCTTTTCCTGCCATTGTCTCCTTGTTTGTCCTCATGACTGAAATTCCACCATTAAAGATCATCCCTTTAGGCTACTAATAGAGGGTATGGTATTAAATATTTAATAACTTACCCTCCCTTGATTTATAGAATTTACCAGTTTCTGAGGTGTGAATGCTCATACCAAAAATTTAACAATCAACTTTCCAGCCCTTTAAACTGACCCCAACACACCTCTACAGGTAATGCCCCTGAGGAAGTGAGTTAATGCTTTCCCATAAACACCTTTATCAGATCCTTTACCACTTGAAAAATATCTGTGTACAGCTCTCTGCTGAATAGATGTAAATCCTTCACTACCACCCCCCAAAACACACATACCCAATATAACATGAACTCTTTGAGAACAAAGATGGCTTGTTGTGTTTTGTCTTTGTTTTCCTAGTGTCTAGCACAGTGCCTTGCACATAGTATATACTTAATATCGATTGAATTTATTAAAAAAACATATATAACATGTGTGGCTTGAAATAAGGGGACAGAAAAATTACATAGAGCAATAGTTCACCCACCTGAGAGTGGGATGCCCCAGGTAACTAGGGAGGATGCCTGATGTGGGGTGAAAAAGCAGATCTTATAGATAGTCAGATTAGATGGTTGCTTATAATGTGTGATTGGCTAAGAATCAACAGGAAGACCCTCCCTCCTTTCTGCATCATCATGAACTTCAGACCAGACTCATCAAACACCCAACACGGCTCAGCAGGAGAGGAAGCCAATTGTAGCACATGCTCCCAGAACTGAGAACCTCTTTGGCCATACCCCAGTTACAAGTGAATGTTGGTGGTGGTGGTGGTGTTTGTCTTTTGTTCTTGAAGAGGACCATGACATCAGGGAGGTGATGCCATGACTTGCAAGTGAATTGGATTTAAGTGAGGGAGGGTTGTGCAAAGTCACCAGCCTCACTTTCTCCTTCAGAGCCTCTGGGTCCAATGGCAAGATATAGATCAGGACAACTGGAGACGGCCTAGGATGCAGTGGGAGACTTTGACCCCTCTAAGCCAAGGTCTTTCCAAGTTCTCACCCTGACTGAGGCAACACCATATGAGTGAATATATGTGTGTGTATATATATATATATATATATATATATATATATATATATGTGTGTGTGTGTGTGTGTGTGTGTATACATATACATACACACATATATACATACATATGTATATATAAGTGAATAGATGAACAAATGAATATACCTTTTGAATGCAGGTAGCTAGCAAATTGGATACTAATACTGTCGCTGTCTTCTCAGAATGCTAAATAAAAGTCAGGAGAGTTTTATACTTGAACCAAGAGGATTTGGTATAATTTCAGAACAGTGATCCTGGGGATCCTAGTATGCCTAAATCTAATAATAGTACATCCCAATATTTAGCCACCATCAATTCGTACCATTGAAAGACAGGGAAAAAATAGGCTTGACATATTCACTTAACCTCATGATGATTCCTTCATTAAAGTATGGTAGAGAGCTGGGCCTGGAGTCAGGAAGAACCTGTTCAAATCTGGCTTCAGACACTTACTAGCCAAGTGACCCTGGTCAAGTTATGTAACCTCTGTCTGCCACAATCTTCTCAACTACAAAATGGAGATCAAAATAGGGTTGTTGCAAGGACTAAATGAATTGATATTTGTGAGGCACTTAGCACAGTGCCTGGCACACTGTAAGACCTTAATAAATGTTTGCTCCCCTAACCCTTCTCCCACCTTTTATTTATTGTTCCAGACCATGTGCTTCCCACTGGTTACTTCATCCAGTTCATTTGGAAGGGTCCTTGATTGTGTAACTTGTAAGAGAGGTTAGGCCATGCAATGAATCAAGTCTTCATCATTATATTGAAAACATATTAAGAAAGTGTTTCAAGATTTCAAAAGTACATCCCCCACAACAATCCTGTGGGGTTTAGTAGTTTACAGATGAGGGAATTGAGGTTTAAAGAAATAAGAAGTCATGCCACTAATAAATGTTGGATTTGGAATTTAAATCAGGGTCTCCTCATTACAAGTCCAGTGCTTCTTAGCTTGTCTCTAAAGAAATACCACACCTGTTTGATCCCTAAAGAGGATGGGACTAGGGATATACTGGTAAATGTTTAAAAACTGGCTCTCTGGGGGCAACTAGATGGCACAGTGGCAACCTGGTCCTGGAGTCAGAAGGACTTGAGTTCAAATATAGCCTCAGACAGTTATCAGCTGGGGGACACTGGGCAAGTCACTTGATTCTGATTGTCTCAAAAAAAAGAAGCTGGCTTTCTAGGGGGAAACAGTACACATCACATACTTTTAAGTTTAATCTGCATTATCATTTTCTCCACTCTAAGTCCTGATTTGTACCATGTGCTTATTTCCAAGGTATATATGCACACACTTAAAATTTAACAATCAGCTCTTCAGAGCAGTGAGACCTTGTTCCAGGACACCCCTAAATCAGCCTAACATTTGCCAGTGATTAAGGACACTTAAACAGGCTGTAAAGGAGAGTATGCTCAGGGGAGATGAGGGATGATTCAAATTGGGATCCATGACAGTACTGTGCAGATTAGATTATAGTTCAGAGGCTAACCTATTAGGAGACCTAAGTAGTAGTGAGAATGAGTTCATAGCAATGGCCTCAAACCAAAAAGGTCAATGCAAAGGTCAGGGAAACTTCTACAAAGCAAAGAAATGGACACAAAATACAGGCCCATGCGTGGAGAAATGACTGAGTAAACGGTGGAATACAAAAGTAATAGACTATTGTTGTGTAATAAGAAACACTGAATATGAAGAATTCAGGGGATCCTTGGAAATCATTGGGAGAGGCACATGAGTCTGGTAATAAGCAGCAAGGTACTTGTGAGATCAGATTTTGGTCTAATACTCCTTTGTTGAACACCATTAAATGAGGGTGTTTCTGGTTCCCATCCCTGAAGGGGGGTCCTTGGGGAGATGGGACAGGCAAACTTACTTTTATCTTTGATCAAATATGAACTCCTCCATTTGACACATCAAGCCCTTCACAACATGATCCCAACCTACCTTATTATACATTATGCCCCTTCATACACTCTATAGTCCAGACAATATGACCTTCTGACTATTTCTCAATAATCAGACTGGCTGTCTCTGATACCAATGAGAAATAATATAATTTCATGATATTTTAAGGTTCACAAAAGCACTTTACTTGTAGAATCTGAGAAAGTTGATTCATTGAAGACCCCCTATACCATTCCAATCAGTATCAATCAATTTGATATAACTTCTGTATATTTGGCCCCAGAGCTGTGAGTTGCAGATGGTAAGATCACTCGTCATTGTTTATCATGGTAGAGGCCCTCCACCTTTGTTTTTCCTTGTCATGGTGACCAAGTCCAGTATGGCAGAGTTGGTTCAACTACATAGAAAGTCCTCAAAAATTATTTTCGTCAAATCTGGCCTCAGACACTTGACATACTTATTAGCTGTGTGACCTTGGGAAAGTCACTTAACCCCAATTGCCCTGCATTCCCCACTCAAAAAAATTATTTTCTTACCTCTAGACCATTCTCTCTTGTCCACTATGAGCAGATGCCCATCTTGTGACCACCTTATGACCACCTAGTCAGTGGAGATGTTCCTTGCTTTGCCCAACTCATGACCCTGCCAATATCTTGTTTTGCTTATTTCAGCCTATACATCATATGCCAACCAAGGGAATTACTTCATAGCTGGCATAGCTGCTCTTGAATGTTTATATATTGGACTCTATAAAAATAGGGCCCTGGAAGGTGGGGGATCTCAGATTGTGAGGAAGATCTGAGTTCCACTTCATTAGAGGGGACCATGGACCATTTAATAAAATGCCATTGGCTTAGAGCTCTGCCTCGGTTTCTCTTATTGTAGGTTGGGCAATTTTTATCTCTACAAATCTCACATTATCCTTAAAACAATCCCTGGAGCTAGACACTATTTTTCAGAAGCAGAGACTGAAGCAGGCATAGGTCAAGTGACTTGCCCAGGATCACTAAAGGTTCTAAAGGTAGGCTTTAAATTCAGACCTTCTTGACTCCAAGTCCAGTATTCTATCTAGACTACACCCCTTCCTCTAATACACTCCTTTCTCATCTCTACTTCTTAGAACCAGTAGTTTTCTTAAAGACTTGACTCAAGCACCCCTTTTTATGTGAAATTTTTCCTGGTCCTCCCCAGCCAATAGTGCCTTTACTCCCAAGATGTCCACTGTTTATTATGTATATATGTTGTACGTATATGTACATATTGTCTCCTCCAAATGGTTAGCTCCTTTCACTTTTCTTTATGTATCTCCTTGGCCTTGCAAAATGCCCAACACGTTAATGGATTAATTTGATTGATTGACTTAATCTCCCATTCCTGTCTTGTCTTTGCCTATATCAGTGCCTTTGTTTACTCCACCTGAAAGTCCACAGAAAGGACTACACCCACCCCTTCCCCAGATACACACACTGCTGAAGTCAGTATTTTCCTTTAGTTCAGGGCTGTCCAACGTTAGGTTTTTATTGAAACAATAGACAATATATTTTGATTTGCCATTTTAGTTAGATCTCTGCAGTAGCTCAGCTTCATTTACTAAAGCATTTATGTAAATTTCTATGCTTGTGGGTGGGCCACATTTTGGACAGCCCCGCTCTAGATGGTACAGTGGATAGGTTGCTGGATCTGGAGTCAGGAAGACTCGAGTTTGAATTCATCTCAAACATTATCTGTGTGACCCTGTATGCCCTAAACTTTGTCCCCCTCAGTTTCATCATCTGAAAAATGGGAATGATAGTAGCAACACCCCCCCCACCCCCACCCAGGT
The DNA here is from genome assembly GCF_011100635.1 of Trichosurus vulpecula. Taxonomy (NCBI): domain Eukaryota; kingdom Metazoa; phylum Chordata; class Mammalia; order Diprotodontia; family Phalangeridae; genus Trichosurus; species Trichosurus vulpecula. Next base: position 52,395,409 of record NC_050581.1, on the reverse strand, counting down.
TGTTGTGACAACAAAATGAGATAGTACTTCAGTGTTTGTCACAGTGCCTGGCACGTTGTAGGTGCTTGGTAAAAGTTGTTGGCTTGGATAGAATTCTCCCCGTGGAGCCTTCCTTGACCTTCCCAACTTAAAGTGATTTCTCACTTCTCAAATTTCTCATATTATTTTGTCAAAGACTCTTTTTGTACTTGTTTTGCACTCCTTTTATCACAGCTGTTTTTATGCTTTATTCTTGTCCTTTTCCCTATTAGGTCGTAAGCCCCCTGAGAGCAGCATTTGTGGTATATCTGTCTTTGTATTCCCAGTGCCTAGCAGACTAGACACTTAATAAATGTTTGCTGAGTTTAACTAAATCACACAGTCATTACTCAGCTATGTCCTTTCTTTCTACAAAATATTCCCTTCTGTATGCTTGAAGCAATTCTCTTCTTTTTGCGGCTTTCTTCTCTCTCTCTCTCTTTCTCTCTCTGTCTCTATCTCTGTCTCTGTCTGTCTCTGATAGGGATAGTCTCTGTCTCTCACTCTCTCTCTCTCTCTGTGTGTGTGTGTGTGTGTGTGTGTCTTTCTGTCTCCTCTCTCTGTCTCTCTCATAGTGGAGGCCTATGATGTCTCTCAGGCTCAGATATTTCTCATTAAGAAAGGGAGAGAGAGAAGGGGGAAGACAGGAGTCAGTGGGTAGTGATAGTGGTACCCAAAAAACAAAGGAAAGACAGAAAAATTCCAACAAACCATTTTTAAAAATACACAGAAAAGAGCACAGGAAAGAAAGATCACTTATGTTTAATTTAATCGGCACTTTTTAAAAAATCTCGTAATAGAAGCTCATAATTTCACAAACAATCCTCTTTTCTGTTCTTTGTGTTTTGAAATGTTTGTGTTTATTGATGTTTTCTAAGTTCATACTAAAAAAGAACATTTTAAAGAGGGAGAAAAAAAGCCCCCACCAGACTGCCACTGGGACCAAGCTATTTTAAGCTACAAGTATGTAGCATATATTTAAATGCAATTAAACCTTTTAACACAATAATTAAGATTAGGGTGCAAAATGAGACATATAATAATAGCTAGCATTTATAGGGCACTTCAAGGTTTGCTTTGTCTTGTTTGATTTTCACAATAACCCTATAGGGTAAGCGCTATTATTATCCCCATTTCACATTTGGGGAAACTGAGACAGAGAGAGGTTAAATGACTTGCCCAGGGTCACATAACTAGCAAGTATCTGAGGCAGGATTTGAATTTGAATCTTTACTCCAAAATCCAGCACCCTATCCACTGTGACACCTAGCTGCCTCTAAAATAATATATTTTGTATACAGCCAAAGAGGAAATTGTTTTACTTGACTATACATACTGTATATCTATATCTATATCTATATCTATATCTATATCTATATATATATATTTGTTTCTGTTTTTTGTTTTTCCAGTGGGGTGAGAAGAGAGAGGGAGAAAAAATAGATTTTTTTGTTAATTAAAAAAACAACTAAAAATAGAAAAGTACAAGGGTATTACAGATATGTAGTATGCTACATGAACTTTCAAATAAGGTCACTGGATTATTAGTTTTACTTAATTGTTTTGCTTTGTTACAAGAGAACTCTCACAGGACGATCTATAAATGTTTATAATGTGAAAACAAAACACATCAATAACTTTTTTTAAAGAGTTAAACAAATAGATTTCTGCACAAACTAATTGTGGGAAAAATTCAGGAAAGCAGCAAATTAAGTAGATTCAGTCTTATGACAAGTAGACAAACTGGGGTGGGGGCGGGGCAGCGCAGAATGCTTGTGTCTGAATAAAGGTCTTTTTTTTTCCTTCCCAGGAAGCATATGTAGACACACTCTGACTCCTGTGATTTATCTCAGACTTGTAGCCTCCTCAGTGAAGCATTTGTTCTGTTGCCTGCAGTCTGCAGGGTCATCATAGATTCCCTCAGCTCATCAGATAAATCCTGTGGCAGGCCCCTGTCTATTTGACTCCGGACATCTTGCAAAGCCCTGCTTGTCAAAGCAATGAGTTACCATCTCCCTATGGTAGAGAATTTAACAGTGACAAAGGGCTGCCCTGTTGGCACCAGCGGAGACTGAGCAAAGCTGTGTTAATGATGAACAGTTCCCTAGAAAATACTAACAAGTGACCTGAGTCTTGTGTAACAGAAACATCTCATCATTCCATCGGTGGTTACTTGGCTTCCATCTTGTACATAGACAATCTTGCCAACATGTAGACAGAATTCACCTGGGGCTGTCAATCACTCAGTCCCTCCTACATCATCAACTTCATATTAGACTATATTAGATTTCCTTCCTAGCCTGGAATCCATAGTTTGTTATGTCATCGCTGCCATTACCAGCACCCTAGACAATGCTCCCTTGACTGCTGCCATGAGACATGCCACACTGCTTTGCAGCCCTAAGTCACTCCCAATTTATTTTTTTTCTGGTCTTTTGCTGTTAAATGCCATTGGAAAAGAATGCCAAATCAAGTGGACTTAGTCCATTATCGATTCATAATGTTGCTATATATTTATCTATTTCTTGTAGATCCCCAAGCAAACTTTCCACAATGGAGAATTCTGTAGACCTCACTCATCCTCAAGTTCCAAGGCCCACTCACCCACTGGCCCTCTCTTCTATCAAGTGACCCCTTAACCTACTTCCCTTGGAAGACTAAGGAAATACAATATAAGATCTCATATTTGCCCACATCCTCAACTCACATCTTGTGATTAATCATATGTGTTCCCTATTTCCCTCTAATATATAAAAAAAGAGCCAACTTTCTCTCTCCCCAGAGGTTCTTAATCTTTTTTTGTGTATCATGGACCTCTTTGACAATCTGATGAAGCCTATGGACTGCTTCGTGAAATAATGTGTTTAAATGCGTACAATGTAAATACATAGGACTACAAAGGAAACAAATTATATTGAAATATAATTATCAAAAGGTCAAACAAAAAACAAAGTTTATGGACCTGAGGATAAGAACGCCTGCAAAACCTAATACTTCTTAGGGTGGGGGCGGGGGAAGGAAAAAAAAATTTACATGATAATTTAGTTGTATATTAAAGGAATAGCAAGTTGTGCATAGTAGATTTGCAGTTTCATGTCCAATCAGATTTTATTTATTGTTTTATGTTATAAAAGTGCTTGTTTTCTTCTATAAATTAAAATAAAATAGGGGCAGCTAGGTGGTGCAGTGAGTAGAGCACCGGCCCTGGAGTCAGGAGGACCTGAGTTCCATTCGGCCTCAGACATTTGACATGCTTGCTAGCTGTGTGACCTTGGGCAAGTCATTTAACCCCAGTTGACCTACCTTCCCCCCTTCAAAAAAAAACAAAAAAAATTAAAATAAATTAAAACATAGATAGATAGATAACTATTTTTTAAAAACCCTAATACTTTTATGTATGTTTTCTACTCTATCCCCTTCTAATTCCCAGGGGCCCTGGGTCTCAAACATCCCTTGGTTCAGCATCTCCTTCCTCTCCACTAATTCATTCCCCTTTGGATTCTAATTCGATCATCTTCTCATTCTTCTTAACCCCTCTATTATATATGATATTAGACACTAAGAGAAGAATTCTATAGTGTAAAGCTGTGCTGACAAACTCAAATAGAAACAAAGGCCCCTAAATCACACATAAAAACCCCTGTAGGCCACAATGATTTAGAAAGCCACATATTAACATTATCTATGGCCTTTTGTATTTTTATTTGTTTATTAAATATTTCCCAACTGATTTTAGTCTGGTTGCAGAGACACCCCCTAGCATGTGTATTTGATGCCCCTGGTATAAAGAGCATTGTATCTGGAATTGGAAGACATCAGTTCAAATCCCAGTTTTGATACTACCCGGTTGACCTTAGCCAAGCCATTTGGAACTTTTGGGACTCAGTGTCCTTACTTGTAAAATGAGAGCTTTGCAATAGATGATCTCTGAGGCCTACATACTATAAAATTCTTCTTGGAATTCTTTTCAGCCTTGTTTTTTATGACATTGTTTTTTCTTAGTTCTTCTTATATCCTTTTCCTATTGTTTCTACTCTGTCCAAGACAGACCAAGGGCATAGCTCTCTTTGCCAGAAGCAATGAGAGGCTGAGGCCTTGATGATGTGAGAAGGCATTGCAAACAAAGGTACACCGCTCCCCCACTTGATTTTAGCCTGGTCACCTCATGAGTGTCAAGTTTGTTGGCTCTTACTGGCTGCAAAGAGTTGTCCTGAGGATGCTAAAGGCCACCTTTAGGGCAAGCAACCAGGCCCAGAAATAAGTACACAACTACACACTCCATTGCCTTAGGCAGTAATGCTCCTTTGGTCCATAGAGGCCCATTCACTACTTTCAGGTAACATTACTAACCCCTCAATCCCATACACTTGTGACTAGAACATCACCCTTTCCAATATGAAAGGAAAACCAATGCTTCTTTCTTTTTTAAACAAAAATGAAGAACAGTAAACTGTTGGTCAACAAGCATTTAAGAAGTATCTATCATGTGCTAAGCAAACACAGAAAGGCAAAAAATGGTCCGTGCTATCAAAGAGCTTACATTTTATAAGGAAAAACAACATGCGCACTGAGAAATGATTATTTCTCTCCCATGTTAATAACCAATTATTGAAACTAGGGAGACCCAAGCCTTTTTTCCCTGTCCTATTTATTTCGTCCATTTTCTCAAGGACTGGGCTGAAGGAAGATAGGATTAAGATAGGATTAACATTCTCCTTGTTCTGAGTATTGCTAATCCACCCAACTAGTTCAGGCTTGGGTGGGGGATATAGATTCTTTGTCTAGATTGCCCAAGGCTGGGGTGATCTTGGTATAGGAATAGTCTCTGTCCAAGAGTGACATGATATCATTCTCAGCCCCTCATTCTGGTAAACCCACTTCTCTTTATACAATCCGCCTCTCATTAATTGTTAGCCAATCAGAGTTGATTGCCACCCTCAGGAACACTCCTCTTCCAAAAGGGTATATAAGCCATGAGCCTGGCACCATGATTATCTTTGCTCTAAGAGAGAGAGGGCCAAATGACCGTCCTTTTATTAAAATGCTGGCATTATTAATAAAATGACTAAATTACCCAGAAATTGTGTCTCAAACCTTTTTAATCACCATGACACCAAGTTTACATATATGTTTATGCAAAATAAATATAAGGAAATTTAGGGAAAATTATCTATATTAGTTGTATGTATAAGGAACAGTAAGAAGGCCAGTTTGGCCAGACTATAGGGTTCCTGAATAATATTAGCTAATATTTATATAACACTTTCAGGTTTGCAAAGTACTTTACCTATATTATCTGGAAACGTAGGATGGAGCCAAGTTGTGAAGGGCTTTAAATGTCAAACAAAGGAGTATGTATTTTTGATCCTAGAGGTAACAGGGAGATTTGGGGTTTATTGAGTAGGCAGGTGACACGGTTAGATGTGTGCTGTAAGCATTCTGGCTACTGAGTGGAGAATGAACTGGAGAGGGAAGAGACTTTTGAGGCACAGAGAAAAGTTGGGAGGCTTTTGCAACAATCCAGACAAGAAGGATAGGGGGCTGAATGAGGGTGGTGGTTTTATTGGTGGAGAGAAAGAAACCAGAGGGACGGTTGTTGTGGAAGTGGAATAGATAAGATTTAGCAGCTGCTTGGGAATGTGAGTGGAGGGACAATGAAGACAAAGTCACAAAGGTAACTCCTGGGTGAGAAGTTGGTAAACTGGATGGATAGGGTCCTTGACAGAGTCAGTGAAGTTCATAAGAAGGGTGAACTGAGGGGGAAGGGAGGATAAATGTATCTCATGAGACAATGGCTATTTTGAAAAAAAATATAGTGTCCAAGATAAGATTTATTATTTTTATCATTATTATTATTTTGAATCTTGTGAGAGACCACTTGGAGAAGCCTTATAAACGATGCTAAGAACCCTTTATTTAGAATAAGATGTCAATACCTTATTTGGTTTTGTTATTGTTTTAAATTTTCTTACTCCCTGGCTCTTTCTTGGTGGTCTTTCCTAGGAAGTAGGGGCACATGAGGAACTATTCCTGTGAAAATTCTTCCTGCCAAGTGAATGTGAAATAGGCAACCCCCCTTCCCCCACCTTGCACTCAGCTGTGACCACCTGCTGATTGGCTGGTCTCCACCTGAGGTGGCTGAGCCCTCACAATCCAATCGCACCCAAGCAGCTGGCTCCAGAGGAGCAAGATTTAATAGGACTGGGACCTTCTGGGTCACGGCTCAGCCTGCAGGCTCTCAGAGTCCATTATGCTTGAGTGGATTTGAGGTTTATCTGCTAGCCTGAAGACTTCCCCCTCCCTAACCTTCCACACTCCTAACGATGGCCTCTGGTTATCGGAACCCAAGGAACATCCTCAGATAACAGCCCAGAAATGTTTAGGAGCATCTCCAAACTACTCAGAAGGCTGACCTGTAACCCTGGGATGCAATGAATGGCATTAGGAGACAATAGCCTAAGTATAGTATTATTGCATTTAAGCACAGTTCCGCTACCAGGAAATGCCATTGGACTTTAATACCTTCTCTGAGTAGTTATCTAAATAAGTTGAAATTGACAATTGCATGGAATTATGTAAAGCCAGTGCCCAGGATGAATATTACATGGATTGTTGGTAATGTGCCAATTCAGAGTACCCTGCTGTGAAGTGCACTCAAAGTACTTCTCTTCAAATGGCTTAAATATGGAGGACTTTTTTTTTAGCATTTATGCAAAAAGGCACATTTCAAATTGGTGAGAGTCACTATTACTTTTTGCAGTCAGTGTGTTCCTGTTAACATTTTATCGGTTTCTTTTGCTGGCATTAAAAGACCGTTCCCCATTCCGTAGAAAACATAAGTTTGAAAAGTAAGAAGTGAAAGTATTTTGGAAAAGGCAATTGTGCTGGGGTTGGCTATGTGCTTGGGCAAAGGGGGCATGGGCACAAGGAGACCCATCCAAGGAGATACAGCACTGGAGATGCTCGTGAACAACTTCTGACTCAGTTGAGTAAACTTTGAACAGTTCCCAGACTCTGTTTGCCATGAGAGGTGGAGAGAGAAGATAGTGCTGCCTTTGGATTTCCCTGGCCCCCTTGGTACTAAGACCACTGACCTAATAGATTTGTCCCCTTCAAAGCCTCTGTGCCAATCACCCAGACTGCAGCTAGATTCAGCTTTTGACAGTTTTGACAACTGACCATTTCTGGCTTCCAAAAGGTCAGTGTTTACATTGGGGCACAAGAAGAGAGGGTCTTAATTATATGAGAAGCATCCAAAGTTCCCCCTCTTTTACTGGAGACTTGGGAGACTGTGGGAATGCAATGTGACATGTGTTAGATATGTTCTGACATGTTTAATTTTGTTTAAATGTTTTGTGGGAGAATTGGTTTGGGGAGGAGGGTCTTTTTTAATCTTCATTATAATGGAAGACTCTGGGCAGGATAGTGGGAGGAGCATATTTGGAAATGAATGTGATATAAAAACAAAAGGGTTTTAAAAAAAAATTAAAATGAAACAGGAAAAAGCCGGTACTGCGGGAACTGAGGCATAGTTAGTATTCATAACGGAAGAAGCAACGAAGTTGAAGTCAGCCTGCCAGTGCCGTGTCATTTAACCGCTCTGAGCCTTAGTTTCTTCATCTGTAAAATATTTGTACTACTTCCTTCAAGCCTTGTGTGAGAAAAAGCAACTTAGTAAACCTCAAAGTGCTATAAAAATGTAAACTGTTACTAATAGATGACGTCCTTGAGATTTGAGGAGAACTGAGTAAATAGTGAAGTATAAAAATTCAGACAAAGAATCAGAGAAGCATAGATTTAAAACCTAGACTTTTGAGGTCACCTTGTCCAACCCTCTTGTTTTAAGGGATGAAAAGACTGAAATCCAGACAAGTTAAGTTACTTACCCAATATCAGCCAGGTAAATAGTGGCAGAACCAGGATTTATACCCAGATCCTCTGACTCCAAATTCCATTCTCTGAGGATTTAGATGAATGAGGAGGAAAAATGAGATAACAGTTGACATTAGCATAGCACTCTAAATATTTTGGATCCTGTGTATAACTTGGTCCTCACAACAACTCTACAAAGAAGACAGAGAAAATATTGCAATGGCCCTTTTTTGAGATGAGGACCATGAGGCAGAGAAAATAAAGGACTTGCCTATGGCCACACAATTTGTTAGCAGCAAAGTTAGAACACTGAACTCGTACCTCCTGATTCACAGTGCTTGGTTTACACTCCTCCACCCATCCTTGTTTACAGATAGATGAATATAGCTATAAATCCTACTTTCAAAGATTTTAATTTTTAATTTTAAAATCAAAGCAGATCCCAGTCATCTTGGATTCTCTCTCTCTCTCTCTCTCTCTCTCTCTCTCTCTCTCTCTCTCTCTCTCTCTCTCTCTCTCTCTCTCTCTCTGTCTCACCAGTATGAATCCTGACTCTATGTGATATTACCTGCATGATCCTACACCACTTGCTTTACTTCTATGGGCGTCAAGTCTCTTCATCTGTAATATGAGGTTAGACTGAGCCTTGTAATCCCTTCTACCTCTAAATCCTATGATCCTAATAACCTAGCAGCTTTTCTCTCCCTTTTCCCTTCCTCTTGCCCTTCTTCCTATGCTCTACTTGCAAATCTATTAGATTCTTATCACCTCTTACTCAGACCACTGAGCTCTCCCACTTTCAAGCTCATTTTTGTAATGCATAGCTCTCCTCCCTTGCTCAAACATCTTCAGTGGCTCTCTATAATAAAAGACATATTTCTTGGCCTGACCTCTTAAGCTACCTTTCCATCCATATACCACATTGCTATCCTTCAGCCAAACCAGAGAACTTTCTAGTACCAACCTTATTCTGCCCTCTTCTTTCCTTGTGACTTTGTGCCTATCACTTCCCATACCTAGAATGAACTTCTGGCATGATCTCTTAGAATCATTCCCTTCTTTTAGGATCTAGCTCAGATGATGCCTCCTCCAAGAAGACTCCCCTAATCCCCATAAAGAGATTTCTCCTTCTTGGAATCTCTCATGGCACTTTTCCTTGGATTCTTCCTATGAATTTACCAACTTCTAACTTTCATTACTGTTACTGATGCCCATGTCCAAGCTGACACCCTTCCCCCATTAGCTTATAATCTGTTCGAGGACTGAGACTATGGTTTTTTACTCCTATGCTAATTCATGGCTAAGAGTAGGTGATTAATAGATATTTGCTGAATTGACTTGAATCCCTAGCTCTGAATGTTGTCCCAGCAGAGGCTGTTCAAATACCATTCCTCCTGATCTTTAAAAGCCCCTTCGAAGTTCATCTTTACCATGATCTTTTTTCTGACTAGGTAGAAGTTAGAGGTTTTCACAACAGTATGGTGAAATGGACAGCATTGACTTCGGAGTCCAGTCCTAAATCTGCCACTAATTTATTGTGTGACCTTGGACAAGTCGTATCACTACTCTGGGCTTCATCAATAAGATGAAATGTTGGGCTAGATGCTTTTTCATGGTTCTTCCAGGCCTAATATTCTTTGAGTCTATGGCTATTAGATTCTCCCTTCCTTCTCTAAGCTAACTCACACCTCCAGGACCTTTGACACAAACGCTACAAATAGAATGTTCTAAATCTAATGAAAATATGCATTGATTTATGGTTTGACTATTCCTGTTTGTGTCTGGTCTGAGTGCTTGGACCAAAGTCCAAATTGACTTTCAACCACCACTCATTTTACAATTGCCTAGAGATAGTGTTTCATTAATTTGTCCCTTTATTCAACGAGTATTTGCTAAAAATCAAAGATGAGTAAGATAAGGTCCCTACCCTCTAGGAACTTAGAGAAACAGTGTGGTATAGTGGAAAGAATCCTGGACTTGAATCCAGAAGATGAGTTCAAGTCCCTGATTCGCTGAATGACTCCTGAAAAGTTGCTTAATCTCCCTGTGCTTCAGTTTTCTCATCTCTTAAATGGGACTAATAACGCTTACAAATATCATCTCATTTTATCCTCATAACAACCCTGGGAGGTAGGTGCTATACCCATTTACATGGAGGAAACTAAAGCAGACAGAAGTTAAGTGACTTGCCCGGGTCACAAAGCTAGTAAGTGTCTGAAGCTGAATTTGAGCTCAGGTAGTCCTGAATCTAAGTCCAACACTATCCACTATGCCACCTAGCTCAAAAACCTACTTCAAGGGTTAGTGCGAAGAAATGTTTTGTAAGCTGTGAAGTTCCATACATAGAGAGATAGGAACTAGATCTGTGATTTCATTGAGGTAATAAGCTCTCAAATGAGAAAATGCCCTCTACAAATTCAGCTTGGCATCTACACTGCAACTTCAAGTCTTAAAGAATTGCATTGAGTTTATTAAGTGATATGTCCAGGGTCACACAGTCAACATATATCAAAAGTGAGACCTGAACTCAAATATTCTTAACTCCCAAGTCAGCTCTCTATCCACTATGCCACACTATCTGACTATATACAGATATACAAGCACATATATATATACACATATACATGTATGTACATGTGTATATCTACATATGTATAGGTAATATACATGTTACTATTACATGATCTTAGGAGAGATATGTTGTTGTTGTTGTTCATACTTCCTTCTCAAAGAAGACCGATGACATCAGGAGAGTGACGTCTTGACCTGCAAGTGAATTGGATTTAAGTGAGGCAGAGCTGTGCAAAGTCATCAGCCTCGCTTTCTCCTCCAGAGTCTTCAGAGTCTAGTGGCAGCACGTAGGTCAAGACAACTGGCGATGGCCCCAGACGCAGTGGGAGACCTTTGCTATTTTAAGGTAAGGTTTTTTCCAAATCTGTTTGTCTGAGGCAATACCCATTCAGTAATTAGAAGTTAGGTAAGAATTGAGGCAAAAGGTGGCCTAGTTTGCCTTCATAAAAGAATCAATCTGGGAGGAGAAGATCCTCATGGTTTCTGGCTAGAACAGAAATGGTTCCAGAGAGATATGAAGAAATTGACAACAAAAAAAACCCTATAATAGAAGTGAAACTTTGATGAGTACAATCAAACTCAGTTCAGTGAACAGGTACCATACTCTGTGCAAGACAACATTGTAGGCATTGGAAAAGATGCACAGTGAATAATATTTGTCCCCTGCCCTAAAGGAGATTACAGTCTGTATAGTAGTTCACATAAACAATAATAGCTTCCATTTACATCACTTTTTAATTATTACAAAATGCTTTCCTCATAACAATCTTGTGAAATAGGTAATTAAAGCTTTCTTATTCCTATTTTGTACATGAAGGAGCTGAGATACAGAAAGTTTAAGTGACTGGCCCAAAGTAGCCCAACTAGGAGAGTAATGGAGCCACCACTCAGAATCTAATGTTTTCTCCCTCTCGGAATCTCTACTTTCCTCCAAAAATCATCTCACATGGCATCTCCTACATGAGGCCTTTTCTGATCCCCTGGCTTCTAGTACCTTCTATCCCCCAAATTACTTTTTTTTTTTCTAAGAGGGAAAGCATGGCCTTCAGAATGGCCTCCAGAGCCCACTTCAATCCCTTCTCTGATTACATACTGGCTGTGTGACCCTGGGCAAGTCACTTCAGTATCAGTGCTATTAGGCAATTCTCTAAGACCCTACACAGCAGAAGAGGTGCTGACCTGCATTGCTAGGGGGAATTTTCTCATCAGAGAGATTCCAGTGTCAATGAAATAAAAGGTCCAGTCCCAGTCTCTGTCTAGTATATTCTACAAATGTCTTGTTACAGCCAGATTGTCCTTGCTTCTAAGGGACAGCATAAGAAAGTAATGGATACTTAAGGTATGGCTGAAACTAATTTAGGTCTCCAGTATATTAACAAATGCATTAGGGACAGACTATGACATTCAGACTTTGACTGAGAAAGTACAAAGCAGTGGGCTTTGTCATTCCTGAATTGATTGCAAGTTTGGAGCCTCGGGGAAAAAACAATGGTCAGTGAAAGCTTGGATCTTCACTACTAATTTGTTTTTAAATTTTGTTTCTATTCTCCTTTCTGAGCTCTCAGGGGGGCTTTGTGTTATTATGATGGGGCATGGGGGTTTTATGGTTTATTTCTAAGCAGATATTACTATGTTTTCAGGAGCAGCTGGAGCTCCTTTGACCAATTACAAGCCTCTTGAGGTATTAATATCTGAGGCATTGAGGAATAATGGTATTAGTTCTCTCTGCATCTCACTAAATTATCTGGGTGTATTAAAAAGTCAATTTTCAGTTGACAGGGCATGAATTGCCACTGATGGGAATGGAAAGCATTGTATTATCCCAAGCAAAACAGGCCTACATTTTTCCTTCTTGAGCTGTATTATCAGATATAGGACTTGGTAGTGTTACGTTTGTTGGTGCTTTTAAATACATCCCTAAGATAATCAGCATGGAAGGACAAGGGTTACTTTATTTCTCAAAACCAGGATTCATTTTTCCCTGTTTCCTGCAACAGGGATTCGTTTTTTATGAAAGGCACCTTAAAAAGCAGTCCCAACCCGATTGGACCCTACTTCCATGATCACCTAAAGACATAAAAAGTCCTGCTTACATGCAGTTGAGGCCTCTCTGATTCAATGGATTTCTGAAAACTCAAATCACGTATCTTTCACCATATCATGCCCTGCAGTCCAGATATATTTCTATAAGGGAGGCCACATCCAGAGAAGGTGTCACCAGATCCTTGTTGCATATCCTTGCTGTGTTAGGGCAAAATAAACCTGCTTTTTAAACAGTTCAATGACTTATGAGTGCCTCATTTCATTCAAGACATTGAACCTGAACAAGGTGATGATAATAATAAGTCTGCCCCCCCTAGCAATGGTGCAGAGACTTAAACAGGTGCTGTATCAGAGATGCAGTTCTAGACTATCTCAAGCTTGTTTAAAAATTGACTCCTCAGTTGTGAAATGATCCAGCCATTCTGGAGAGAAATTTGAAACTCTACCCAAAAAGGCTATAAAATTGTGCATACCCTTTGACCCAGCAATACCACTTTTTGGTCTGTATCCCAAAGAGATCGTAAAAATGGGAAAAGAACCCACACACACAAAAATAGCATCTCTTTGTGTGGTGGCCTAGAATTGGAAGTTGAGGACATGCCCATAAATTGGGGAATGGCTGAGCAAGTTGTGGTATATGGATGTAATGGAATACTATTGTTCCATAAGAAATGATGAGCAGGCAAACTTCAGAAAAATCTGGAAAGAATTATAGTGAGCAGAACCAGGAGAGTATTGTCCACAGTAACAGCAACATTGTGCCATGACTAACTTTGACAGATTTAGCTCTTCTCAGCAATGCCCTAGCAATTCTCAGCAAAAGACAACTCTAAAAGACTCATGATAGAAAATGCTATCCATATCCGGACGAAAAACTATGGAGTCTGAATGCAGATCAAAGCATACCGTTTTCTCTTTCCTTTGTTGTCATTGTTTCTTTCTCTTTCTTGTGGTTTCTACCATTAGTTCTAATTCTTCTTTACAACATGACCAATGTGAAAATATGTTTAATATGAATGTATATGTTTAGCCTATATCAGATTTGCATACCCTCTTGGGGAGGGGAGCGAAAAGGGAGGAGGAGAAAATTTAAAACTCTAAAGCTTATGGAAGTAAATATTGAAAACTAAAAATAAATTAATTCTAAAAAATTGACCTGTCATCCAAGATTGGGAGTGGGGCTGGCCTTGGCATACTTGTTGTGCAGGGGAAAGGAAGATGGATACATAAACACATAGCTTCCCTGGTCATCTTCCTAAGAATCAAAAATCTCTTAGAGACACACTGATGTGCTCATTCTAGAGATGCCCAAGTATTCCAATACAGCTACTCCCTTCTTGAAGACTGGAGGCTCATCTGGGTCTGAGGAGTACTCTAAAGGCAACCAAAACTGCTAGGAAAAAAACAGCCTGCCTATTATTCCCTACTATTGGTGGTACGTGGCAAACCACTCCAGTATCTTTGCCAAGAGAACCCCAAATGGAATCACAAAGAGTCAGACACAACTGAAATGATTATGCCCCTGACCTATAGCTGAAGAACAGGGAAACATTTTGTAATCTAAAGGATTAGGGATTTCAAGACAAAAGAACTGGGTTTGAATTCTGACTCTGCAATTTAGGTGACCTGTAGCAAGTAATTCTAATTCTCTGGGCCTGAGTCTCCTCTGCAAATTAAAGGGGGTTGAACAAGATAAATTCTACAGTAATTTCAAGTTCAAAATCCTATTATCTTAGATGTGTTATTAGATCAAGGACTCAGTAGAGAAGAATGGAGGGTAGAGGATGGATGTCATCCAGTATATCTAAGCAGTAGAGTTAAAAGGAGATTTCTCTGGTATCTACAAATATTCAGAAATGTTGCTTTCTTCATTAACTACTAATCCACTATTATGGAAAAACAATATCAGTGGATTAGAGGGCAGTTGGTTAGGGGGGATTATTGTGCATAACTCCATTTTCCTAGAAAAAGAAGAAATTTTGGTAAGGAAAGGAAGTTTTTAGAGGCCCATATTGTCTAATAGCTGCCTGATGTAGGGGTTGGTGTGCTTTTTTTTTCTTTTTTATAAATTCATTTTTTATTTTTAGTTTACAACTGGTGTGCTTTTGATTGACTTTTTGGGGATTTGGTCTAAATGCATTATCCATCACAAGATAAATGCAATAAATACCTCCCCCAGCAACATTTGTTACTTGGTGTCTGTTTCTGAATCCATAAATCCAAGAAGCAACTGAAATGACATCTTTTGCTTCTTCTCAGCACAGATTTTTTCTCATATTCAGATTCATCTTCTGTGCTATATTTCAGCACAGAACTTTGTTCTTGGTGGAATAAAGTCAGAAGGCCTGGGTTCAATCCTGAACTTGATGATTACTATCTAGAGCAGAGGCAATATAGTGTAGCAGTGAGTATCATAAACTGGGAGTCAGAAGAGATTTGTATTCAAATCTCACTTCTGACACTTATTAATTATCATGGCCTTAGACAAGTCACCTTAGCTATCTGAGCTAGTTTTCCCATCTGAAATATCCAGATAATAATGCCCTGCAGGGGTTATTGTAAAGATCACAGATGATAATGTGCTCATTGGTATAGTGGAAAAAGAATTTGATTTGGAGATAGGCTCTAAGAACATGGAGCAGCCACACCCCTGTAAACCCCTTAGCAGATAGGCTAAACAAGGTTGAGGATAACCACCAGGCCTCAAACCTGTCAGTGAGCTAGGGAGATGTCTACTCCAAGACTTCCCCTGGTGGAATGAGTGGATAAGAATGATTTGTTCCAATGGAAGATAGCTGAAGCAGGCTCTGTGGAGCACTTAGAGCTTGGTTTGACACTCAAGATGCCAAGTTCATCCACTGCATCCTGGGTTATCATCAGTTGTTCTGACTTTTGTCTTGCCATCAGACTCTATAAGGGAGAATGGGGCTGATGACTTTGTGCAACTCTGCCTTGCTTCAGTCCAATCATGAGCAAGTCATTACATCACTCCATGATATCATTTGTACTCTTTGAAAATGAAGGATCAAGGGGGCAGAGTCAAGATGGTGGAGTAAAAGCAGGGACTTGCTTGAGCTCTCCACCAAACCCCTCCAAATGCATATAAAAATGACTCTAAGTAAATTCTAGAGCAGCAGAACCCACAAAATGACAGAGTGAAACAAATTTACAGCCCAAGACAACCTGAAAGGTCAATGGGAAATGTCTGTTGCACCAGGCTGGGAGGGGCACGCAGTCCAGCTTGGGTCATGCCAGCACAGACAGGCCGGAGCAGGCCTCAGGCGACTGAATCACTGGCAGCTGCAGTGGTTTCCAGACTTCTCAACCCCAAAAGACAACTTCTTAACACCAAAGACAATTTAGAAGGTCAATAGGAAATGTGTGTCAGGCCTGTGTAAGAGAGGAGTATGGTCAGGCTCCAGCCCCAGGGCAGTGGTGGCTGCAGAGGCAATGGCTGCTTCTGGAGCTCTCAACCCACAGACAGTGGGGGGATCAAGCTGCTAATCAGAGGGGGATTGCTGGGATCGCTTTGCTGTCACTGAGGCAGGATTATCTTGCTTTGACTGTGCTCTGATCTGGGTCGCAGTCCTAGGTGGCAGTCCTGGGGTGAGGAGGATCACTGGCATGGCAGAGCTTGTGGCAGCTATGGAGAGGGAATCCTCCTTAGAGTTACAAGGCAGAAAAGAGTGTTTGAGGTCACACACAGACCAGAGCACAGGCCAGGAGAGGAGTGAACACCTCTCCTTTGATCATACCACCTTGGAAGAGCTGAAAATTTACAGTCCCTAAGAGTATCCCTGAAAACTGCTACACAAAACCCCTGAAGCTTGGGATGGTGCACCTTCCCTCCCCACACACACACACACACACTGGTAGCACAGTCCTGCCTTGAGAAAGAGCTAAAAAGTCAAGTAATCATCTGGGAAAATGAGCAAACAGTGGGAAAAACTCAAACTATAGAATCTTACTTTGGTGACAAGGAAGATCAAAACATACAACCAGAAGAAAACAAAGTCAAAGATCCTACATCCAAAGCCTCCAAGAAAAATATGAATTGGTCACAGGCCATGGAAGGGCTCAAAAAGTATTATGTAAATCAAGTAAGAGAAGTAGAGGAAAAATTGGGAAGAAAAATGAGAGCAATGCAAGAAAATCTTGAAAAATGAATCAACTGCTTCCTAAAGGAGACCCCCCCCCCAAAAAAATACTGAAGAAAATAACAACTTAAAAAATAGACTAGCCCAAATGGCAAAAGAGGTCCAAAAAGCCAATGAGGAGAAGAATGTCTTAAAAAGCAGAATTGGCCAATGGGAAAAGGAGGTCCAAAAACTCACTGAAGAAAATAATTCCTTAAAAATTAGAATGGAGCAAATGGAAGCTAAGGACTTCATGAGAAATCCAGAAATAATAAAACAAAACCAAAACAACAAAAATTAGAAGATAATGCGAAATATTTCATTAGAAAAACCACTGACCTGGAGAAAAGATCTAGGAGAGAGAATTTAAAAATTATTGGACTACCTGAAAGCCATGATCAATAAAAGAGTCTAGACATCATCTTTCAAGAAATTACCAAGGAAAACTGCCCTGATATTCTAGAACCAGAGGGTAAAATAGAAATTGAAAGCATCTATCAATCACCTCCTGAAAGAGAGCCCAAAAGGAAAACTCCTAGAATATTATCACCAAATTCCAGAGTTCCCAGGTCAAGAAGAAAATATTGCAAGCAGCAAGAAAGAAACAATTCAAGTATTGTGGAAAAACAATCAGGATAACACAAGATCTAGGAGCTTCTACATTAAAGAATCAAAGGGCTTGGGATATGATATTCCAGAGGTCAAAGGAGCTAGGATTAAAACCAAGAATCACCTACCCAGCAAAACTGAGTACAATCCAG
Source organism: Trichosurus vulpecula (assembly GCF_011100635.1). Classification (NCBI taxonomy): domain Eukaryota; kingdom Metazoa; phylum Chordata; class Mammalia; order Diprotodontia; family Phalangeridae; genus Trichosurus; species Trichosurus vulpecula. The sequence continues at coordinate 52,378,008 of NC_050581.1, read as the reverse complement.
GGGGGGAAATGGACATTCTATGAAATAGAGGACTTTCAAGATTCTTGATGAAAAGACCAGAGCTGAATAGAAAATTCAACTTTCAAATACAAGAATCAAGAGAAGCATGAAAAGGTAAACAGGAAAGAGAAATCATAAGGGACTTATTAAAGGTGAACTGTTTACATTCCTACATGGAAAGATGATATTTGTAACTCATGAGACCTTTCTCAGTATTAGCAGAGTTGGAGTGAATATAGATAGATAGAAATACATATATGTGTGTGTATGTATGTGTGTGCATATATATTATATATGTATATACATAAATACATATATACACACACATACATCTATATAGACAGAGGGCACAGGGTAAGTTGAATATGAAAGGATGATATCTAAAAAATAAAATTAAGAGGTGAGAGAGGAATACGTTGGGAGAAGGAAAAAGGGAGAGATAGAATAGGGTAAATTATCTCACATAAAAGAGGCAAGAAAACCATTTATGATGGAGGGGAAGAGGGAGGAGGTGAGAGGGAATGAGTGAACCTTACTCTCATTGGAATTGGCTTAAGGCGGAAATATATACACTTAAGTGCATATGAAAATCTGTCTTACCCTAGTGGGGAAAGGGAAAAGGAGGGGAATGATAGAAGGGAAGACAAATGGGAGGAAGGAGCAGTCAGAAGCAAACACTTTTAAGGAGGGACAGGGTCAAAAGAGAGAATAGAATAAATGATGGGCAGGATAGGATGGAGGAAATATAGTTAGTCTTTCATGATATGACTATTATGGAAGTGTTTTGCATGACTACACACGAATCACCTACATCAATTGCTTGCCTTCTCAATGGGAATGGGTGGGGATTAAGGAAGGGAGAGAATTTGGAACTCAAAGTTTTAAAAATGAATGCTGAAAATGGTTTTTACATGCAACTTGGAAATAAGACATACAGGCAATGGGGTATAGAAACCTATCTTGCCCTACAAGAAAATAGAGGGGAAGGGGATAAGAGAAGGGGTAGGGTGTGATAGAAGGGAGGGTAGATTGGGGGAAGGGGCAATCAGAATGCATGCCATCTTGGGGTGGGGGAGGGGAGGAATGGGGAGAAAATTTGGACCTCAGAATTTTGTGGAAGTGAATGTTGAAAACTAAAAATAAATTAATTAATAGAAAAAAGATAATATAAGGACAAAAAAGAAGAAAATGAAGGATCAGTAGCAACAACAAGGGAACAGGGGTTTAAATCCTGGTTCTGCCACTTAACTATCATGTCCTTGAGCAAACCATTAGGTCTACTTCTCTGGATCTGTTTCTTCATCTGAAAAATGAAGGGACTTGAGTGGATGATTCCTATAATTCTTATGAACCTATAAAGTGCTACATAAATGTCATTTATTGGTATTGTTCATTGAGACCTTATTAAAGTCACTACCTCTTTGGGCCTTAGTTTCTTCCCCCATTGGGAAGGAGTCGGACTCTATGACTATTAATATCCCTTACAGCCCTAAAATGTTATGCTGTATTGTTTTTCAGTGTAGTTTCCCTTGCTTGAAATCATCCTCCACCAACCCACCCGCATCCACTTCATCTGAGTCCCTGATGGGGCATGGAGCTATGTGCATAACAGAAGGTGTTCAGTAAATACCTGTTGAATTGAGCTAAATTTTCTTAGAAACGAGGCTAAAAACTCACCACACTTAGGAAGCTGCCATTGTTAAATCCCACCCCACACTGATCACTCCTTCTATTAGAGGCCTCCTCAGCAAATGTGTCCTCAATCTGCAGCATAGTCATTTGCCTATGTTAATATATCACTTTAAAGTCAGGCGTGATCTCATGGAGAGATCTAAGATTATCTTCCCACCTCCCCTCCATCGCCAAACTTCCCCTGCTGGCTTGGTATAATCTAAAAATCCTAACATTGAAGAGCAATCCCTTTAGAGTAAACAATTATTCCCAAATTAATATGCAGATGCCCCTGAGAGGGATCGTAAAAACTTGCATTTATGTATAATTTATGTAGTTTACAAAGTACTTTCTTCACAACAGCCCTGTGAAGTGGTAGTCATATAATTTATTATCCTTATTCCCATTTTACAGATTAGGAAATTGGGGCTGATAAAATAATCACAAAGGTAGTACATGTCAAAGATAGGACTTGAACTCAGGTTTATCTCATTCCAAGTCCAGCACTCTTCCCACGCTGCATCCCCTATGATGCCTAATCCCTCTTACTGAGCACCCTTCAATAGAGACTTGAAGGCTGGAGTATAATTAGCTAATAACTCAGAGAAGGAGCTCTAGACTAGATTTGACCACAGCCTTCATACTTATTACCCCATTAGTTCATGCAACATAAGACTCAGCTCTGGATGGGCGTGTGGTCCTCCCAATTTTATAGGTTTTTGTATTGCTGGGTATAATTGTTAATCATAACAACCACAGTAATGATTATTTATGTTTATATAGCACTTGGCAGTTCATAATATAACCCTTTTAAGGCAGGTAGGACACATGTAATTCCCATTTCACAGGTGAAGAAATTGAGACTTATACATTTGGATTCACCCAAGATCTCACAACTAGCTAGAAATAGCTAGGAAGTGTCAGTTCTGGCTAAATGAGATTATAAACACCTCAAGAGAAGTGCAGGAACTGGAAGACCAGTTTTTTTTTTTTGGAGGGGGGAAGGCAGGGCAATTGGGATTAAGTGACTTGTCCAAGGTCACATAGCTAGTAAGTGTGTCAAGTATCTGAGGTCAGATTTGAACTCAGGTCCTCCTGACTCCAGGGCTGGTGCTCTACTCACTGCCCCTCATAAGCTTCTCGAAGGCAGAAACTGTCTCCTTTTTGTCCTTGCATATCCAGCACCTAGCACAGCAGTAGTAGACAATTAAAATATAGTAATAACCAGCATCAATATGGAAATGTTTTACATGATCGCACATGTATAATCTACATCTGATTGCTTACTGTCTCAGGGAGGAGGGAGGGGAGAGAGAGAGATAGAATTTGGAACTCAAACTTAAAAAAATGTTTATAAATTGTTGTAACATGTAATTGCAAAGAATACATTTTAAAAAAATAATAGCAAACATCTACATAGTTCCCTAAAGTTCTCAAAGTGCATAACAAATATTATCTGACTCGGTCCTCACAACAATCCTTTGAGATTCCTCATTTTAGAGATGAGGAAACTGTCATGGAAAGATGTTAGTGACTTGCCCAAGGTCACACAGTGAATATCTAAGACAGGATTCAAAGTCAGGTCTTCCTGACTCCAAGTGCAACATATTATCCATTGTACTACCTCAATGTCTCTAAGTATTTGTTTACTGATTAATTAATTAGATTAAGTCACTTTTTTTTCTGCCACAACCTCTTACATTGCCCAGATTGGGTCTCCATGGATGCTGTTCCCTGGCTGACTGAGTGATTTTTTTCTCCTGAGACCTATTTATTGTGAGCATTTCTGAAATGTTTGGGATCCTGAATGTGGGTCTTCTCTGGCCATTAAGCCTCCCAACTGCTGCCTGAAGAAGTGTATGAGAACTAACCTTGACTTAGTCAGGAGCAAGAAAGAGGAAGACTAGGATTTGATTGTTATTTGCCATTGGGCATAGGATAGCCAAAGGAATCTTCAATCATGAAAACATCCCCTATGGGAATAAACCTTTTCCTTCCATCTCCCCAATTTTTCCTTTTTTCCTGGCTAAAGTGTCCCTTTCTCGCCTTTATATTCACACTTTCTTCTCTAGCTCTGAGCTAGCTTCGGGCCCTGTTGCTTAAAATCTTCCAGCAAAGAATGGGCTCTTCTGCTTTATCTCTAACTCCTTTCATTCTCCCCCCTCCCCTTTGCTTTTTCAGACAAGCTTTCTCTCACTTACTCCCCTTGAGACTCCGGGAATTGTTAATATTTACTAAGCATTTATACAGATATATCACGGAGCAAGGCATCTGGGAGATATTAATAGCAATAATAATAAAAAGAAACAACTACAATACTAATAACTAATATTTATATATGCTTTAAGGCTTGCAAAAAGGCTTTCCATACACTCTTTCATTTAATACCTCAACTTAATCATGAAGGTATTAAGAACACACAGCTCTTGCCCTCTAGAAACTAAAAATTGGGAAGACAAGTTGTGGGCACAAAATAATTAATGCCAAAAAGCTATACATTATAAGGCCAACTGAGTGGTACAGATACTGAGAACCAGAGAAGCTCAAAGTGAGCTAGCACAGTGGATTGGGGCGGGGGCAGGGGGGAGAAGGGGAGGAGGGGGAGAAGGGGGGAGGGGGGAGTGTTACATGAAGGGAGATGTGAGTTGAGCTGGATTTTGAAGGAAGGGTAAGATTTTGATGGGTAAGAACAGGCAGGCATGGGCATTCAAGGTCAGGGAAAAATCAATATTGGTAAAGCCACAGAGGAGAGACATTCAAGTGAGTGTGGGTATTTAAGAAGGGGGTCACACATAGGGAAGTAGCAGTAGTAGGTTTGATTTAGTGAACTTGGTTTGGGCCTAGGCAATTGTATGATGGTGGCTGATTCTCTAACTGCCTTTGAGGTCTTTTCTGTAATGATGAATAGATTACAATAGATGTCACTTTCCCTAAAGGTGTCCTGCAGATGATTGTCTCTTTAACAGAAAACCTTCAAAACATGCCAGAACCTCATACAGATGGCTTATTGGTGTGTTAAGACCTATTTGAATTACTGCAATGGGAGCATTATAGAATGCTTTCACAGAAATGTAGAGGTGTTTTTTTTTAATTTTTTGTATATATTAGGAATAAAATCTTATTTTGCTCTTCAAAAAATTTATTTTTTCTTCAATGTGTCCAACACAGATCACAAACCTTCTTCCCCTTAGGAAATGGCATCGTCAGTTACTAAGGCCAAAAATTAAACAATCCCCCTAGCAACGAGAATCTTGGAACTTATCTAGGTCTGCTCAGAGATGACAGATAGAATCTCTGGCAGGATACATAGGAGAAAAAATGTTTGGGTTTTTTTTAAGTGCTACTAAGTCAAAGTATTTTAGGATTTCATTTAGTGGACAGACAAGGAGCCCTAATACATTAATTATTTTTGAGGCAAAGAACTGTTGGTTAAAGGATAAACATTTGTACCTTTACTTAATAACCTTGGCAAACTGCAAACTTTTTTCCCCTGGAGTACAAAAGTCAGCTTCAACCCAGTTAAGTTTGAAATTATGCTACATTTGAAATTAGTGGAATCCAGATACTTATAGTTTAGAGCAGTGCTTCTTAAACTGTGGGTCCCAACCCCATATGGGGTCATGAAAAATATGGCAGCAGTAAAAGGTTTCTGAATATGCAACAACCAAAAATTAATTAAAAATCAAATGTGTAATAAATCCGAGGCATTTCTGGCAGTGCTTACCCATGTTGCATCACAAAACTTCCCTAGAGTCTTGGTTCTGAACACAGAGCATGTGCATTTTGCCCCATGCATGCCCTCAGGCATGAAACAGGAAAAGGGATTTCAAATGGAAAAAGTTTAAAAATCCCTGTTAGTGACTGTTAGTCACGAAGTCCTCAGTTTGAATCTTGCCTCTGATAGTTGGCAGCTATGTGAGATGCACAAAACACAACCTCTCTGAGCCTCTATCTTATCGTCTGTAAAATGGGTATGATAATACCTGTGTTCAGAAGATCATAGACTTAGAGCTAGAAAGAGGCCTTAGAAGATATTGTATTCAACCACCTCATTTTCAGAGGAGGAAACTCAGGCACAGAGCTCAGACCCTTGCCCAGGGTCACACACCTAGTAATTGTCTGAGGTAGGATTTGAACCTGACTCTTCCTGACTCCAAGCCCAGCATTCTATCTACTACTCACTCTGTTCTGCCTAGATTGTTAACACCCACATGCATGCTATGAAGAGATTTTATTGAGAGAAATGATTATTTCTTTATTATATTAATAACCAATTATTGAATTAGATTAAAGGATTTTCTACTTCCTTATCCAAAATCATCCATTGTAGAACATCTTGGGAAAAACTTACCCAATGAGGTTGAAAGAATTGGTGAATTTCTGTTCATTGTGTTTGGTCAGACAGATCTGGAATAGAAATGGATTCCCTCTTTGATATGTATATTGATAAGTCTCTTTGGCCAAGACTTGGGTGATCCAAGTCATGTACCCCCAAGACCTTCATTAGAATGAGCTCACATCTCATTATAATGTTCATTTTCTCATTAATTGTTAAGCAATTAGAAATGATTGCCACCCTCAGGAACACCCACTTTTCCAAGGACATATAAGTTATGAGCCTGCCACCATGAGAGTTTTTGGCATTTGAGAGGGCCATTGACCTCTTTTGTTAATAACATGCTAGGATTATTAATAAAATGATAAATTACCTATAAACTATGTCTCTCGAACTTTTTAAATGTCACATTATGCAAACCTTAAAAACTCATAAAAGTAAATATTATTTTTATCAGTCAACAAGGATTTACTTACTATATGCCTTGCCCTATGCTATGAACCATGAGAATATAAAAGAAGTGAAATCTATGGTTCTTACCTTAAAGGAATCTACAGTCTGGTTAGTGATCCAAGGCATGTATACTTGAAACATGTTCTAAGATACAAACAATTTCAAAATTATGTGGTTCAGACTCTAAGAGATTAGTGATGCTAAGCAAATTTTTTGTAGTAAAGGTCGTAAGAGTTAAAAGGGACCTCAAAGGCTGAGTCCAACTTCTGTAATTAACAGATGAGGAAACTAAGGCCCAAGGAGGTAAAGATCACACACATAAAGTAAGATGTGGGATCTGAACCCAGATCCCCTGTCTTTAGAGCCAGTGTTTTGTCCACTGTACCATATTTGTGGCTGTAATATGAGAAGAGTGACAATGAAAAATTAGCGTAAAGGTGGCATTCAACATGGAATATACAGGAGAGAAAATCACCAAATCACAGGACCTCCTTTGCTTGATGACCTCCAGGAAGAAAGAACTCACTACCTCCTGAGGCAGCCTCTTCCACTCTTCCATAACTCTGCAAGCTAGGTTCCCATGAACATAAATAATGAATCCCATAAAGTGATTGAATTTATTCAAGTTTGCGCTATTCAAAGTTATAATTAAAATATGGCAATTGGTTCCAGCCTAATGGAAATAGACCACGCAAATTCAAATAATGTGACCACAGGATTCATTATTCACACTAATCTGGACCTAGCTGTAATTGTTAGGAACATGTTATGAGGCTAAATTTGCCTTATTATGACTTTTCCCCATCATTGTCAGGTCTGTTCTCCGGGTCCAAGCAAAACAAATCTCTAAGTATCTGAAAATGGCCTTTCCTCTCCCTCTCTATCCCCTCCCCCAAATATTCTATTTTCCAGGCTAAATATTCCCAGTTCCTTTATCCAACATGCCAAAAGTCTGATACTCTTCACCATTATGGCCATCTTCCTATGTATACTGTCCAGCTAATCAGTATTGTTCCCAAAATGTGGTGCCCAGAACTCAATATTATGTGATCTGACCAGGGCTGAGTGCAACAGAACTAGGCATCCCTAGTCCTGCCAGGTACTATTAATCTGTTGATATTGCCTTAAATAACTGTTTTTGCCACAATAGCATGTTGCCTGATGAAGAACTTTCAGTCCACTAACACCCCCAGATCTTTTTCAAAATGATGCCAGGAGACATTAAGGAAAAGCCCTTGAAATGCGTCCCTACCCAGATTCTCTGGTTGGTTTTTATCTCAGTGTAGGCTCTGTTGACCTTTCTAAGATGTCCATCCTTAATATCTTTTTTCCTTCAATTTTGATCTCTTTCATGAATCTTTCTGGGACCACTTCAATTCAAATCAACTCCCTTCCCTTCACTCAAGGTCCAGAGTACAAAATCAACCCGCTCCGTGACTGCACTGATCCATCACCCAAATGGCTACTTAAGTCAATCACCCTGTTCATATTCATTGCTGCAGCTGTCACACTATGAGCTATCTAGAGGAGGGTTATTTATGGACCAGCCCAGCTCAGCTTGGTGACAGTCTTGTTAAATAGTAAGAGTTGTAACTTTCTCATCAATTTGGTAGTAAATGGATGAAGAAGATGCCTCACAGATGGGTAATTGTTTTGATTGGATGGCATTGGGATGTCATGTAGCCCACCATATTAGAGCCCAGAAACAAGAAAACAGGTCCTATAGAGTGAGAAAACTTACCATTATACCAATAATTTAACAAAATATTTATCAAGCCCCTACTATGTGCACTCACTAATGAGCAATATAAGTCAGTATCAAGACGTGATCCTTATCCTCAAACTTTTTATTATTTAGTTGGGGAGAGAGGACATAAAAATACAAAATTAAATAACAAGTAATGATTAGAAGAGAAAGCTGCTTCTCTCTGGGCCTTTGTTTTTTCATCTGTAAAATGAGACATACTTCTTTGTTACTCTCTTCCTCTCAAGTCAATGTAATCATGTGTAGGATTCTTTCAGCTCCACAGAAGTAATCAATCAATTCTTTATTAAACATCTCCAAGTGATTTACAATGAGTTCAGAAGATGCCACAAAACAATTAGAGAAGAATAAATGAAAAAATAGAGTGGAAAATAACAACTAATATTTATAAGGCATTTGAAGGTTTGCAAAGCCCATTAGATGCAATGCCTCATTTGATGTTCACATCAACCCTATGACATGGATGCTATTATTCATTTCCTATTGTATTTTATTTCCTGCTCTTATATTATTTCTATTTTATAGCTGAATAAACCAAGGCTTAGAGATATTATTACTTGCCCAGAATGACACACTTGATAAATGACTGAGCAGGATAGTATGGACACTAAGTGTCCTAGGAGTGCAATTGAAGAAGAGATCATCATGGCATGGAGTGGTCAGGAAAAACTTTGGACAGAGGTCAGATTGTAGCTGGGCCTCAAAGTTAGGTAGGATTTATACATAGAAACAAAATGGAGGAAGACCACACGAATAGTATGACCAAAGTAAGATATAAATTCCTCCCAAGTTACTGTTGCTGGAATGATGCACCGAAGAGATGAACCATCTTGCAATACTGCTGTTATCCAATGGCTCTCAGATGTCTAAGACTGCTTGATACCAGCTGATGTTCTTTGTCCATAATATATTCTGCTGGTGTCCCTGGTAATGAAGGAACAGCTGTTGAACAAGGAGCCTGCCCCTGGCGATATCTGTTAATTGATGTGCTGTGTGTTTTTATGGGAGCTTTTAAAGGTGTTTTATCACTGACTGCAAGGGAAAACCCCCAGAATATCATTATTTAAAATCTAAGGGGGAAAAAAGAAAGAAAAAGAAGAAAGAACTTTAGGGAAAGTACTAAGTTAACATTAAGGATGTATCTCCACAATATTAAACCAACTGTTCGATTCAGTCTAAAAAATCAACCAAAACAAGTTGTTTGATGTCATGGCTAAAATCAGTTGGTTGGTTGACTAAAAAGTTCACAGTTGCACTGGTGTTTTTCATGCCAAGTGTCTATAACCTGAATTTGTCTATAATAATAACTCTTCATGACTGTTGTACTTTGAAGATTTCAAAATACTATATATATATATATATATATATGTATGTATATATATATGTATATGTGTGTGTATATATATATGTATATATACATATATATATATACATATATATGTTCTGTCATTTGATCTTTCAAAGCACTCTGTCAAGTAGGTAGCAAAAGAATTATACCCATTCTGAAGGTGGGAAAACTGAAAATCATAGAAGTGAAATGATTTACTCAGGGTCACATAGCTAATAAGTAGTGGTGCTAGGACTCAAACCCCAGTCTTCTAACTCCAAGGCCAGTTGATTGAATCCAACCTCAAACACTTATCAGCTGTGTGATCCTGGGAAAGTCACTTTAACTGCTGTCTTCCTCAGTTTTCTTCATGGTGATGACATAATAGTATCTACCTTCCAGGGTTGTTGGGGGGATGAAGTGAGATTTTTGTAAAGGGCTTTGTAAACCTTAAAGTACTATAGAAACATTAGCAATCATCATTTTCAGCACTAGCACCACCACCATCATCATTGTTATTATGAGTTATTATGTCCCACATACCATGGAGATTAGAGGAAAGAATAACATCTTTATGGTGTAATCACCCCTTAATGTAGCGTCCTTGATCTGGTATCCACAGACCACCAAGGGGTCCATGCATAGATTTCAGGGCATCCATGAGATAGGTAGATAGATAGATAGATAGATAGGTGGGTGGATAGATGGATGGATAGATGGATGGATGGATGGATGGATGGATGGATGGATGGATGGAGAGATGGAGGGAGAGAGAGATAGAATAGGTTCTTTTTGTAATCTTATTATTTTAGGTATTTTAAAGCATTCTGAGGGCATTGTTGGATTGCCAAAAGGTCCATTAAACAAAAAAAATTGTTAAGAACCCCTGCCTTATGAGATCTTAAGCTAGGACTGTCATACACAACGGGAGCTTTGACAGAGATAATTTTGTCCATCCCCTGCCTACAAGTGTGATCTTATATTAGCCACTGGGAGGGAGTGGAAGGAGGGAGGAGGTTATATGATCCGAATCATAATCTGATTTAGTAAGAAAAAGTGCTATGCCATGGACAAAACCAGGTATCTATAGAAGCAATGAATTGAATTGAATGCAATGGAATGTAAACGTCTTTGCAACACTTTGAACATTGTATAAGTTAGAGATATTATTTTTTTCCAGACCTGATTTCATTGATGTAGTTAACTCCAAATGAGGAAATTCTTAGCAAATCAGATTAGCAAGCACTGTGCAGTTTATAATATGAAGTTGTTGGCTAAAAGAGTGAGAAGTTGAGATCATGAGATCATAGATTTAAAGTTGTAAGGGGACAGAGAGGCAATCAAGTCCAACCATTTCATTTCTTAGAAAAGGAAACTGACGCATAGAGAAGTAAAGTGACTTGCCTAGGGTCACAGAATCAAGTCTTAAGGCCAGGTCTTTATGACTTGGAGGCCATCTCTCTAGTCATTATACATATCATACTTCCTCAAGGTTGATTGATGATGATGTTAATGCTGATCTTAATGGTAGTGATAAATAATGACCTAGAGGTCTGAGAAGCAAATGAAACAAATCCAGGAGAAGCAGAACCAAAACCGTAGGACTAGGGATGGAGAAATGGAAATCTGCCTTCATGGAACGAAGTCAAGGAAACACCTTAGAAGGAGAAGCACAAACCATCATCAACTAAATCTTTTGATCTCAACAGATTTGCTCTGGCTCCACTCCCTACTCAAACATCTGCATCTACAAAGTTAGGAGCTCACATGTTATAGAGTTTTAAATATTAGATTGCCAACTAGATTCAGTTAAAATATCTCAGGGGAAGCCACACAAAAGTTGACCTCCACCCCCTCAAAAAAAATTTTTTTGCCCATCAAGCAAAATATCATGACTCTCATCATCGCACAGTATAGCTGCTTGATGTCCATGCCCTTAGATATCACCCACCTATGCTTACCCATGTAGTTCTGCCTCCCAATGTCAAGAAAAGTAATAATGGAGTATGTGGGGCTGGGGGAGCTTGTTTTGTTCATCAAAGTACATTGGCTATAATCTTAATTAATGAAAAATGGGAAAAATCAGACAGGTTTGAGATATTTAAAATAATTTGCTTTTAATGACTTGGAAAGTGATAAAGATTAGAAAAGATATTTTTTCTAGTTTGGTTACAGAGTTGTAGATAAGATGCAAAACTCAACAAAATCACAAATCTGTAATATGTTGCACAATTATCATACCACTGAACTTGAATTAACTAACAGTACTTAAAGGAGTTGGTGGGAGAAGGTAAAAGGGGCTTTTTATAACAAGGTTAAGGGAAGGAAAATGCTTGTCTGAACTTGGTGGGATGTGCAGCTTCTTCTTTCTCTTAGTTTCAGCTTTAAAGTTAAAATACATAATGTAGTAAGATCCTAAGATTACTGACCTCAAGAGCCACATGGTCTCTGATACAGTCATGCCTAAAGGAATAGGGGAGGGATCAGAAGATGCTGTCAAAATATTGTACTTTGGCTGACCTTGTCACACAGAGTCTTTGCAGCCAGTCATTTGATGTATCTTATGCCTAAAATCGTAAGCAGTCTTATAGATAAGACATTCCCAAAGATATGCATGGTGTGGGGAAATACAAATGCAGACAAACAGGGAAAGTCACAGAGATAATCAGATTTCCCAGAATTTCCACCACACGGCCTCATTTGGCGTTTTTGTTCTTCCCTCCTGTTGAGCCACTCGGTACCAAAGTCATAAAACCATAGGTTTAGAGGCCATCAAATCCCAACTCATTTTACAGAGGAAAAAGTTATGGCTCCAAAAGTTGAAATGAATTTCCCAGGGTCACATAGCTATTAAATGTCTAAGGTGGGACATGATATATATTATATCATTATATTTATATAATATATTATATATAATTATGATATATCTATATAATATGCTGCATACAGTTATAATATATCTATATACTATATTGCATGCAATTATAATATGTTATAGCTATATAAGTTGTATAAAATTATATTAATTATATTATATTTATTATATCATTTATTATATCATATCATAACTTATCATATCATATATCATATCACATTATATTATATATCATACATAATTATAAAGCATCATACTATTATATTTATATAGTTATATGATGTTTACATAGTATATTTTATATAATTATAACATATATTATTATGTGAGAGCAACAACAAAAATAATAACTTGTTATGACACCACAACAAATATTTCTATGGCACTTATTATATGCCAGGCACTGCGCTGAGTATTTTCCAACTAGGATCTCATTGGATCCGTACCACAACTCTGTGATGCAGGTGCTCTGGTCATCCCCATTTTACAGCTGAGGAAGCTGAGACAAGCAAAAGTTAAGCGATCTGACAATGATCACACAGCTAGTAAGTTTCTGAAGCCAGATCTGAAGCTAAGTACTCCTGAGCGCCAAGCCGATGCCCTGTCCTCCACATCACCCTACTTCTCTACCGCTTACTACATGCGAGCCAGTTTATGGAAGACCAGTCCAGAGTTCTAGGCAAGCTCTGCTTTTAAAAGCTGCCCACAGGTAAGCCCAAAACAGGAGAGAGACTGGAGCCTCTCTAGCACTATTCGCAGTAGCTGCTGTTTACCGCATCTCAGCTTCCCTGACTCCTCCTCGATGGTGCTAACAATCCATCAAATGGATGCCTTTTGACTAGTTCCATCATGTGTTCCATTATGCATACTGTACAGGTGCATACCAGCTGAGGAAAAGCACTGGAGATTGCTAGTAAGTAAACATGCAATTCTTTTTCTTAAATTTATGCCTGCTTATTCTGTTTCATTTGCGCATTGTGTGCATGTGTGTTTGTGATTTGTTTGTGATAAATGTCTATGTTGATTCTATCTCGTTAACAGAGGTAATAGAGACCAGGGATCATAGTACTCACCATCTCCCTAGCACAGGACCATGATGGAAGGCCTCCAACATATTGGGTAGGTTCCCTGTCCTGAACTCGTGAAAGATCATGGACAAGAATCACACAGGATGAGCAAGCATGGATAGCTTGCAATTTGCATCTTTAGAAAGAACTTCCAAATTAATGAGATCACAGATATGTTTAAGTATTTAAGCACTAGAGGACAGACATTGTCTAATTCGCGGACTGACGAGGACAAAATTGGGAATAGTGAAGTTTGCCCAAAATGCCCTCAGTTTCCCAGATTCCAAGCTCTTTCCTTTCCCTGCAACAAATTCCCTGTGCCCTAGTTCTCTCTCTCTCTGTCTCTGTGTCTCCGTCTCTGTCTCTCTCTCTGCCTCTCTCTCTGTCTCTCTCTGCCTCTCTCTCTGTCTCTCTCTGTTTCTCTCTCTCTCTGTCTCTCTCTCTGTCTCTGTTTCTCTCTCTCTCTCTGTCTCTCTCTCTCTGTGTCTCTCTCTCTCTGTCTCTCTCTCTCTCTGTGTCTCTGTGTCTGTCTCTCTCTCTGTTTCTCTCTCTCTCTCTCCCTCCCTCTCTCTCTCTCTCTCTCTCTCTCTCACTCTCTCTCTGTGTGTCTCTCTCTCTGTCTCTCTCTCTCTCTGTGTCTCTGTGTCTCTCTCTATCTCTCTGTCTCCCCAAACCTCTCTCTCTCTCTCTCTCTCTCTCTCTCTCTCTCACACCCTCTCTCTCTCTCTCTCTCTCTCTCTCTCTCTCTCTCTGTCTCTCTCTCTGTCATCCCCCTATTTCAGAAAAGGCTGTGCTCTGCCTCACATACAATTCAGTGTAAGTTTGTCATCTCCTAAGGGCATTTGCTTTTTAAGCTTTATTTCTCACTGCGGAATTAAAGTCTTTGCCCCTGCTAGAGCTGTCTGGGTGGCAAACTGGGTGGAGTTCTAGGTCTGGAATCAGTAAGATATGAGTTTTAAATCTGCCCTCACACCTTTACTAACTGTATGACCCTGAACAACACAATTAACCTCTGTTATCCTGCCTTCTCAACTATGAAATGGAGATAATAGTATCACCTTTTTCCTGGGGTTGTTTTGAAAATCAAATGAGACACCCGTAACTTGCTTAGCATAGCGTCTGGCACATAGTAGGTGCTTAATAAATGCATACGATTTTCCCCCTTGCCCTTTCCCTGTTAAAGGGATTTCAGGCATTATCTCCAGAAGGAGGAGGGAGTTAGCCAAAAAAAAGAGCCTTGCTGGTACTACAGTTATCCCTTCCACATAGCAACTTTCCCCATCCTGGTTTCCATATATCATGGGTTGTCAGAAGAAATTAAATGGGAATTTGGGGGGAGTTTTGCAGAATCTGAAGACGACAGACAAAGGCCAACAGATGACACAGAGCCTATGACCAAATACTTAACCCAAATTTTACAATAAGGTACTGTAAATACTCCATTAAAAGAAAAAGAAAAAATTCAGACTTCTTCTCTGGCACGAAGGGAGGGCCAAAAAATTTACCTGGATTTTCCAGATTGTGGGGGGCACCACACCCCTAACCCCTAATGTGGAAGGGATAACTGTATTTAAATGGCATCATATTCCTGATGTCTCCTCAGTTTATGTGGACTGTAACGGGGACTACAAATCATAATATCACAGACCTAGAGCTGGGAGGAATCTTAGAGATCATTTAGTCCAAGCCTCTCATTTTACAGGTGAGAAAACCATCCCAAATCATAGATGTGACTTGTCCAAAGTCACATAGGTAGCAAATAGTAAGGATGAGATATGAGTCCAGGGCCCCTGACCACAAATCCAGTCTTCCCTTTGACATCTCGCTGAATAACAATTGACAGTCCTCTTATGACATTCATTCCATGGTTTCTGACGGATTTGGCCCTCCTTCTTGTCCAGGGACACAGAGAACACCATCAAGTAAGAGGGCATACATAATTTGGAGGTGAGGAGATAGGGACCAAATCTGTGATTAGTGAATGGATCTCCTGGATGAGGAAACTTCCCCTACCAATACAAGTTGGCAACTCCTCTGCAACTTAAAGTCTTAGAAAATTATCTAGGCACTGAGAGGTAAATGGAATTTTTCATTGTGGCGTATGGTCCATATTGGCAGCTAGGTGGTGGAGTGGACAGAGCATTAGGCTGGCAGTCAGGAAGACCTGAGTTCAAATCCAGCCTCAGACGCTTAGAAGCTGTGCGACCCTGGGCAAGTCATTTAACCTCCGTTCGTCTCAGTTTGCTCATCCCTAAAATGGGGATAATAATAGCACCTACCTCCCAGGGTTGTTACGAGGATCAAATGAAATAATAATTGTAAGGTGCTTAGATAGTGTGTAGCACATAGTAGGTGCTATATAAATGTTAGCTATCATTATTATTTTATTATTATTATTTTCAGTCAAAGGTGGTACTTGAACTCACATCTTCCTGGCATCAAGGCAAGATCTCTATTTGCTACTCTACATTCTCCCTTTTAGAAGTAAAAGTGCTAGAAAAATGTAAAAACCACTAGTTAATTACAATAATAGTTCAATGCCATTCTCCTACTCCCGGTTGGAAATCTTGCTTCAGTTCTTTGAATGGTTACCGTTGTGACTGATCCAAGACCAAAATCCAAAGTGTCCTAGGTGTATATTGGTGTTGCTCCCACCTTTTCTCTACCCTCAAGGCACCTACTTCAGGCCCCTCATCATGCTATACTTGTGCCATACGAGGTCTGTTATCTTTAGCCTCATGAAATTCTTGCCCACTAGGAACAAGGAAGTGCCAGACCCCTCTCATCACTGGCATTTCCCTTTCCTCTATCTCAGTCCCACAAGACTCAGTTATCAAACATCATGTCACGTGCCAGTTAGCTGAGGCCTTCTAGAGACAGTATCCTCCCCCTTTGTTAACTAAACCATCAGAGGCTCCAGTGGAGAGAATTTCAGCTTGGATGGAACAGAAGGTGATACTACAGGAGAACAACAAATATCCGACCTGGACAGTCTTCGAGATGGCTTGGCAAGGAAAATGTCTTTAAGAGTCCATGCAGTTGTCTTTGAGACTCCTTGCCGAGGAAAATTCCCTACTTGTCATCAGTGGTGTGGAAACACCACTTGCTCATTAGAAGAATAAAACAGTAATGATCTCTAAAGGAGAAAATTTGCCTCCCCTACACACACACACACACACAACTATTCATCTATATCTGTAGCTATATCTATGGCTAATTATATATTTTACATATATATGCATATATACATGTAATTATATATTTATCTATCAACCTATCCATATAGAGAGGGTGAAGGGGGTGACTAGATGATGTCTAAACTTCCTTTTAGCTCCAAACTCTTGTTATATTACGAGATGTCTGGGGACAGGTAAAACTATAATGCCCTCAGAACTTGTAAGACTGGAGTATTTAGAGACAAAATAGATCGCACAACTCATCTAGACCAACCTCCTCAATTTTACAGATGAAGAAATTAAGGCATAGGGGCTTAAGAGGCTTGTCCAAAGTTATAGTGGGTAAATGGCTCTTGGTTCCACCTATTCAAATATCTAACCTGGACACTCTTTGAGGCTACTTTCTAAGGAAATTTCCCCACTTGTCTTCAGTAGTATGGAGAGACTGCTTGCTCAGTGGGAGACTAAAACAGGGATGATCTCTAAAAAGAAAAGTGCATACACACACACACACACACACACACACACACACACATGTACTTTGTCACTGACCTGTCCGCCTGCTTGACTTGACTGTGCGTTTCCAGGGAAGAACTGCTAAGTCAGCATGTGAGAGAGCAGCTATATAGCCATGAAAGATGCCTTGGCTAGAAGCTTTTAAAATATACCACCCAGCCCTGAGGCTTCAGAGATTGAGTGTTTTGCTCTGGGTTCTGACTCATGGTGACTTGTGGGCCTTATTAATCCTCAGCATGGGAAAGGGGACAGACAGCATCAATCAACTCCATGTCTTTCATTATACCTCCCATGTGTCATCTGACCACTGAAAAGAGAGAAAGGAATCCATGTGGCTAAAGGTCTAAGCCTGGTTCCTTCAGAGCTTCCATGAAAGCACAAAAGAGCCCCACCTTGCCAGTGACTCATTCATTGGAGATAAAGATTCATCTTTGGATACTCAACCTATCTTAAGCAGGCACCTGCATGATATGATTGATGGATTCTAATAGCAATAATTATAATAACCAACACTGATGCAGCTCTTTAAGGTTTACAAGACACTTGGTGTACATTGTCTCATTTAAGCCTTGGGGTAATTCATCAACAGGTATTTTTTCAGATGATACAACTGAGACTTGGAAAGATAACATGACTTGCCCCTATTGACTCAGCTAGCAACTTATTTGGGAGAAGCAGTATTTGTATGCAAGACTCACTGATTCCAAAGTCCAGTATCTTATTCATGGTAGCAGACTTCTTTTTTTTATTAGTTAATTTATTTATTTTTAGTTTTCAACATTCACTTCCCTAAGTTTTGAATTTTCTCCTCTTCCTTTCCCCCTCCCTCCCCAAGATGGCCTGCAATCTGATATGGGTTCTACATATACATTCCTATTAAGTATATTTTCATATTAGTCATGTTGTATAGAAGAATTATAAAGAATGGGAGAAATCATGAAAAAAAAACAAAAAAGAAAATAGTCTGCTTCACTCCGCATTCTGACTCCATAGTTCTTTCTATGGATGTGGATGGCATTTTCCACCATGAGTCATTTGGAGTGGTTTTAGTTCTTTACATTGCTGAGAAGGGCTAAGTCAATCAAAATCAGACATCGAACACTGTGGCTGTTACTGTGTACAATGTTCTCCTGGTTCTGCTCACTTCACTCAGCATCATTTCATATAAGTCTTTGCAGGTTTTCTGAAGTCTGCTTGTTCATCATTTCTGATAGCACAATAGTATTCCATTACATCCATTCTGTTACATGTATCACAACTTGTTCAGCTATTCCTCAGTTGATGGGCATCCCCTCAATTTCCAGTTCTTGGCCACCACAAAAAGAGCTGCTATAAATATTTTTGTACATGTAGGTCCTTTTCCCATTTTTATGATCTCTTTGGGATACAGCCCTAGAAGCAATATTGCTGGCTCAAAGGGTATTCATGTTTTTATAGCCCTTTGGGCATAGTTCCAAATGGTAGCACACTTATTTAAGGAATAGCTCCTCTACCCAAAGATATAGCTCTTTTTCATCAAGTAAATAATATTCATAAATCTCTTAGCAACAGTGTCTGGCACATAATAGGCACTTAATAAATGCTTCTTCTTCTCTTACCCTTATTTGTCTTTTGAGAGCACTTCAAATCACCAGTTTTCTCCTCCGTTAGAATATAAGATCCTTGAGGGCAGAGGTTGATTCATTTTTATCTTTTTTATCGCCAACCCTTCGCACAATCCATGACACATAGTAAGTGCTCAATAAATGCTTTTTAAGATTGAGTCATTTCATTCACTCAATTCATTCATCTATTTGCCTTAGTGTGGCTCTGGATATCCTTCCCAATGGACAGACTGATGGTTTGGTGTGAGAGAGTTTTCAGTAAGAATAGAATCTGCCATGTTCCTCTTTGTGATCTAGATTCTTGAGAGGGAAGGAATGAAGGAATTTGACAATCACACCCTTTAAGAAAATGCTAGAAGGAGGAAAAGAAAAGAAACGTACTTTCCCTTCTGTTCCCCATACTATCCTATTTTCCAGCTTCTCCTGCTGGGAACTGTAATCCAATCAGCCCTCTTAGTGCTTCCATTCCTCAAACTCCTCATTCCACCTTCCATCTCTTTACTTTTTATCCCTCGTGCCTGGAATTCCCTTCCCTCCTCCTCTCTGGGAGAGCTAGGTAGTGGTGCAGGGGATACAGTGCTAAGCCTAGAGTCAGGAAGACCAATCTTCCTGAATTCAAATCCAGCCTCAGACACTTAACAACTACGTGACCCTGGGCAAGTCATTTAACCCTGTTTGCCTCAGTTTCCTCATCTATAAAGCTAGAGAAGGAAATGACAAACCACTTCAGTTTCTTTGCCAACAAAACAGTTGACACAACTGAAAAACAACTCAACAACAACAACCACCTCATCTCCATCTCTCAGCTACTTTGGCTTCTTTGAAGTGCAAGCTAAAATCCTGCCTTCTACAAGAAGCTTTCCTCAGTCCTCCTTCTCCCAGAGATAATTCCCAATTTATCACTGTTTGTATGTAGTTGTTTACATGTTGTCTCCCCTGTTAGACTGTGAGCTTGAGAACAGAGCCTGTGTTTTTATTTTGTCCCCAGCAGTGCCTTACACATGATCGACACTTAATAACGCTTGTTGACTGACTGACTCCACTTCTTATAATCCCTTAATTCCTTCAAAACTCTACTCAAGCAACACTTTCTGCAGGAAACCCTTCCTGATCTGCGCATCTGCTCCTGCCTCCCCCTGTGGTATTTGCTTTGAGTTTATTTTGTATTCAGGGACAGGAGCTAGAACTATGATTTCATTGGCATTAGGAATTCCTTGTTGAGAAAACTCCCTCTACCAATGCTGATATGCAACTTCTCGGCTTTATTTCAGTTATAACAAATAATGTTATATTACGTCATGTCATGTCATGTCATATATGTTATGTTATATCTCATATCATATCATATCATATCACATCATATCATATCATATTATATTATATTATATTATATTATATTATATTATATTATATTATATTATATTATATTATATTATATTATATTATATTATATTATATTAAATATATATCAGCTACATCAGATTGATAGCACAGTGGATAGAGTGTTAGATGGAAGCAGGGAGAACTGAATTCAAATCCAGCCTCACACACTAGCTGTGTGACCCTGGGCAAGTCACTTAATCTTTGTTTGCCTCAGTTTCTTCTTGTGTAAAATGGATGATAAGAGCACCTACCTAGCCGAGTTGTTAGGAAGATAAAATGAGATTATATTTGTAAAGACTTAAGGTGGTATATAAATACTAATTTATTATTATTTTAGGGGAAGCTTGGAGGCACAGTGGATAGAGTATTTGTCCTGGAGTCAGGAAGACCTGAGTTTAAATGTGACCTCAGAAACTTACTAGCTGTGTGACCCTGGGCAAGTCATTTAACTTTTGTTTGCCTCAGTTTCCTCATCTATAAAGTGGGAGTAATAGGAGCACCTACCTAGCAGGGTTGTTAGGAGAATAAAATGAGATATTTGTAAAGCATTTTGCCAGCCTTAAGGTGCTATATGAATGCTAGTTATTATTTTAGGGAAAGCTAGGAGGCACAATGGATAGAGTGCTGGGCCTGGAGTCAGGAAGACCTAAGTTTAAATGTGGCCTCAGACACTTACTAGATATGTGACTGTGAGCAAGTCACTAATCCACTCTTTGCCTCAGTTTCTTCAACTGTAAAATGGGGATAAATAATAGCACCAACTTCCCAGAGTAGTTGCAAAGCTCAAAAGAGAATACATTCCTAAAGTGCCCAGTGCCTGGAACATAGAAGGTACAACATAAAAGCTTATTCCCTTCCCTTCTCAGCAATTTATAGTTTTTAAGAGTTGCCTAGGGCAAGGGTATCAAGCGCATGCCCTCAACACTTCCAAGGACAAACTGAACCAGGTAAAAGTATGATTAGGAAAGTTAACAAAAACAATAAAAGTATAATAAAACAATGATAGTTTTACATTTTAAAACTAAGTCAAGATGCTGCCACAGGGATCCTTGTATACCAATTATTGCCTTTCAGTTGTGTTTGAGTTTGACACCACTGGCCTGGGGCACCGAGAAGTTGAGGGACTTCCCTCAAGCCACACAGTGAATCTGCGTCAGAGGCAGGACCTAAAATCAATTCTTCCTGGCTCTGAAGATAGCACTCTAATCAATGAAATAGACAATCTATCTATTGCCTTTCCAGCTTGCATATACATCGAATCAGCTGGGGCATTATAAATGGATAGCTGACCTTGAAATCAGGAAGATCTGGCTTTAAGTCCTGCCCCATGACACATGTTGGCAGTTACCCTGGGCAAGTCACTTAAATTCCCTGTGTTCTAGACAATTTTCTAAGACTATAATTTGCAGATTACTTACCCAGCCTCCTTGCTAGAGAACATTTCTTCAACTAGGAATTCCTTACATTTATGAGATCAGTTCTTATCAATACATTTAGTGAGGTACAGAGTTCTTATTCCCTTGTACTTATAACTGCATTAGGACTTTTGGGATATCCTGTAAATAGTTATATATATATATATATATATATATATATACACACACACACACATATACATATATGTATGTATATATACATATATGTATGTATATATATACATACATATATATATATATGTATGTATGTATGTTGTCTCCTTGCCCTTGAGGGCAATAACTGTTTCATTTTTGCCTTGATATCAAGACAAAAATTGTCTAGCACTGCCTAGCAGAGTGACTAACACATGATTGGTGATTTTTAAAAGTTTGTTGATTGATTCAATAAAGCCTTTTTATTCATCTTAGTATGATTGTGGATATCCTTCCCAAGGATAACAGGAAGTATCATTATGGAATCAAGAAGTTTTCTTTGTCACTCCCTTCCTTTTCTGTTTTTCCCCCTCAGATGTCCCCCACCCCTCCAACAAAGCAATTGTCTTCTTTTCACTTCCACTAAGTCATTGACTTAAATAATCGACTTCAAGAATCCCTTACTCCATTGATGGGGGCCACCTAGCCAATGAGGCAGAACACCAAACACCTATTTACTTCCTGATCTTTGTGATCTACTATTATATGACAAAATTTCTGATTTTCTGTGGCTACAAAAATTCATCACCTATTGGCCAACCTGGTGACAAGACTCTCCATGGTTGGGCTGATCCTCTTACAAAAGATACAGCCAATTATCATACCCATTTTTTATGCTTTTCCAGCTTTGTTGAGACATCTGTGTAATTAAAGTCAGCCTGGTGTAGTAGATAGAGAGATGATTTCATGGGCAGGACAACCTGGGTTTGAGTCCCAAGATCACCTCTACAATATGAAGTACCAGAGGAAAACCTTAGTGGATAAAATCAGTAACACATCAGTTAGCCTAGGAAAGGAGTTCAAAAGGAATGATGCCATAATGGTGGAATTTAAAGCAGTGACAAAAGATTGGGGGAAGTTGTGCCTTCCCAGCACCCTTCACCTCCCATTCTGCTAAAAGGTAAAGCTGTTACCAACATGCCTCTGGATTCCCATTTGGGTCTTGGGAAGTGATATTACAGAATCTAGGAAGGACAAGAGCCAAAGATGGATGTAAAAAGCTAGATGTGTCTGAGATGTCCCAGCCTTTATTCCTGGCAGAAACAATAGTCTTGCTGAGCGGAGGGAGAGAGACTTAGCAAGATGGGATTGTTGCTGCAGGGACCAGAGCTGTTTGGAAGCACCAGTTTTTCAAACCCCAAGAGGGCGAGGAAGAATTAAAGAAGATGCTCCAGAGAGGATAGTCTACAAGACCAAGAAGAGACCCCAGTGGTGTTCTAGCCCAAACTTTTCCTTTTACAGTGAGGAAACTGAACCCCAGAGAAGAATCAGAAATGTATTACAGGTGCTCAGTAGTTTTTTTTCATAAATAGTCTTTTTTTTATCAAGAACTTAACAGACATTGACAAACATTTCAACATAGGAAAAGACAAGGCCATTGTTTGTATGAGAAGCTGAACTTTGGTTACATCAAGATGTGGTTGTTTTCACCAAATCAAGGTGTTTTATTTGCTGTTCTTGCTCTTGTTGACTGTTCTGGATGGAGACCTTTCTCTAGGTTTTATTTTTCTTTTTTTAAAAATTTTATTTTCCCCAATTACATGTAAAAACAATTTTTAACATTCACTTTTAAAACTTTCAGTTCCAAATTCTCTCCCTTCCTCCCTCCCCACCCCACCCCACCCCCATTGAGAAGGCGAGCAATTCTATGTCGTTATACATATGTAGTCATGCAAAATGTATTTCCATGTTAGTCATGCTGTGAAAGAAAACATAGACCAAAAAAAAACCCTCAAGAAAAATGAATAAAGTTTAAAAAAGAGGATGCTTCAATCTGTATTCAGACACCATCAGTTCTTTGTCTGGGGATGGATAGCATTTTTCATCCTAAATCCTTCACAGTTGTCTTGGATCATTGTATTGCTGAGAATAGCTAAGTCATTCACTGCCTCTCATCTTACAATATTGCTATTACTTTGTATACAGTACATTTCACTTTGCATCAGTTCACGTAAGTCTTTCCAGGTTTTTCTGGGTGCATCCTACTCATCATTTCTTATAGCACAATGGTATTCCATTACAATCATGTAGCACAATTTGTTCAGCCATTCATTCCCTAATTGATGGGCACCCTCTCAATTTCCAACTATCTGCCACCAGAAAAGAGCTGCTATAAATATTTCTGTAAATGTAAGTTCTTTTCTGTTTTTTATCTCTTTTTGGATACAGACCTAGCAGTGGATACAGACCTAGGTCAAAAGGGCTGCATAGTTTTATAGACCTTTGGGCACAGTTCCAAATTGCTATAAAGAATGGTTGAATCAGTTCACAACTCTACCAATAATGCATTAATGTCTCATTTTTTCCACATCCCTCCCTTCAGCATTTGTCATTCTCTTTTTCTGTGCTATTAGCCAATCTAATAGGTATGAGGTGGTATTTCAGAATTGTTTCAATTTGCATTCCTTCAATCAATAGCAATTTAGAGCACCTTCTCATATGGCTATAGATAGTTTTGATTATTTCATCTGAAAATAATTCATATCTCTTGATCATTTATCTATTGGAGAATGACTCCTATTTTTTTTAAAAATTGACTCAGTTCTCTATATACTTGAGAAATGAGACCTTTACCAGAGAAACTTGCTTCAAAATATTTTCACATTTAATATCAGTAACAGTATTTTCCTCCATCCTATTCCCTCCCCATTTTATCCTATTCTCTCTCTTCTTTCACCCTGTCCCTCCTCAAAACTGTTTTGCTTCTGACTACCCCCTTCACCAATCTGCCATCCCTTCTATCACCCCTCCCCTTCTCTTATCTCCTTCCCCTCCTACTTTCCTGTAGGGCAAGACATCTGAGTGTTTATGTTATTCCCTCTTTGAGCCAATTGTGATGAGAGTAAGGTTTATTCACTCCCCCTCCCCCACTTCACCAATCTTCACCTCCATTCTAAAAGCTTTCTCTTGCCTCCTTTATGTGAGATAATTTACCCATCCTACCCCTCCCTTTCCCGTTATGCCAGTGCATTCTTCTTTCTCGCCCTTTTTTTTAAGATATCATCCCTTCATATTCAATGCACACCTGTGCCTCTGCCTATATATACTCCTAACTTCCATAATAATGAGAAAGTTTTTATGTCATAAGTATCATCTTCCCATGTAGGAATGTAAACATTTTAACCTTGTTAAGACCCTTATGATTTCCCTTTTCTGTTTACCTTTTTATGCTTCTCTTGAGTCTTGTTTTTGAGTCATATTTTCCATTCAGCTCTGGTCTTTTCATCAAGAATGCTTGAAAGTCCTCTACTTCATTGAATATCCATTTTTTCCCATTTTTTTACTTACTTTTGCTGGGTAAGTGATCCTTGGTTGTAATCCTAACTCCTTTGCCCTCCAGAATAATATATTCCAAGCCCTCCAGTCATTTAATGTAGAAGCTGCTAAATCTTGTGTTATCCTGACCATGGCTCCACAATACTTGAATTGTTTCTTTCTGACTGCTTGCAATAATATTCCAGAGAATTTTCATTTGGGGATCTCTTTCAGGAGGTAATGAGTGGATTCTTTCAATTTCTACTTTACTCTCTGGTTCTAGACTATCAGGGCAGTTTCCCTTGACAATTTCTTGAAAGATGATGTCTAGGCTTTTTTTTTACCATGGCTTTCAGGTATTCCTATAATTTTTAATTATCTCTCCTGGATTTATTTTCCAGGTTAGCTGTTTTTCCAGTGAGATATTTCATGTTCTCTTCTTTTTTTTCATTGTTTTGGTTTGTTTTATTGTTTCTTGATTTCTCATAAAGTCATTAGCTTCAATTTCCTTAATTCTACTTTTTAAAGAGTTTTTTCTTCAGTGAATTTTTGTACTACTTTTTCCACTTGGCCTATTCTGTTTTTCAAGGTGTTATTTTATTCAGTATTTTTTATGTCTCCTTTACCAAGTCATTGACTCTTTTTTTCTTGATTTTCTTGCATCACTCTCATCTCTCTTCCCAATTTTTCTTCTATCTCTCTTACTTGATTTTAAAAATCCTTTTTGAGCTCTTCCATGGCCTGACACCAATTCATATTTTTCTTGGAGGCTTTGGATAGTGGAGCTTCAACTTTGTTTTCTTCTTCTGGGTAAGTGTTTTGATCTTCCTTGTCACCATAGTAACTTTCTATGGTCAGAATTTTTTTTTCTTTTGTTTGTTTGTTTTTCTAGTTTATTTCTTGACTTTTAACTCTTTGTTAAAGTGGGGCTCTGCTTCCAGGATGGAGGGTGTACTGTCCCAAGCTTCAGGGATTTTTGTGCAGCTGTTTTCAGAGATATTTCTGGGGACCTGTAAGTTTTCAGTTCTTCCAAGGTGGCATGATCTAAGGAGAGGTGTATTTACTACTCCCCTGGCCTTTGCTCTGCTTTGTGTGTGACAACAAGCACTCTTTACTTCCTTGGCACTGTGACGAGGGTTCCTTTTCCACTGCAGCTCTAGTGTGCTGGTGTTCCTCCTCACCCTGGGACTAGGACCCAGCTCTGCGATCCAGATCTGAGTATGGGCAAAGCAACAGTGTCCTGCCCCCCACTGCCAGCAAAGAGACTCTCATAATCTTCTAATCAGTTGTCCAACCCCCTTGTCTTCTGTGGGCTGAGAATTCCAGAAGCAGCAGGTGCTAATACTGATTCATTGACTTCCAAGGCTTGCTCCTGGTTTGCTGGTCCTGAATCTGTGCTGGTGATACCCACACTAGACTGAGCTCCACTCTCATCCAGGTTCAATAGACTTTTCCTGCTGACCTTCTAAGTTGTCTTTGGCATCTGTGGACTAATAGGTCTGGAAACCACCACTGCTGCCACTGATTCAGTCACCCAGAGGCTTGCTCCTAGTTTGCTGCAGCCCAGTCTGTGCTGACATGGACTGTGCTGTACCGTGTTCCACTCTCACTCAGGTGTGACAGACCTTTCCTGCTGACCTTCTAAGTTGACTTTGGCTGGAACATTATTTCACTCCACCTATTTGCGGGTTCTGCCACTTCAGGAATTGTCTTATGGCATTATTTAAAGGTGTTCAGAGGGGTTTGGGGGAGGGCTCAGACAAATTGCTACCTTTTCTCCACCATCTTGGCTTCACCTCTTCTCTAGGTCTTTTTCAAGATGTTTTTAAAAAAGAATATTAATAAACATATGATGAATAAAAATGAAGAAATAAATCAATGAATGTTAGAAAAGAACACTCTCTAACCCCGTGTGAAGTTAGGAGCAGATAGATGGTAGAGAGGATAGAGCACCAGACTTGGGGTTAGGAAGCACTGTGTTCAAGTCCTGCCTCAGACACTTACCACGTGACTCTGGGCAAGTCACTTAAGCCCTCTGGGTCTTAGTATCCTTATCTTTGAAATGAAGGAGTTAGGCACAGAGGTTCCCAAACTTATTTAGCTTACCACCTCCTTTTCAAAGAAAAAAAATTACTCATTGCCCCTCCTGGAAATCTACTTCC
Source organism: Trichosurus vulpecula (assembly GCF_011100635.1). NCBI lineage: Eukaryota > Metazoa > Chordata > Mammalia > Diprotodontia > Phalangeridae > Trichosurus > Trichosurus vulpecula. The sequence continues at coordinate 52,350,790 of NC_050581.1, read as the reverse complement.
TTTAATGCTTCAACAGTTATTTTGAAATTTGTATTATTTTTTTAAAAACATATTTTTTAAAATGACACATCTTAAAATTTAATAATTAATTTGTGGGGTTTTTCCAGCATTGAAATTTTGATGACATAATATTGGGTCATGTAACCTTATAGTATCGTGTAGTAAACAAGTCATTACAGCTGGACTCTGACAATGAGCATCACTTTTGCCTGCCAGCACTTGCTTGCTAAGACCTGTCGGCAGACTTGACCACTGATCAGTTATACCTTTCATTTTGTGTGTTTATCTGGAAAATAATGTAATCACTACAACTTTAACTCTGTTACACAACAGATGAAACATGTATGAATGATTTTTCAATTTTTCCTTATCTTCTCTACTCTTCTTATGCTTCCACCACCCCCTTATTTTTATTCAAAGCCCCCCAGTTGCACTCAAGGCTACTACCACCCCCCTGGATTGTTCCAGCAGCCCCCAGGGGGTGGTATCTTCCACTTTGGGAACCTAAGGAGACGATTACTAAGACACCTTTCAGTTCTGAACTTTCCATTGTATAATGTTGGCTGTACAAAAATATGAACAATGACAAATTATAATTTGAAGGCAGCTAGGTGGTGCAGTGGGTAGAGCACTGGGCCTGTTGTCAGGAAGACCTGAGTTCAAATCTAGTCTCAGGCATTTACTAAGAATGTAAGGTCCTTGAATGCAGGGCCATTTACATTTTTGTCTTTTTATCTCCAGTGCCTAGGCTACTGTCTGGCGCACAGTTGGTGCTTAATCAATGCTTATTTAATTGAATTGAATTCTTGGGAGGAAAATTCTCTTAGGGAACTAAGGTAGTTTTAGCTTTTAAAGGTAAATTATTTGGTTCTCTTGGGATATCTGAGGAAACCAGGCAAAAGAAAGGGCAACTGAAATAAAAAAAAAAAAAACAGATGGGGAATCACTACTTGTTAACAGGGGCCAACTGCAGAATAGCCCTTTGCAAAGAAATACAGCTCACTCTCTCTCTGTCTCTCTCTGTCTCTCTGTCTGTCTCTGTCTGTCTCTGTCTGTCTCTCTCTATCTCTATCTATCTATCTCTCTGTTTCTGTTTCCCTCTGTCTCTGTCTGTCTTTCTGTTTCTGTCTATCTCTTTCTTTATCTGTCTCTCTGTCTCTCTCTGTCTCTCTCTGTCTCTCTCTGTCTCTCTGTCTCTCTCTCTCTCTCTCTCTCTCTCTCTCTCTCTCTCTAACTCTCTGTCTCTGTTTCCCTCTGTCTCTGTCTGTCTTTCTGTTTCTGTCTGTCTCTTTCTTTATCTGTCTCTCTGTTTTTTGTCTCTCTCTGTCTCTGTCTCTGTCTCTCTGTCTCTCTCTCTCTCTCTCTCTCTCTGTCTCTGTCTCTCTCTCTGTCTCTCTCTCTCTCTCTCTCTCTCTCTAACTCTCTGTCTCTGTTTCCCTCTGTCTCTGTCTGTCTTTCTGTTTCTGTCTGTCTCTTTCTTTATCTGTCTCTCTGTCTCTGTCTCTCTCTGTCTCTGTCTCTGTCTCTCTGTCTCTCTGTCCCTCTCTCTCTCTCTCTCTCTCTGTCTCTCTCTCTGTCTCTGTCTCTCTCTCTGTCTCTCTCTCTGTCTCTCTCTCTCTCTCTCTCTCTCTCTCTTTTCACTGGACTTCACACTAGTAAAGCAACCAAATGCTTCAAAGCTTTTGCTGGAAGGAGGAAGAGAACTCTCAAGTTTGGACATCAGTTTAAAAGGAAACCAGTAGAATTTACCACAGGCATGTCTATCAGAGACAGGCAGCCTTCAGAATTGGCAATTCCCTCTTTCAGCACAGGGAACCAGGTCTGTTATGAGTCTGCAAAAGCACTTAATTTGTGTTTAACTCCCTCCATAAAGTTTACAGTCCACTCCAGCCAGAAATCCAGATAGGCTTAAGCCTATATAGCAAGTCTCAAATGTTCCCTCGTCCCCAGTCTCTGAGACACACCATGTGACTAGACCTACAGAAGAGGCACACACCCACTCAGAATGATCAACTGGGTTTTAATTACTTGACATTTGCTAGGGGAAGTGGGGAGGGAGGAAGGGAAACCCTTCCCAAATCAGAACTGTTTTGCAGAGTATTATTAAATTGTCGCTGCCATAGGGAAATGATGGTCATTTCATGGGTTTCACATCATAAAAAAAAAAGTCTCATCAGCATAAAGATGAACTAAGGGCCTTGCAGCTCAGCATTATAACCAGAGTTTAAAAGTATGATTGAGCCCCAAACAGACCTTTGCCAACTTTCATAAGTAATAAAATTTGGTGGTGGTGAAATAAAGCCACATAATTTAAGAATTTGTTCCAGAACCAGCCCACGATACCTGAGCCACTTATGTTACAGGCTTTTCAGGTGCACCTGGATAGGGCTGGCCCTTGGCAGGGCTGTGAGGCAGGGGGGAGTGTTGGGGAAGTCATTCTACCTTGGCGGGTCTGAGTTTCCTCATCCATAAAATGAGGGATTTGGGCCAGATGATCACTAAGACATCCTTCAGTTCTGACCTTCCAATTTTATACGTTGTCCATATAAAAATATGAACAATGCCAGGCTGTATTGTAATTTGAAGACTGTAAAAATCTGTCAAATGGGAATACCGGAGACACTTACGTACCAGGGTTGTTGCAAAGATCAGATGAGATAATCGTAGTGTTCAACACAGGTACCTGTCACATAGTAAATACCAGATACATGTTAGTTACAGTTTTGTCGTTAATGTCATTATTATTGCAGAGAGTCAAAGCAGTGGTGGATGTACTGTGCACCACTGATGCTCTAGGAAGAAGAGCATACAGTGGTCTGGGGTGGTCAGCTTCTTCATGAAAAAAAAAAAAAAAACAGAAAGCACCAGCCAGAGAAGTCACTGGGATGACTCCTTTCACAAAAGGGGTAGCTTGATGACTGACAATGAGATAAAAAAAAATTGGTGCAGATTTGAAAGCCTGAAAGAGGAAGGCAGTCAGTCCCTCAATAAGCATTTATTAAGCTCTTGCCATGTGCCAGGAACTGTGCTAAACACTAGGGATACAAAGAAAGGCCAGAATAGAATAGCCCCTGCCTTCAAGGAGCTCGTGGTCTAATGGGGAAGACAACATGAAAATGACTCTGTACATACGAGATAAACACAGGATAAATAGGCAGTCATCTCATAGGGAAGGCACTAGCGTGCAGAGGATCAGGGAAGGCCTCTTGTAGAAGATGGGATTCAAAATGATTATGAAATGAAATTCCAGAAGCTGAGGGTCAGAGGTGAGGAGGAAGAGAATTCCAGGCATGGGGGTGAGCCAGTAAAAGGGACGGAGTTAGGAATTAGAGCGTCATGTTTGATAAATAGCCACAGCTTCCTGGGCACGTGTGTGCTGTGTGCTTGTGGAATCGTGCCCTGGCTCATAAAGCAGGTCAAGGTCCCTTTTTGACTGCTGAGGGTGTGAGGAGAGATCCGTCTTGCCATCATCGGCTGTCTCTCAACTACCACTACAAGAAATTGGTGAGACTATGAGAAAGGAGTTAATCCGATTAAGGGAAAAGTCTATCATAGCAAGCTGGCCTGGCAGTGGATTTGAGCAGATTTCTTTTTTCCTCTCTCGGTGGGGAAACACCTTTACTGAGAAAATCTAATAGAGAAAATTGAACTTTTAAGCAAAAGTGGTGTTTGATCTGATAGCTGCACTTCAGAGGCTGAGCAGCATGGCCCAGGCCTAAGAGAGCTCTGGGAGAGCCTCTCTGCAGGTCAAGGTTGTCTGGGGACAACTGCGACTGGAAGCAATTACGTCTTCATCACCTGTCTGCCTCCCTCCCTCCTGCCCAGAGAGCAGACCAGAAGAGAAATTCTTTCCTCACCCAGTGAGAGTTTGGGGGAACTGAGAAGAAGTTTGGCCAGAGTGAAAGCTTCTCTGTTAGGGAAATGTCACATACACCCTAGTGCTTCAGGGACTCTGCAGAATGATTGGAATTTTATTCTTTAAATTATAATAACCTGGAAACCACTACCAATGCCACATGGATACCAACCTCCCCAAGAGAGGGATCAAAGAATTGGAGTGTCAGAGATTTAAGCACTGGAAGGGACCTCAGAAGCCATTTTGTCTTACCCTATCCTTTTTGTATAAGTAAACGGAGGCACAGAGAAGGTAAAGGACTTATCTGGGGTCACACAGCCACTAAGGATCTGAGGAAGGATTTGAACTCAAGTCCTCTACCTCTAGCGTCATTACTTCTTGCAGGTTATAGGTTCTTTGAACATTTTTTGGACTCCTTGTCCTTTTGAGAACAGTTTTTCTGCTATTTCGCTCAGGGAACCTCAGAAAACTTTATGTATCATATACTAGTTGTTCTGTCATCTCTCTCTTTAAAGCCCCCATCTCACTCTTCTTAACCCCACCTATCCTCCTTCCTCCCAGGTATTCAGTACTTTAATGCTGCTTTATTCCTCTTGTAACAGAAAAAAGTGATTTTTTTAAGTACAACAAGGAAAAGAGTGAAAGTCAGGAGACATGAGTTTTAGTCCTGACTCTACTGTTAATTGGCTGAGTGATCTCTGTCATCCATCTAAGTTTCCTTAAACAAGGTTGAATGATATGAGCTGTAGGCAGTGTGGTATGGTGGAAAGAAAACTGAATTTGGAGTCAAAGGACCTGCGTTTGAATCTCACATCTTCTACTTGCCACCTGGGGCACCTCCAGTAAGTCACTTAATGTTTGGTCTTCATTTTTCTAATCTGTAAGATGAGGAGACCATATAAGATTATTTCTTTTCGGGGGCAGCTAAGTGGTGCAGTGAGTAGAGCACCGGCCATGAAGTTAGGAGAACCTGAGTTCAAATCCAGCCTCAGACACTTGACACATGTACTAGCTGTGTGACCTTGGGCAAGTCACTTAACCCCAATTGCCCTGCCTTCCTCCTTGCAAAAAAAAAGATTATTTCTTTTTGAAAAAAAGTTTTATTGGTATCTTCTGTTTCTTATGTTATCATAGTTAGCCCAGTAGTCTTCCTCCTTGCCCACTTCCTCCCAGAAAGCCATTCCACATGAGAAATAGTATTTTTTTAATGGGCACCTGTTGTTGTTTCTTGTCCTTCATTCTCTAAGAGGAACAATGAAGTGGCTAATGTGAGGTCCTGACTTGCACATGACTTGGATTTGAGTGAGGCAGAGCTGCACAAGGTCATCAGCCTTGATTTCTCCTCCAGAGTCATGGGAGTCTGGTGGCAAGACAAAGGTCGAGATGACTTGTGATGGTCCAGGATGCCATGGACAGCTCGGTGGTGAAGTAGATTGAACATCAGGCCTGGAGTCAGACAGACTCATCTTCCTGAATTCAAATCTGGCTTCAGATACTTACTAGCTTTGTGACTCTGGGTAAATCACTTAACCCTGTTTGTCTGTCCTAGCTCCTCATCTGTAAAATGAGCTGTAGGAGATGGCAAACCACTCCAGTATCTTTGCCAAGAAAACCCCAAATAAAGTCACAAAGAGTCAGACACGACTAAACAATAACAAAAAATTTTAAGGAAAAAAATCAGCACAACTGATCGATGCATTGAAAAAAAAGTCCCCAAACATGTACAAAGACTAACACCTGTGGACTTCCCTGTGGATAAAAGGGTGGCGAGGGGAGGTCCTTTCATATCTCTGTGTTCAAATCCTGCTTTATCTTTATACTTTTGTTCCACTCACTTTTGGTACCTAGTTCTTTCAATTTATACTGTTGTAGTTATTATAAATAGTGCTTTCTTGGCTCTGCCTACTTCATTTTGCATCAGTTCACATAAATCATTCCATGCTTCTCTATATTCATCACACACATCACTTCTCACAGCTCGGTAATATTCCGTCACGGTCGTGTACCACAATGGGTTTAATCATCCTCCAACCGAGGCGCATCTGCTTTGTTTCCATTTCTTCACTATCACAAAAAGTACTGCTATCTATAAACGTTTTAGCATGCATGGGGACTTTCTTTCTTTTTTTGGAGGGAGGAAGGCAAGGCAATTGGGGTTAAGTGAATTGCCCAAGGTCACACAGCTAGTACGTGTGTCAAGTGTCTGAGGCTATAATTTTAACTGAGGCCCTCCTGACTCCAGTGCCAGTTCTTTACTCACTGTGCCACGTAGATGCCCAAGACTTTCTTCTTAGGGATGCTTTCCTTGGGATATGAGCCTTGTATTAAATGATTTCTAAGGACCCTTCAAGTTCTAACTCTAGGACCTTGTGGTCTCTAAGTTCCCTATTAGCTCTAAAAATTCCATAAATCTGATGTAAGTTATTTTAGTCCCTTTCCCCACAGAGGAAAAATGAGTTAGAGATCATTTCTGGAGTGAAGAAGATCTGAGTTCAAATTTGGCCTCAGACACTAAGTGTATGACCCTGGGCAAGTCACTTAAATCCAGTTTGCTTCAGTTTCCCCAAGTGTAAAATGTGAATGATAGTAGCCCCTAACTCCCAAGGATTGTTATGAGAACCAAATGAGATAATAATTGTAAGGTGCTTAGCACAATACCTGGTACATAATAAACATTCAGGCCAGTCTGATTTATCATTATTTGTGTGGCCTAAAGATAGCAGTATCTTTATATCCTGTCCATATATGTGAAAGAGGCTATGTGAAATAAATCAGACTGTGGACTCCTTGGAGGCAAGGACTGCCTTTTACCTCTTTTTGTATCCTCAATGCTTAAAACAGTGCTTTTTACATAGTAGGCACTTAATAAATGTTTATTGGCTGAATGAATAAATATTAAAAAAAACACTGGACTTTGGACAAGGAAGATCTGGATTTAAAACTAAGTTTTTGAAATCAGGACTTCAAATCCTACCTCAGACACTAGCTGTGTGACCCTGGGCAAATTATTTAACCTCTCTGTGCCTCAGTTTCCTCATCTGTAATTTGATGGAGTTGGACTTGATAGCCTCCGAGTTTTCTTTCAGTTCTAAATCTATGGGTGACTATTCCACCAGTGGTTTCTATGCTATTAATAAATGTTAAATTAATCATCTTGCTAGTGACAAATGAATATTAGCAGAACCAGCCCATGGAGCCTGCTCTAGAACAGTGGGTTCCACCTGGGCACCACAGGTAATTAATAAATGTTTGTGGAATTTAACCAAATACATAATTATTGATTTGAGCTGCAGTCTCACCATCTTACGTAGAAATGGTCCTTTTCTCTAGTGAGTATGTTAAAGATAGAACTTGTTTATTTGCTGTTCTCACAACTTCCCTCGGCCCCAGCCATTTATAGGGGCTCACATAGCTGTTTACCAGATACTAAGAGAGGACATGCACAGAATTGTAAGCATTGTAAATTGCCAATAAAACCAACATATAAATATGCAACTAGAATGGCTACTACCAGAGAATAAAACATTCAATAATTTAGAAATTGCTGTATTTATTCATAATTATGGAGATGCTAACACCAAAAACAACATTGACTCGCTGACATTATAGAGAGATGTTTGTTTTGATGTGGAAGTAAATAAGGTAATAAGTCATAAGGAAGTACATAAGGTATGGGAAGGAATAGAAGGAAGAAAGAAGGTTTGGTTCAAATCCTGCCTCATTATTATTATCTGTGCCACCTTGGGGGGACGTCAACATTCCTGGGACTCGATTTCTTCATCTGTACAGTAGAGGTTGAGTTAAATGGCCAAGATGACATATAGATAGCTCCATATCTGTGATCCTGTGAAGGAGGAGGAGAAAGAGGGGATAGAGAAAAGAAGGAAGAAAGGAGGGTGAAAGCTAAGTAAGGCTCATCTCTCTGAGAAAACCATCCCCATTTAATAGACTTGGCTAGTATGCCTCAATCACACACTCCAAACCACTGCTCTCCCTCAGTGGCAGGCCTATAATCACACAGGCTTTTTAAAAAAAAACTGTATGTTCTGTCCTTATAGAGTTTGGAGGCAATTAGAACCATTAGAAATAATCGAATCTAAGTTCCTCATTTTTCATATAAGGGAATTGAAGGTCAGAGAGTTGAAGGAATAGGCCCATAGTCACACAGTGGTATTGTTCAGTTATTTCAGTCATATCTGACTCTTCATGACCCCATTCAGAGTTTTCTTGGCAAAAATACTGGAGTTGCCATTTTCTTCTCCAGCTTATCTTACAGATGAAGAAACTGAGGCAAGTAGGGTTAAGTGACTTGCCCAGGGTCACACAGCTAGTAAGTGTCTGAGGCCAAATGTGAACTCAGGAAGATTCCAGGACCAGCACTCTATTCACTGCACCATCTAGCCACCCCACTTATACAGTACAACAGTACAAATAGCACTATGGGAGTGGGGGGAAGAGGTGGGATCCCAAAATCCATGTCTTTTTACTCTAAGCTATCAGACAAATTTCAAAACCTAAGATAAATCCCATCAGCTTTTGAAAAAAAATCACTCCCCCTTCTTTAGAACCTCCAAAAAACATCTCCCTATTGCATCTTTCCCTGTTCATTCATTGTGTGTTTTGTTTCCCTTTTTAGAATATAAGCTTTCTGCAGGCAGCCCTCCTCCATACATCCTAAGGGGATGATTGTCTGAAAACTAAGGAAACTACACTGTGTCCAATACAGTTACCAACAGCTTACCTGTGTTCATCTGTGTTACATTATAAGGGTGGGCCCTGGTTAATAGAGCCTTTAACTGGGGGATAATGAAATAATATTAATCAACTTGACTCTCCATTCTTGCCAATAAGGAACAAGACAACAGTAAAGATTTTCAAATTTCAATTGGACCACTGAGGGTTAGGGGGATCCTAAAGTATCAGGAGTCTTTATTGAGGAAATCATTGGGAATGAAATCATTCCCCATTCCACCATATTGAATGAGATCAAGAGAGGAGGTACAGATGAGATATAGCAGGGAGAATATTAACCTTAGGAGTCAGAAGACATGGGCCTAAGTCTCAGCTTTACCACTTCCTAGCTGTGTAAACTTAGGAAAGTTGTTTTTCCCCCAGGAGACAGCATGGTTCATGGAAAGAAGACTGGATTTGGAGGCAGTGGACCTGGATTTGACTCCCAGGTATGCTACTGAATATCTGTGTGATCTTGGGTTACTTCATCTGTCTGAGTCTCAGTTTCCTTATCCTAATCTGGCATAGATTATCTCTGAGATGCTTTCCAGTTCTAAATCTAGGATCCTATAATCCTGAGCCTCAGGTTTCACACAAAATGAAGGGGTTAGATCAGATGGCTGTTCTAGTCCTAACATTTTATGATTCTATAGAAGCATAACTTATACAGAATTACACAAAATGCCAAAACAGAAACTAGGAATTCAGGTACCTGGGGCAAATTAAGTGGAGTGAATGTGAAAAGAGAGGGTCTTGGTGCCAAGGGTGTGCCGGAGCCAGCTTGAACCAGCTTGAGGAGAGCCAATTGTTAAATTTTCAGTGTGAGCTTTTACTCTTTAGAATTCAGCAAATTGACAAATGTTGTAAGTCAGGACTTGTTTTGTTGATTGTCTAGGTTTAAAAAAGTGATGGAGAAAGTGTTAACAAGCAGATTAATCCTGAAAATGTGGTGTGCATACATTTTCCCCCCCAAAGAGCCAGTTATTAAGCATTTATCAGCATACTCTAGGGTATTACCATTCTTCTGTGCGGTTGAGGTAAACTAGAAAAGAAAGAAATGGTCTTAACAACTGGGATGCCTGAGGAAGTTGGAGGCCAGAGTGTTGAAAAGGAGAAAGGTTAGAGAGAAAGCCAAGGCCTGAAGTTATTTGAAAGGACAGAGTGACCTGGAGGACCAAAGATGACAGACGTAAGGATCTGGATAGGATCCAAGACTGCCAGAGTCTTGGGTCTATTGGGATTAGATCTGAAAGCATCATTGAGGAGGTAAAAGCATATCAACTCCTTTTCTTGAATCTGCCTGTTAGGTGGTATGAGAAAGAGTGACCAGTCCTAGAGAGGATGCTGAGACGTGCTATCCACAGGAGAATTCTCAGTTTCAGGAAGCATCACAAAATGGAAGGAATGTCAAAGGATAAGGTTTAGTATCATAAACTTTCCATTAGAAAGGGGCTCAGAGATTCTTCATTCCAGGGCTTCTTAACCTTTTTTTTGGTGTCATGGATCCCTTTAGCTGTGTGGTAAAGCCTCTAGATCCCTTCTTAGAATAATGTTCTTAAATAAATGAAGGAAATACTAACTTTCAGTCAGGGATTAGTGAAACTAAAGATGTGACGTTTTTGCCCCATCCAAGTTCCCCCAAAATCTATCATGGGCCTCTGGTTAAAAATCTATAATCCAGTCAAAAAGGACATAAAGTGATCGATAGATCATCACCATAGAGATATAGTGACTTGCCTAAGGTCATATAGTTCATAAGAAATAGAGCCAGTATTAGAACATAGGCTCTCTACATCTACACCCAGTAAGATTTCTACTGTTATCACATTAAAAGAAGGGTTCAGTAGAGGAAGTGGAAATCAATGGCAGAGGAAGATGAGAACTAGGGACAGTTAGTATGGAATTAACCATGAGGTAACATGGAGAGAGGGTAGAGCGATTGATGGATGCATTGAGATAGCTATCACAAATTCCCTTTGCCACTAATTCAAAAAAGGTCCCCAGGTCAGGTAGTGTATAATTGCATATGTTGGGAAGGGGCTGGAAGGGGCAGGAAGGGGCAGTAGAGAAGGAGATTCACTCAACCTTGACATGACAGATAGCAAGAAAGGGAGGACCTTGATGGTCATGGGACCCACCTCTAGTAGAATGTCAATTTCTTGTGCCTTGCATAGTATTTGGCACATATTCAAAGCCAATAAAGACTTGATTGGTAATTGATTCATTTATTAGGCAACCAGGAGCTGGGCATGAGAGGAGGGAAAGGATTGGGTCTGCCAAGCAACAAGTGCCAAGGTGAGAAGCACATCCCCAGGTTAAGAATGACATCTCAATCCCCCTTCCCTTCCCCATCCCTCCATGCTCAAACCTGGGGCAGAGACCCAATTTTTTTTTAATTTTAAAAATTGATTAATTTATTTTTAGTTTACAACATTCAGCTCCATAAGTTTTTGAGTTCAAAATTTTCTCCCCCTCCCTCTTCTGCCCTCTCCCCCCTTTCCCAAGATGGCATGCAATTCAATATAGGCTCTACATATACATTCATATTAAACATATTTTCACATTAGCCATGTTGCAAAGAAGAATTATAACCAATGGAATGAACCATGAGGAAGAAGAAACAAAATGAAAAAGAGAGAACAAATAGTTTCCTTCAATCTGCATTCAGACTCCATAATTCTTTGGACGTGGAAAGCATTTTCCATCATGAGTATTTTGGAGTTATCTTCAATTCCTGCATTGCTGAGAAGAGCCAAGTCTATCAAAGTTAGTCATCGCACAATGTGTCTGTAACTGTGTACAACATTCTCCTGGTTCTGCTCTCCTCACTCACCATCAGTTCATATAAGTCTTTCCAGCAGAGACCCAATTTTTAAAGGCCAATTCTAGTTCTGCCAATAGTAGTTGGCTTGCCTTAGAGCTCAGGTTATCCCCATCTGGTGGAAGGAAACCTGAACTGTAAATCCCAGACAGCCAAAGTAGATTACCCAGAATTCTTACGTGAATCAGTGCGAGCTGGGAATTCACACTAGAACCTCTCCCACCCCCACCCCCTTGTTCAAGTGAGGCAGACCCCACATCACATAAATAGTAGAAATAATACCAGTAACTTTAACTAATAGTAAGGGACACCATAAAAGAATAGCCGCAGTAATCATTACAGCATTGGGATGTATCAAGCATTTGATGATGTCACAAAGAAATTTAGTAATTGTACTCTCAGTTGATCGGCACAGCAGTGCTTTAAACCGGCAGAGCAGGCATCACTATCCACAATTAACCGACAAAGAAATTGAGGCTCAGAGAAGCTAAGCAGGTTGCCAGAGATTATACAGCTAGGAAAAACTTCAAGACTTGCTTATTTGTGATGCTCTAATTATAAGGGAGTGGGAGACAAGGTGCCCCGCCCCCAACCACAAGCAATCTCTATAAATGAGTCAGTTAACAAATACTTATTAAGAGTTTTCTACATTCCAGGCAGTATGCTAAGGGCTGGGGACCTCACCTCTGCCTCCTGATTCTTCAAGTCCAGGCTAAAATCCCTTCTCCTACAAGAAGCTTATCCTTATCGCCTTATTCCTCATTCCCTTAATGCTACAGATTACCTTCTGTTGACTATCTCTAATTTCTCCTTTCTGCATCTTTCCAATTTCTCCTGTCTATATTTTGTCTGTACCTGGTCATTTGCACATTGTCTCCCTCTGTTAGGCTGTGGGCTCCTTTGGGAACAGGTCTGTTGCCTTTTCTGTCTTTTGGCATTCTTTCTATCCATGCCTGGAACATAGTAGGCATTTTAAAATGTTTATTGATGGATGGAGGATATAAAGGATTTGTGAAGGATATATTCTAGTAGTGGGATGGATGTGAGAACCTGTAAATGACCAGGTACACACAAGATATGCACAAAATAGATAAAAAGTAATCTGATGGAGGTGGGGTTCATATTAGAGCAGAGATGGATGTTAGAGATTATCTAGTCTACCTCATTTTGCAGACACAAAAACTGGGGTTCAGACAATGCGTCAGGTGACATAGATAGCAAGAAGCATAGCTAAGATACCGTGCAAGGTCCTCTGACTGTAAGGTCGTGTTCCTTCCCTGACAAACAGAAAGAAGGCCCTGCCTGGCACCCTATGAATCGGTGTTCGGCTTTTCTCCACGAGCATTTTTTTTGTTTTAAAGTGTAGCAAGAAGCTCGTGTTCTCAATTTATTAATTTAACAAGCACTTATTAAACACCTACTAAGTGCTAAGCAGGCAGCTAGGTGGCACAGTAGACAGAGTGTCAGGCCAGGAGTCAGGAAGATTCCTCTTTCTGAGTTCAAATCTGACCTCAGATATTTACTAGCTGTGTGACCTGGGACAAGTCACTTAACGCTGTTTGCTTCAGTTTCCTCATCTGAAAATAATCTGGAGAAGGAGATGGCGAACCACTCCAGCATATTTGCCAAAAAAAAAAAAAAACCCCAATGCGGTCAGAGAGAGTTAGACATGGCAGAAACAACTGAATAAAAAAGCTGCTAGGCACCGTGCTTGATGGTATGGATACAATGACAGACATGAAACAGTCTTTGCCCTCAAGGAGATGACATTCTACTAGTGAAAAAAATGCACGTAGGTAAGAAAAACAGTCACAACTTCATAACTGTATGTCATATAGGTATAAATGTATATGTCATAGAACGTATATGATGTATAACATAGTCATAAAGCTGTGCCTGTTTTTCTTTTCTATATATATATGCATATATACTATATATGACACATAGTAATATTATATTTACATATAGCTTATATACAGTATTTATAACATATTACATATCCTTACAGTTTATTTATTATGTAGTATTTATGTTATATAGTATGATATATTCATATGTAGTTTATATGTTCTAGAGTATTTATAACTTGCATTGAATATGTTATATGTTTGTTTATGGTTTATACACATATCATATAGTATTTACAGCATAGTGTATATATACATATATACCTACATACTTTATATTTGTATATGTAGTTCTATACATGTATAGTTTGTATATTGTATAGTATTTATAGCATATGCAGTATATGTTTGTATATTATTTATGTGTATACGTATTCTATTTATATATGGTATAACATGTATATATGCTAATATATGTATATACTAGTTTAGCATATATTAATACATATATTTATATATACTAATATACAGTTTAATAAACAGCAACTTTGCAGAGGGGAGGATAGTGATAACAAAGGGAATCAAGAAAGGCCCTTTCTAGGAGCTAAGCCTTAAAGAGAGTTAGGGATTCCAAGAAGACAAGATGAGGAGGGAGAATGTTCCAGGAACACACAAGATGGGGAGGAATGTCCAGATAACAGTTGATCTGAAAAAGAAGGTGACATTTGTCCTTAGTCACAAAGGCAGCTGAGGATTCTGAGAGGTGGCGGTGAGAAAGGAAAGCATTAAAAAGGAAAGAAAAGATGGACCATCAAGAGGAGGGACAAGTAGGCCAGTATGTCTGGACTGGGAAATGCATGGAGGGGAAGGCTGTGTAAGAACATTGAAAAGACAGAAAATAGTCACGTTATGAAGATCTTTAAGATTCAAAGAAAAGTTCATATTAGATTCTAGAGGAAACAAGAAGACACTGAAGTTCAGAGGACAGGGGAGGAGTGACAATGCTAAATCTTCACCTTAGGAAAAAATTCCTTTGGCAACCATATAAAGGATGGTTTGGAGGGGAGAGACAGCTGAAGCAAGACCAGTTATGAGGTTAGAGTGCAAGAATGCCAGAGACCAGGTGAGAGCTGATGAGGACCTAAACTAGAGTGGTAGCTGTGCAAGTCAAAAAAAGGGAATGTATACAAGAAATGTTATAGGAATAAAAATGACCAGATTTTACGTAGACATTATTGTTTAATTGTGTCTTATTCTTTGTGACCCCATTTGGGGTTTTCTCAGCAAAGATACTGCAATGACTTGCCATTTCCTTTTCCAGCTCATTTTACAAATGAGGAAACTGAAGCAAACAAGGTTAAGTGACTTGCCCAGGGTCACACAGCTAGTAAGTGTCTGAGGTCAGATTTGAACTCAGGAAAACGAGTCTTCCTGACTCCAGGCCAGGCATGCTATTCACTGCACCATCTAGCTGCCATAACCAGACTTTGCAACCCACTATTACATATAGGATGAGTGAGAGCAAGAATTTGAAGATGACAATGAAGTTGTGAATATGGGTTGCTGGAAGGTCTTGATGCTTTCAGTGGTAATACAGAAGTTCAAAAGACAAGTGGATTTGGAGGGGGGGGAAGATATTAAGTTCTGATTTGCACGCACTGAATTTGAAATGTCTACAGGAGATTCAGCTTGAAATGTCATACTGGCAGTTTATGATGCAAGACTGGAGCTCTGGAGAGAAACTATGACTAGATATAAAGGTCTGGGAGTCATCTGCATAAAAATGATAATTGAACCTACAGGAGCTAATGTGCTTATCGAGTGAGAGAGAATATGAAGACTGATTGAAGAAATTAGGAATGTTTAGTCTGGAGAAAAGAAGGGGATGGGTAGAGGTTACAGCTGTCATCAAGTACTTAAAAGTCTGTAAGGTAGAAAGGGGACTTACTCTGCTTGACCCCAAAGGGCAGAGCTAGGAGTAATGGGTGGGAGTGGCAGATGCAGATTTATGTTGGCTCTTAGGAAAAGTTACCTACCAGTCATAGCCATCCAGAAGTGGAATGTGCTGCTTTGATTGGAGGGAGGTCTTCAAGCAAAGGTTATTGAGGATATTATACCCAGAATTGTCTTTCAGGGATGAGTTGGATTAGATTACCACTGAGGTCCCTTGTTATTCAGAAATTTCTGTGAGCTATCTGGCGAATTATCGTATTTTCAGAGGATGATTTCAGGGGATAATTTCAGAGGAGAACTCAGTGGACAATGAAGTTGGCATTCAACAAATCTAATTAAAATAAAATTTAGTAGGGCACAACTCTACAAGCCTACATTTGTTTTTTTAAAAAATATCAACTATACAAAACGTAGGATGGAAGAGAAATGGAGAGGTACCATTTTGTAGAAAAAAGATGTGAAGTGTTTTGCACACTGTTAATTCACTATGAGTCAAGAGTATGCCCTGACTGACAGTAGGATCTTAAGCTGGATTGACAAAAGGAAAATGTCCAAAATGATGGACATGATGACCCCACTGTATTTTGTTGTGATCGAATCACCTCCACAATATTGCATTGCATTCTGGGCACCATGTTTTGGGAAGAATATTAGCACTCTTCAGTGTGTCCAAAGGGGTGAGACAAGGAGAACGCTGTAGCATTTAGGACCCTTGGGAGCATTAAAAATCAATTAGTCCAACCCCCTCATTTCAGAGATAAGGAAACTGAGGATGAGCAAAGTGAAGTAATTTGTCTAAGCTTATCTAAGGAAGAGAACCTGGCTTCAAACTCAGATCCTTACACTCCAAATTTGCTACATAACCCATAACATCACACAGTTTCCCCATTCTATCTAAAGATCCATTGAAGGAAATGGCCATGCTTAGCTTAGAGAAGTCTTTAAGCAAGGACATGATTGCTGTCTAAAAATATGGGAAGGGCTTTCATGTGGCAGAAGGATTAGATCTGTTCTTCTTGGTCCTAGAAGACAGAACTCTGGGCCGTGAGTAGACATTCCAGAAAGACATATTTAAGCCGGATATAAGAGAGCAAAAACAAACTTGACAGTCAGCTCTCCAAAAGTGAGAAGGCCACCTCCATAAGTAGTGGTTGCCTCTCACTGCGGGTCTTCAAGCAGATGCTGGATAACCACTGGTCGGAAATAGGATAGAAGGATTCATATTTAGAGACTTGGTGGTGGAACTAAAGGCCTTCTGAAACCGTAGGTGTTAGTTACAGGCTTATCTGTGCAGGTTTGCTTTAGCCCCAGGTAAGACGCCTATCCAGTCATATGCATGGACCATCATGTGCCCTGCTTCCTTCTACCAAGACCAACACACTCTGGACAAGACCTCCAGATATCATGCCCCTAATTCTGGGTCAGTCAATCCATTTAGTTTTAGAATTTCTGCCCAGGGAATAGGCTATGAGTGCAAACTCACCTGTAACCCATTACATCTAGTGAGCTCCAGACCAGACTATGCTTCACAACTCATATAGGCATTCACTTAGGTTACCCAGCCATCCATCTTACTGGCAAGCTGGGAACTCCACCCTTGAGCCTCACACACATATATGTTTGCACCTTCGGGCTTAGGAATAAAATCGGTACTACAGTGACTTCTGAAAAAAATATGTCAGGGCAGCTAGGTGATGCAGTGAGTAGAACACTGGCCCTGGAGTCAGGAGGACTTGAGTTCAAATCCAGCCTCAGACACTTGACACACTTACTAGCTGTGTGACCTTGGGCAAGTCACTTAACCCCAATTGCCCTGCCCCCCCCGAAAAAAAAAACAACCCAAAAAATGTGTCTGCCCTATAGATCAAATCACTATCCCTGTGACTCCCCATACCAAAACTTCATTCTTTGGCTATGATTCTATGGTATGTATAATGTCCCTCATTAGAATATATATTCCTTCAGGGAAGGAAGTGACTGCATTTCAAATTTGCATTATCAGGGCTTTGCATATGGCAAGACATTAATAAATACCTTCTATCATTCATTTATTCATTCATTAATTCACCCTGACCTATCTAAAGGGGAGCTCCAGAGTGAGTTGGGTTTAAGGCTTGGTTTTGAGATGGCTCTGGAGGAGAAAGTGAGGCTGGTGACCTTGCCCAGCCCTCCCTCACTCAAATCAAAGTCAACTGCAAGTCATGTCATCATCTCCTTGATTTCGTGGTCCTCTTCAAGAACAAAGGACAAACACAATCTAAAGGGGAAGGGATCAGATGGGGAGATGATTTCCTTAGATCAATTTTATTTTGGCACCAATTTTTTTCTGAATTTTCAGTACCGTTTTCTATTCGTGCATATCTTGGGACATGAGGGGGCTACATGTTAGGGTGAAAAATGATGACACTGATTTATGTCAAGTTCATTTCCAGATAGAGTTACTGATGTAACCCTGTTCACTGCTTTTAGGTTCCTTTTTGGGGCATACTGGGTTGATTTAATATGGATTCATGTTGTTTAGACATGATAATAGTAATAAGAATTACAATAAGAATGAGTAGTTATTCAGGTCTTTGAGGTTTGTGAAATGCTTTCTTCACAATGTGATACAAAGATTATTATCCTCATTTTTACCCTCTTTACTTTCCCCCACTATACTAACTCACCTGGTGATCCTATCAGCTCCCATTAATTCAATTATTGTCTCTATGCAAATGTTTACCAGATCTACATATCCAGCTCCAGTATTCAAAGACCTTAGTTAACTACCCCACCCCTCTTTCCTGTCTCCTTATACCTTATTACCCCCTACATACTTCACAATCTAGTAACACTGCCCTCCATACTATTCCTTGTACAAGACACTGCATCTCCAGACTCTGGGTATTTTCGCTGGCTGCATGCCGGGAATGCTTTCCCTCCTCATCTCTGTCTCTTGGCTCCCTTCAAAGCTCTGCTGAAATTTCATCTTCTTCGGGAAGGCCTTTTTTTGGTCCTCTTCCCTCACCCCTTCCCCCACTGCTAGTGCCTTCCTTCGGAGATTATTTCCCACTTATACTGCATATATATTGTATATACATAGTTATCTATATGTTTTCTCCCCCATTGGAATGTGAGCTGAGTCTTAATATGTGTTTTCAAAGCTGGAACTTGAACCCAAGCCTCCTGATGCTGAAGCCACAGTCTTCTCTCCCCATCCCCACCCCCACCCCATCACGTTATCTCTTGGTAACTTTCATATGCAGCATTCTGACCTTTACCATCCCTTATCAGAGGTGCCATTTATGTTCTCAACCATGAAGCTCTTGGGACCACTTTATCGAGTAGGTTCTTGGAGTATCAGAAAGATGTAGCAGTGACCTCTTTCTTCTGTGTTATGAACTCATGTTGTGGCCATAGGCAAAGTCTTTCAACTCCTCTGCTTATATTTCCTTATTCATAAGACCAGGAAAATCATGTATGACCTACAGTATCTTATTTGGGGATCAAATGAGATAATGCATAGGAAAGTGCTTTGGAATGCAAAAAGCACTTTACAAATGCAAGATGTTATTTTTGATGGGGAAAAAAGCTTCTAGGTTGTTAAGACAATCTTTTCAGTGCATTGAACTGCTGGTGGTTTAGTTTCTTGTGGAATTGCTGGTACATGTCTACAATATAGTTGAAAAAGGTCTGGATGTGGAGTCAGGAGGCCAATACTCAATTCCCTGTTGTCACTATCTACCTTGGTCTTGTGCAGGCCATTTCTCCTTGTGACTCAGTTTCCTCACATGAAAAATGGACATGATAATAATAACAGGTGGTGTATATGTAGCCCTTTAATTTTTGCAAAGCCCTTTCATATGCTTTGAATCACTGGATCTTCACACCCCTATGGAACAAAGGATTATTATCCCCATTTTACAGTTGAGAAAACTGAGCTAGTACATTTATGTGGTCACAGAACTAGTACATTGATGTGGCAAGAGTTGAATCCAGGTCTTTCTGACTCCAAATCTAGCACCCTGTCCACTACTCTATACTACCTTACTCTAATATCATGTCTACCCAACAGACACTGAAGTTGTGAGGAGTATGAAATGAGATAATAGGATCATATCTGTTTGTTTGACCTCATGGTGGAATTGGCATTTGGCTTTGAACAGACAGAAGCAGAAGAGTATGGATATGGACCTTATAGATCACCTGGTTCAAACCCTGCCTTTCATAAATGAGGAAACTGAGGCCCAAGGAAACTAAATGTTCAAGATTATGCAGTTAATCAGAGGCAGAGCTGAAGGATAATTTCAAATTACCTAAGAGATTAAATACTAAAAGTTATTTATCTTAGAAGTGGATCGCAAAAACTTGTTTCTTTTTTAAAAAAAAATATGGCTATTGCCTTCTGCTTTTATATCACTGTAATTCCCATCTATATCCTATCACCGCCATTCAATAAGCTCTCCCTTAGAACACAGAAAAACAGTTAAGCAAAGCGAGTGTCACAGTGAACTTGGTGAAATGTAGGCAACAGTCTATACTGGTAGTCTCCCCTCTCTGAACTGTAAGAAAGAGATTTCCACATCCCTCTTCAAGGCACTGGTACAATTATTCCGCATTGGACTTAGGGTTCTTTTTGTTTATGTAATTGTAGTCATTATGTATCTCACATTGGCTCTGCTTACTGTCCTCTATATCAGCTCCTGTAAGCCTTTCCGTATTTCTCTAAATTCCTCGTATCTGTATTTCTTATGGCATAATAATATGCTGGTACATTCCTATTTATACTCATGTCTCTCCAATGAGATAAGTGCAATACAAATGTCAGCTATTATCATTATAATTACAATTGGTTCAATCAGTCTCCAATTAATGAGTACCCACCTTGTTTCCAGCTTTTTGCAACCATGAATAGTGTTGCTATGAATATTTTGGTCTTTGACCTCTTTAAGGTGCATATCCACCAGGGGGATCATTATGTCAAGAAGTATAAATAAGTTAGTGCTTTTCTCATATAATTCCAAATTTCTTTCCCAAATAGCTGGACCAATTCACAGTTCAAACAGTGGTATATTTCTGTTCCTGTCTCCCCACCCTTCCTACACTATTAACAGTTCCCATCTTTTTTCTCAAATTTTCTAATTCTCCAGTTATTGATTCAGAACAATCTTTCACACAGTTGTTGGTAATTTTCAGATTTTTTAACACACCATTCATAGCCTTTGACAAATTACCTATTGGGGAACGTTTCTTACTCTACCATATGCTTCAGAGAAAGCAGGTAAACAAGGCACCAAGTGTGAAAGAACTACGTCTGGCAGTTGTATCTAAAATCCAGTGCCAATCCTACCTAGGGTTTTCTTCCTTTTCCAATTTACTCCATCTTTGCTAGCAAAGCTATTGGTAAATGGCCCCTTTTCTTTCTCTCTCTCTCTCTCTCTCTCTCTCTCTCTCTCTCTCTCTCCCTCCTTTCCTCTCTCCCTCCTTCCCTCCCTCCCTCCCTCCTTCTCTCACCTCTTTCATTTAATGCATCTGAGATAGAAGATAAGATTTTTAAATTTGGTTCAAATCAGCAAACATTTATTAATCATTGCGTAAGACACAGAGACTACAAAGATAAAATCAGGAATAGTCACCCTGACTTCAATGAACTTATATTCTTCTGCTGAGGACTGAGGACACAGTATATACACAAGTTCCCTGCATATGTGCCTCGCTATATAACTGTATAAGTTTATGCCTACTCTTGCCATGGATGCGGCATATTTTGTGGGAAAGAGCCCCCCAGTTTTATGGAGGGAATCTTATGTAGCTACTGTTTTAACAAATGCCATTGCTAAGAATTAGTTCTGTCTGTTGGCTCACTGTTAATGAGGAGCACACTGGTGGAGGTTCATTAACTATGTATAATGTTAGGAATGCAACCCCACAGGGTGATCCCTATAACCTGAGGTAGCCATCACCCTCTGTGGACTCAGCCCATGATAATGAGTGCAAGTTAGGGAAATATGCAGAAGGGGTGCTATATAATTAAGTACAAACTATACAAAAAGTGATACTGGCATTGGGGTCACTACTGAATGGGCAAGTTGTATGATATTTGTATGGCGACAGGAGGGTAAAGGAACTTATATATTTGGGGGAAATACCATATCTACAGATGTGTTATAACTTTGGCTTGCACCTATGAAGTAAATTTATGCAATAGAGACTGGACGTATAGCCAATTCTTCACTTATTAAATGGCTCATGCTTATGCATCTAGTTAAGAGAGCAGACATCTACTAATGAGCTGGGCTTTTAGCTTCCTGCCTTGTACAGTCCTCTCTCTTGAGGGTCCTCCCATTGCTCTCCTTTGTGGCTCCTACCACAAAGGACAACTTAAAGATAGGTGACCTAAAAGTAAGACCAATCATAGGTGTTTATAAAATTAATATTTAAAATCTGTCGAATGTCTAACAATTTTTTTAATTAAGTAGAAGGCAGGGCAGGCTAGGAAATGCCTTTTCCTCCTTTCAGGTTTTTCCACAGCTCTCTAGCTACTGGAATGAGAACCCCAATAACTCCCCTCATCAACACATACACACCTTTCCACTTATTCATGCAGAGGTCTTTTCTCAGAGCTCTGAATAAAGGAACTGAAGGTGTTGTGATGACTGGCTTCCACTATGAGGGGTGATCTCATTTTAATTTTCTCTCTTCCCAAACTAGGAAGAACTACAAATTCTAGAGGATGTGGCCAGTTCACCCTTTCCCCAAGTGGTTACAAGGTAAATACGATATATATAAAAAATAAATATATCTCTACAAACATAATGTTATGTTTATAAATGTTATTTATACTATTTCTGAGTTATATTTATAAATTGAATTTCTAAATATATGTATAAAATCTATTGTATCTATTAATACAAAATATATATTACAAAATACTATTGGGGATGAAGGAAGCTAACTGCAAGAATCAAGATAATTGCATCATAGGGGACTCTGGAAGATTAAAAAAACTTTAAGACTCAAAGGTATGACTTTCTAAAGTAAAATTTCTTGTTGTTTTATCCTTCATTCTAAAAGAGGACCATGACATCAGGAAGGTGATGCCATGACTTGCAAGTGAATTGGATTTAAGTGAGGAAGGGCTGTGCAAAGTCACTAGCCTCACTTTCTCCTCCAGAGCCCTCTGGGTCCAGTGGCAAGATATAGATCAGGATGACTGGAGATGGTCCCCAGCACCATGATAGGCTGAGTGTGAAGGAAATGTGTGTCACCTTAAAATCTGCTTCTCCAGGAGAAGGTGGGGCCAGATTCCTACAGGACACTAACATACAAATTAAAACCAATGAATTCAACCTTTCCTTGGACACTAAGGCTTGGAGTATTGCTATTTTATATAGATCTTAGGGACACCTCCAATCCCTCAGTAGATTCTGAATGTCATATGTTGCATGGAATCAATATATCAGTGAAAAGAAAGAGAGACTGCCTTTGTGGTTATGGGGCCTCAGCTGAAGATGACAGTCATCTTGAGCTTCTCAAGGTTAATGGTGATATTATGATTTTATATCTCCAGTTAGGGATGGGAATAACCATGTCTAGTGTTTTTATGACGTACTGTGCTTTTTTTGGCAGCTGTGATCAACCAGCAACAATACCATTTAGTAAGTAGATTAAAGCCCAAATCCCTGAGGATCATCTAAAGAGAATGAATTTAAACTGATAAAGATGAGTGCCTGGATGGTATCTATCATACTAATGCATTAACTTCCATCCCCACCAATACCCTTTCTATGTCCCCAAGGCTGAAATCTCAGCTTTTCTCTGGGGTTTGTCAGTGGGTGAAGGCGCCTTTCACTAGCAACAGTAGGAGACCGAAACCTGGAACCGTTCCACCTTCTTGGATCCCTGGGCAATTAAAGGAAGATCTTCACACTTGATTGAAGGAGACAGTAAAGAGAAATACCTAGCATCTTAACTGGGCTGAACCCCTCCTGGGAGAAGAAGAAAATCCAGAGCCTGATGCTGACAGTCCAAAGACTTAAAGGTGAAGTTCCGAAGGGCAAGCAGCTCTGGGCCCTTAAAAAAGACATTGTGTGTGCTTTATGGGGTCTCCAGATGGTCTTGTAGATGGGAAAGAACTCCTTTAGTCAGGCATGCCTTCTAAGCCAACTGTGGATGCACGACTTAGTCTCCACAAGTTACAAAGATTGCAGAAAAATATGTGACACTGGTGGACTATATTGTGAAAGACATCAGCTTCCTCCTCTATTAATTAGCTCTGCTCTGAGCACCTCCTCCTCACATCCTCCCCCAGATATCTATCGTCTGTCCCAGTCCCAGGCAGCCTTAGTGACTCAGCTGTTAGAATTGCCCATAAAGTGGTAACTGCCAATAGCTTTCTGTGTTACCCTTCTCAGGAGCAACTGCATTATAATGAGGGACACTTGGAAACAAAAAAAAGAAAAGAAAGAAAAAAGTCTTCATGGGATCATCAATCTAGAACTTGCAGGGATCTCTGATAAACAGGTTAATTTTACTAATTAGATTTACTAATTTATAAGTATGAGGGCAACTAGGTGGTGTAGTATAAAGAAATACCAGGCTTGGAGTCACGAAGATTCATCTTTCTGAGTTCAAATATGGCCTCAGGTGCTTACTAGCTGTGTGACCTTGAGCAAGTCACTTATCTATTTGCCTCAGTTTCCTCATTAGTAAAATGAGCTAGAGAAGGAAATGGCAAATCACTCCAGTATTATTGCCAAGAAAACCCCAAATGGGACCACAAAGAGTTGGGTGTGACTGAAATGACCGAACAACAATAACAAACAAAAGAAGTTAAGTTACTTGTATAAAATCATGCAAAAGGTGAGTATGTGGTATTTGAACCCAGACCCTCTGGCTCATTATAACAGGACATTTAGTGGGATTGTTGAAGTGGCATTTCACCTTCACTTAGGGCTCTGTACTGTCTGAACAACTCCTTCTGGGCCTATGCCTTTGACAAGCAAGGCTAGGGCTTAGGCTCATCCTTTTGTTGGTGATCATCTCCTCTTCTGAGAATCATTGTTGTAACTGTAGGAAGCATTTCCCACAATGCAGCGGCATTGACTAAGGGACCCAGGAATTCTTGACCTGTTGAAATCCCACAGTCCCTTCCCAAGCTGGAGCTATTTATTTCAGGATTACTGTTTAGTCACTTGGGCTCAAGGGAAAATATGTCTAACAGACGAAGCAGCCAGGAGCCTATGGCCTGGGCCCAGGCTTAGGCTCACCTAGGCAACACATGTAATCACTGCCATGTGCAAGCAATAACTGTATATCTGAGGATATCAGGGCAGAAGGAAACACACCTCTTGTCATAGGAAGAGATGAAGAAAGTAAGCAAGAAAAGAGCTGTCTCTCCTTTTCAGTAATACTTGATAGGTTACCTCTTCGTGGTTCAGAGGCCAATCCTCTTTTAATGTATCCCCTGCTATTATAATGGGAAAAAAGGGATTACAATATGATCCTTCAGCACTGAGCCAATGACGTGGTCCACTAGAAGTGGCCCAGACTTCTGCAGATAAAGAGGAGTGGGAGTGAGGGGGGAAGCTCTGTGGATTACCACCACCATAGAGTTTGCAAGACACTAGGAAAATCACTGGCTGCAGACTCACTAAGACTCCAGTCTCCACTCTGCTACTTTCTAGCTGGGTGAATTGGGAAAAGTCTTACCCTCCTTGAACCTGACTTTCTTCAGCTATAAAATAAGGTGATTGAACTAGACCCTTTCCAGTTCTAAAATTATTTTTAATTGGTCCAGACATATTATTTTACTGACAGAGTTTCCCATCAATGATGCAGATCAGCAAATCTTTGTAACTTAAAGTATTAAAGAGTTGTTTGAGAGGTTGAGAGAGTATGTGGCAGTCAGGACTTCAAGCCAGCTCTTCATGATGCCAAGGTCATTCCTCATCTACCATGCAAGCCTTCCTCTCCTAATAATCTGAGTCCAGTGATAAATGTATATAGTACTTTATAGTTACAAAGGACTTTCATTTCCATTATCTTATTTGAGGCTCCCAGCATTTTTGTGAGTAAAATGGGCGGTGCTCCATAATGTCGCCATTTGTTTTTTCAGGTGAGGGAACTAAGGCTCAAAAGAATGAAATTACTTGCCCAAGGTCATACAAACAGTGCCACAGCCAAGATTTTAGCCCAGGCCTTCTGATTAGAAATCCAAAGATCTTTTGACTTTACCACATTTCCAGAAAGATGCTGCCTTATACTGAATCCTTTTTTACAGAAATGTGTTAGAAGGAGGTTCCAATACACCATCATTCAATTTTTTGGTCTTCACCCAGAGGCTGCCAATGAAAGTATGAAGGGACAGCCAGCCCCAGAAAACAATATCGAAAATGTGCTATTAATCCTTTAACATGAAGTCAAAGGGATTTTAATTTGAACTCCACATAAATCAGTCCTTGTTAAAAATCGAAAAATCAATTAAGAGGGGAATCTGTCACCCTGAAATTGTTTTGCAAATGTTTCCTTCCCTCTAATGTTCTTTCTGTGACTGTAGTCCCAAAATAGCAAATCTCAGAGAAAGAGATATCAATTTTATTTTGTGAAAATATTTGATAGAGTTAATGAGTGTGTGTTTTTAACAGTTCCCTTGGGAAATACTGTATAGTAAATATAATTGAAGGAGAGAGACTGATATGATTGTTCCTCAAGCATCTATTTTAAGAATGCAATTATAAAAGAAAATGATACGATGTGGAAAATTGAAAGGGTTCGGCAATTTATTGCATATTTTCTAATTTATTTTAAAGGGTTCTCAAGTTCCTGGGATTGATAAATTTACAACATTAATATCTTGTTCAGTCATTGCTACTTACATCATCTTCTCATGTCAGTAAAAAAAGTACAAAATACTTCCATAAAAGAAGCCTGAAGGGGGAAAAAAGGTCATTTTCTTAGAAAGGTCTGGACTAGACAATTTAGAAGACTGGAGGTAGTGAAAATTGATTGGTGTAAAGGAAAGTGCCTTGAACTGAGTCAGGAGATTAAGGTTCTAGTTTTACTTCTACTACATGAGCATGAGCATATTACTTAAGGTCCCTGAGCCTAGGTACCCTCATCTGCAAAATAAAAGGAAAGAGGATTAAAATAGATGATCCTTGTCTGGAGTCAGGAAGACTCATCTTTCTGAGTTCAACTCTGGCCTTAGATACTTACTAGCTGTGTGACCCTGTCAACTCACTTAACCCTGTTTGCCTCAGTTTCCTCACCTGTAAAATGAGGTGGAGGAGGAAATGGTAAACCTCTTCAGTATCTTTGCCAAGAAAACCCCAAGTGGGACCACAAAGAGTTGAACATGACTGACATGATTCAACAATAACGACAAAGGTCCCCTCAAAGTCTAAAGTTGTAGGATTCTAATATGGCGCCTGCTGAAGGGAGGAGAGAGTACTATGCCCAAAGGGCCATAAAAATATGCATACCCTTTGACCTAGCAATACCACTTCTAGCACTGTATCCTAAGATATCACACAAGTGGGAAATAGACCAGTATGTACAAAAATATTTATAGCAGCTCTTTTTGTAGTGGCAAAGAATAGGAAATCAAGGGGATGCCCATCAATTGGGGAATGACTTAAGAAATTGTGGTATGTGAATGTAATGAAACACTACTGTGCTATAAGAAATGAGGAGTAGACAGCCTTCATTATAACCTGGAAAGACTTATATGAACTGATGCTGAGTGAGATGAGCAGAACCAGGAGAACATTATATATGATTACAGGCACACAGTATCTGTAAGGACTAACTTTGATCGGCTTAGCTCTTCTCATCAATGTCTCATCTAAGATAGCTCCAAAAGACTCATAATGGAAAAAGCTATGCACATCCAGAGAAAGAATTACAGAGTCTGAATGCAGATTGAGGCAAACTACTTGCTCTCTTTATTTCTTTTTGCCTTTTTTGGTTTCATTTCTTCTTTCTCATGATTCACCCATTGGTTAAGATTCTTCTTTACAACTTGACTATTATGTAAATAAGTTTAATGCGAAGGTATATATAGAATCTATGTCAGATTACATGTCATCTTGGGGGTGGAGGGGGAAGAGAGGGAGGGAGAGAAAATTTGGAACTCAAAAACTTGTGGAACTGAGTGTTGTAAACTAAAAATAAAAAAGAAATTTCAAAAAAGAAAGAAGAGAGTACATCTACTTCATAGGAAGTCTAGAGAAGAGGAAAGGATGGAGGAGGAAGAAAAACATCTTATATAAAAAAGAGACATTAAAAGGGCAAAGATAATAGTAACCCAGAATAGATCATAAACTCATTGGACATTAGAATTGTATGTGACTTCTGATATTCTCTGGCTCTGTGACCCTGGACAATTCACTTGACTTCTCACTTCCCCAGGTGATTATCAGAGACTATAAGTTTGTAGGGCAGGTTCTGATGTTCATTGATAGAGGAAGTTTCCTCACAGGGAGTCCCCTAAAGCAATAAAATCACAGGTCTGGTTAAAAAAATGGAGCCTTAGAGAGTGGAACAAACTCATTTTTTATATAAGCAACCTGAGACCCAGAAAGAGAGAATTATTTGTCCAAGGTGAGAAAGGAGTAGCAGCATAGCACCTGAGAGAGACGAAAAGGGCAAAAAAGAAGAGAATTCAGAAGAGGCCATATAGGACTAATTAGATATATAGAAGGATAGCAGAAACCAAGAAAGAAATAGGAACGGGTAGCAAACATACAATATGTAGGAAGCGAAAGGGGGAAACAGGAATTTTCATTCCCTACATTTAAATGGGTAGAGAGTATATCTCTGATTTACTGTCCAGAGCAAACCCTGAAGGTCTAGGGGCAGGGGAGGGGGAGAGATGATGGTATCTCTTCTCTACCAGTAGTAGTGTTCTCTACTAGTAGTAGTTCCAACCAGTAGTAGTGTTTTTCCTAGGGTTAGCTATCAATGGGTGACTCACACTCCAGTTCCATTTAACCAATTAACATCAATTAGCTTTTTATTTGTTCTGAAGATATATAACACAAACAAAAGTACCAGCATCTCCTCAGACCTTGGGGGCACACTATCCCATAGACTACTTAGACACTTAGACTACTGGAGAGAGCGGGCTCAGACTTAGTACTTTTTTTTTTTTCTATAAAGCATAGGTCCCACCAAATTCACATCCAAATGTGGTATTACTGCCAATGAGCACTTTTCTGAGTTACCACTAGGCTAGGTCCTGGGCATGGACTCTAAACATATCAGCTAGATGGCTCAGTGGATAGAGAGCAGGGCTTGAAGTCAGGAAACCTTGAGTTCAAATACAGCCCCACTTTAGCTGTATGACCCTGGACAAGTCACTTAACCTCTTTTTACTTCAGTTTCCTCATCTGTAAAATGAGGATGATGGGGTTGTTGTGAGATAATATCTGTAAAGCATTTTACAGCTCTTTTGTAAAGCACTTTCAGCACAATGTCTGGCCCA
The DNA here is from genome assembly GCF_011100635.1 of Trichosurus vulpecula. NCBI lineage: Eukaryota > Metazoa > Chordata > Mammalia > Diprotodontia > Phalangeridae > Trichosurus > Trichosurus vulpecula. The sequence goes on along the minus strand of NC_050581.1, from coordinate 52,322,117 downwards.
TCATAAGTCCTATTTAAATGTTGGCTGTCATCGCCATCATGGTCGTTGATGTTGTTGTTGTCTCTACAAAACCCAGCAGGCTTTCTGATGCCCAGACCCCGGATAGCTTGGTTTCCTGACCTCATCACTTCTAGACTAGTCTCCTTTATCTAAAATGAAAGAACAAATGCCATGACATAGGACCACAGCTCATTTTCATGGTGCCACATATCAGGCTCAGAAGGAGAGAACCCAAGATCCATCAAGGAGAACTGACAGAATAGCCAAGACTCTGGTCAGCTAGTGCCTTTTGAAGGCACCTCCAGTTCTAGCAATGTAGCCAATCAAAACAGCTTCTCTTAATCATGTGGTCAGTAGACCAGAACCAGTTTCTGAATGTCTGCACATGCTCAAAAATTTTTCTAAGGCACCATCATTACATCTCATCACAACTTTCCTGGAAACAAGCTCCCTAATACTCCTGCAAGAGGTGTTGCCTACCATATGCTGTGTGCCACTCCCCTGTACACAGAATCAATCAAATCTGTAGAAATTTGGAGGAGGTTTAGTGATCAGTTCAACCAATAAATAAATTAATATGTAGTAAGTGCCAACTATGGGCTAGACACTGTGCTAAGTGTTGGGGCACTGTTCTACAGATGTTCCTCTGATAGTATATTAAGGATGGAAACAAGTATTCTTAAGCACCTACTATATGCCACCATTGGTGCTAAGTGCTTTATAAATAGCATCACATTTGATCTTCACAATACCCCTGGGAGATTATTGTCCTCATTTTATCATTTTAAAAAATGAAATAGACAAAGGTTAAATGACTTGCTCAGGGTCACACTTGCTCTAGATTTGAGCTCAGGTCCTCCTGACTCCAAGTACAGTGTTTTATCCAATGTGCCACCTAGCTGTATCTGGTAGGTAGGAAGACCCTAATCCCCTAATCCTCCCATCTCCTCATAATCCAATCAGCTCAGGCCAGTACCTTAACTCCTTCCTGCTACCCACATATAGACACAGACCAATTCTTCCTCTCCCCCATCAGGGTCCCTGATCTCCCAGAAATAAAAATATAGCACATCTACCTTATTCCAGTGCCTTAGGCTCTGATCTCAGACAGGCAAATTTATACTAAGGGCCAAATGAAGAAGGAATCTCAAACACTGTGAGAATGGATCTCCTCAGGGTATTGATGAGTGTCCTAGCTATAAAATCACATGCGGTCTCTGTAATAAACTTTTCCACCTAGATAAGAATAAGAGGGAGAGAAGTAGTTGATCAAACCATCTTTATCCAATTCTTTCCTGAGGCTGGTTGATATAGACCTAACCTATTTTCAGTAAAAGGAGGCAGGAGGAAGGATTGTGGGTTTCATAGTACTCTGGTGGGTTATAAAGATGTCCTTTGTAGAATCATAGGACTTTAGATCTGGAAAAAAAGGCTTAGAAATCATCTAGTCCTACCTTCTTCTTTTTTACAGATCGTGAGTTTGAAGATAAAGGAAAGAAACTGGTTTGCCTAAAGTCTGATGTGTTATGGAGTTGGTAATAAAGCCCACTTCTCCTAATTGCCAAACTATAGTTTGGTCATCAATAGTCCATGGCATTTCTCAATATGTTGGTTTCCTTGTGCCACTGTGCCAATTTTTAACCAAAGGGGCAGAGAGTAAATTTGATAATCGCCATAAAGGAAAGAGGAAAAAGAGGATGGCAAATGTATATGGTTGTATACAATTGATTTGGGGTGAGAGGTGAATGGCCAGAAGGATGGGGGGAGGAGCAAAGAAGGAGACGTACCATCATAATGACTGACACTTGAAAATTGCTATAAGGTTTGTTAAGAACTCTCCATCCACTGCTTCAATTGATCTTCAGAATAATCCATTGAGACAAGAAATACAGGAACTGTTCCTAGTTTCAGATCCATTGACTGAAATTCAAAGTGGTGGAATTCAAACCCAGGACTTCCATAACTCCAGATCTAATGATATTTGCCTACATTCTGCTACCTCTGGCCTAAGTTCATAAGCATGCTAATAAGTGAAAAGGGTTGGCAAAGTAGCGTACAGGTGTGTCCCAGTGGGAAACCTCATCCTGAAGTGGCATATTACAATCCATATGCTGTAAGGCTTTTCTGATTGCTCAATGAAATGCCACTGGGCTGACATACAAACTACACAATCTTATCCCCAGTGTCCACAGCTGTCAGCCTTAGCAAACACTGTTCATTGAGCTGAGTGTGTGCTTGGCACAGCTGGAACCCAGCCTTGCAGCTTAAAGAGGGTTGCTAGGGTAGCCAAGAAGCTTAGGAAAGCATTATGTTGAAGGCCAGAATTCAGTGACCTCTGGTCTTTGATTCTTTTCTGCCCTGTTAATGATAACATTTGGGCCAAGATTTCTTCTTAATACTCTCTCAGCTGTTGTTTGCTTTCTCGTCACTGCCTGATCTTGCTCTTACCTGACACTGTTTTTGTCTATGTGGTTTTTGACCCTCTGACAATATTCTTGCCTGATACTTTTAACAGAGGCAGTATGGTATAATACAAAGATCTGGAGTCAGAAAACCTGGGGCTGAACTGCGTCTCTGATACTGATTTACCTTAAGGTAATAATCTCACTTCTATGGATCTCAGTTTCTTCATTAAAAAATGGAGACACTAATACTTACACAACGATCCTTTATAGGCTGGTTGTGAGAAAGTGCTTTGCAAAGATTAAAGAACTATAGAAATGTGAATTGGTTGTCATATATGTTGTGTGTGTGAAAGTGCTTATACTTTATTAGACTTGTGATTAGTCTAAGAAGCTCCTAGTGAAGAATTTTCTTCTCCAATGAAGATGGGCATATTCTCTGCAAATTATAATCTTAGAGAGCTTCCTGGGGAACAGAAAGGTTAAATGACTTTCCCAGGGTCATGCAGCCAAGATATTGTGGGGAAGGACTTAAACCTAGGTCTTCCTGTTTCCCAAGTCGGTTCTCACTCTCTCTGTCTCTATCTCTCTCTTTGTCTCTGTCTCTCTGTTTCTGTGTGTGTGTGTGTGTGTCTCTCTCTGTCTCTGTCTCTCTCTCTCTCTCTCCCTACACGCACACACACATATGCACATAATTCACGTGTTTCTGTATATATACCTGCGTTTATGTGTATGTGTATATATACATATGTACACATACATGTACATGTGTGTATGTACACACATATATGTATGTGGGTGTGAGTGTGTGTATAAAGCTCTAAGACAGTATAGTCCAGGTTTATGGGTGGAACATTTTGTATCATTGTTATTTCTAGTTTTGCCTTTTGAATGAAAGCTTCTGTTGAGTTGATTGAGAAAACTGGCTGATTTGTTCATGGGAAGCACACCAGTGGGAGCTTAGGAGCTAGTGTTGGGGAATGGCCATACATCATAGTTATGCCCTAGAATCCTGAGAGCTGTATCAGGTACCCTGCTGAGGATACAAGCTGATAGTGGAGATGCAGGTCAGGACAATAAGGGAACCCAAAGAGAATAGAAAGGAAGGAAAAGAGTGGCACCAGTTTCTCTGTCTCTGTCTGTCTGTCTGTCTGTCTCTCTCTGTCTCTGTATCTTTCTGTCTGTCTGTCTGTCTCTCTTTATATGTATATATATACATACATATATACACATGTATGTATACATATATACATACACACACATACAAAATTAAATCTCTACTATGTGCTGCGGATATAAATATGAAGGATGAAACAATCTCTATGTTCAGAGAGCTTACATTCTATTATAGATCCTGAGCCTATGCCCAAAAGTGGACAGCCAGTTTCCTTGACCAGCAGGTCCTACCAGTTTGTGGAGCTCAAGAGGAAATAACATCCAGAGACTTTTTCTCTGAAGTTCTTAAAGTCATCCTGTTGGAAAATAGCAACAACACATCAGTGTCTTGAGTTTCTCTATAATCAACTACAGGGTCAATATGGCACTATGGCTAGAACATCGGATCTGAAATCAAGAAGAGCTGAGTTCAAATCTCACCTCTGGCACTAGCTAGTTGTGTGATTCCCAGAACCTTGGTATTGTAAAATGGCAGTAATATTAGTCATTATATGCACCTCATCTTAGGATCAGATGAGATAATATATGACGAGTGTTTCATAGATTTTAAAGCACTATGCAAATATTAGGTGTGATTTCACAATTGAATTTAAGATGTCTACTAGAAGTCGTAGAGAGCTATCTTCAGATCCAGGAAGATCAATGTTCAAGCTCACCCTCTGACATGACCCTGGGCAAACTACCTAACTTCTCTATGCTTTGAGCCAGTAGTCTCAAAATGGGGACAGGCCTGACCACAGAGGGTATGTGATCAAACAAGAGCTGGGTGAGAAGATGGGTCTCGTCCAACCCACACCTCTATAGCCAATGACGTGGCTTGTTTCCAACCAACAACGGCTACCTTTAACCCCACATACTGTCTCACTCCATCCCTTCCTGCTATGCAAGTTTCCTCTTCTGAGCTGGGTGTTGATGCCTCAGAGCAGTTAAAAAGAAACCTAACTGCTACCAGGGCACCCACAGCATCAGGTGCACAGGTGCCATTGGGAAAATTCCAACCTTGCCCCTCCCTTCTAACCTACCACCTCTCTCCCATTATTCCATGGGTCTATCAAGCCCCACAGAGGGCTGATTTTGTGCTCAGAAGCAGTGACTTTTGAGAAAGAGTCCTACTTCTCTTTTTTTTCATTTTAAGTAGGTCAGATTAAGAAATATTATAATCCATTATGTTTTCCCCCAAACCTAGCCATGTTCCAAACTTGCCTATTTCTGTGCAGGGCACCACCATATCCAGATTCTTACAACCTCCGTATCATCTTTCCCTTACCCCATATATGCAACCAGTTCACTCAAGACAGCAAGAACAGTAGGGAAATTGTTAAGAATTCTTTTCTGAAAAAAACCTCCAATTGTAGACAGTCAACCAAACAACAAGCGCTCTTTCCATTCATTCATTATTGAGTTCCTAATACCTTGTATTCATTTTGTATCTATTCTGTATATTTTAAAATGTGTACATGTTTTCTTCCTGATTAGAATATAAAGTCCCTGGAAATAAAAATTGTTTCATTTTTTGTTTTCATATTTCCAGTGCTTAGCACAGCAAAAAGCAAATTCTTAGTTGTTGGCTACAAGATGGAAGAAATATTTCCAAGAGATATGGAGATGCCTCCAAGTATCCCCCAGCTCCCTCTATTTCCCCCCACCATGTTGAGATGGAAAACCACTCTCCATTTTGGATTCATCTTCCAGATGTATCACTAATCATGAAAGAAGATACTAACATCACATCGGCATTGCTAACATTGGCAATGAAGGAATCTAAAAATTTATTACGGAAATGAATTGGTGTGAATACCCATGCTTCATTAGTCGCCCATCAGTGTGGAAGATGGAATGGGAACTTTGTACTCTCCAATTCTCTCAAGTTAAAGTGCCAAACTGTTTGTGATGGCTATTCCCATATTAAGTGTCTGCAGCTTTTAACACTTGACTTAACAAGTGCCTTTAATTTCACTGAACATAAGTTATTGATCCGTATTCCTGGTGCCTTGGAGCCCCATTCCTGATTGTTAATTGAGCCATCGATTTTTTTAAACATTATCACTTGCTAGAAGGGTGAACTCTCAGGTTGGCTGAGATTGAGGAGGGAAGCTCAGTGGCTGGCACTCCACTTGCAAAGACAACATGTGTCTAGTATAGATTTTAATTAGTAATAATGACTTCATATTTAGCTGGTTGTTGTGTAAAATACACAGTGTTGTATTTGTATATCAGACAGACAAACCAGAGGTGGTCTTTCTACAGGAAAATTTAATTGGGTCAATTATCTAACTGCGGGGTGATTTCGGATGGTTATTTAACTCAAAATGAACCTATTACCTTGTGCGTTTAATCCATAACTATGTCTCCAATACTTACAAAGAGTTAGTAGAAATAATCATTCAGGTCAGCATCCAATCCTTTCCAATTTAATGTTTTCATATTTGAAAACCTCAAGCATTCCCTACCCACTCTATTACATGTGGATTCTGTTCACATAGGATGAGCCCAGCTTTCTATGAGAGTATGGGAAAGTGGAGAGAGTTGGGCAGAAAAAGTGTTCCTTCTGACAGTGCTTCTTAAACCTATTCATTCCAAGGATCCCTTCTACAAGGAGAAGAACTTGAACCCATCTTTTCTCATTGTAAGGATGAAAACAATCGCTGACTTAATGAGGGAAAGGATATTGCCTTTATAACTTACGTGTAGTATGTCTGCCATTGACGCCATAATTTCATTTCTCACATTGGGCATGGCTACCTAGTCACTCACTCAAAACTGGGTTCTCACCCCAGTGGTACCTCATAATAGCAAGGCTAGACTCCCAGAGGAGAATCACCAACGTGTGGCTCAGAGTCCCACAGCTAACCCTGTTGTGATGATCAGATATAGGCACTGCACCTCACTGCCCACTGTTGTTCTTGAGCTCCCACTGACATGTTTACATTTGCACAGTCAGTTATAAAGATGTCACCATTAATTGAAACCTAAAACGGTAAGGTTTAAGTTAACATTTAACAGTAAGGTAAAATTGAGAAAAATCAAAATACCGTAGTCACTATTAGATAAAATCAATACAGGAAAAATCAATACATCAGAATTAACTCATGAATATGGGACATACTCTCCTACCAATGCCCACAACATCCATGGTGAAAAGAGGGCATATACTGAAACCAAGCAAGAAGATACACGAGTAAAGACAAATCATGCATTCCTTCAGCAACAATCTATACCACGTGAATCTGCTTCTCTGCTAACTGATCCCATTCTGGTCCTCACCACTTCCCTGCTGGCAAATCCACTCCTCTTCTACCTTCAAGGTGATGAAACTGTGATAAGCTCTCAGATCTGTATATCCAGTCCCATTTTTCTCCCCTGAGCTTTAGTCCCATATCGCTAATTGCCTATTGGACATTTCAAATTTATAATGTCCCAGATAATCTTAAACTCAACATGTGCAAAAACTGAACTTATTATGTTTCCCCAAAACTTTCCCCTCTTCTAAACTTCTCTATTTTTAATTATTTTTTAAATGCATAATCATTTTTCCTGTCTTCCAGCTTCATAACCTTAGCATTGTCCTGGATTTCTCATTCTCCCTCACCTCAGATAGCTAATCGAGCCAAAATCTCATCTTTTCTACCTTCACAATATTTCTTACATCTGACCCCTTCTCTCAACTCATGCAGGTACCACATTAGTTCAGGCCCTCATCACCTTTCCCCTTGATAATTGCCCAGCCTCTTAATTGGCTCTTCTTACTAAACCATTCACAGATGAAAGGGAAAATACATTTTCACAAGTTGTTTTGATTGCTTTTCTTTATGCATAAATTCATTTTTCCCACATTTAAGCAACTGATATGCTCATATATGAAAGGGAGATACTTGACAGTTTGAACTTCTCTCTACTCCAACAGCCACCACCCTAATTCACGTGTGAACTATTTTAAAGGCCTCTTAATTGGAGGCTTTAAAAAAAAGGTAGTTTGCATTTATTACTTCTAGTTCCTTTGATCTCACGTTTCAAACCCTTGTAACCTAGCTTCTAAACTCACCATTTAACTGAAATCACTTTTTCTAGAGGTAACAATAGTATCTTAATTGCCAGATCCAATGGCCTTTTCTTGGTCTTCATCCTTCTTGGTTTCTCAGAAGCTTTTTCCAGTTTTCCTGGATAGCAGCTCTTCCTTGGGTTTTCATGACCCTGCTTTCTCCTAGTTCTCCTCTTACCTCTCAGGGTTTTCCTCAATCTCATTTTCTGAATCACCCATATGTCACTCATTGTGAATAGATGTAGCACTTTCCTGGACCTTCTTCTCTGTTCTCCAATAGCTCTCTCAGTGATCTCATTAAAATCCTATAGGTTCAACCATCATCTCTATGCAGATGACTCTAACGTAAATCCACCCCTAGTTTCTCTCCTGAGCCCCACCCCTGAATCACAACTGCTACTGAATATTTCCAACTAGATGTCTGTAACAACAATGTTACTACCAGCTCCTGTGGCTGTGTAAGACCAACAACTAGAGCACACAGAAAGGCTGCCAGTACAGGTTCTTTGTTGTGTTTTTCTAAGGAAAGCAAATTTAAGGGGTTAATAATCTCAGTTTAACTAAACATACATATATCATTCACTTAGTTCAGGGGGGAAAAGATCAGCCCCCTGAACTTCAGGGAAAATACAAATAGCAATTACAAACATCAACAGACAGACCTTGTCTGATCAAATCACAATTCATAGTTACCAGAGAAGTACCAACATCTCTCTGGGTTATCAAAGCCGGGGGAGGGGGTTTCAATGGCTTGCCCAGAGTCTTGTCACTCTTTCAATGAGTGTACCCCCAAAAGTGAACTGATAACCTTCCAACACTCTGCTCAGGGCCCTGGGGGTTCCAGGTTCACCATCCAGGGTGTGGTAAACCAGAGTGTGGGAAAGCACCACATCATATACAAATCAATGACCACCCCAGAGCTGAGAAGCATTCCAAGACAAAAGGTCCCCCTTTACCTGCCCCATTCAAACAAAGGCCAGACTCAACAAAACCACTTTGCAGCACTAGCATCCCAAAAGAGAACAGCAAAAAATCCTGCCCTGATTACCATTATAATGTCACATTAACTCCCCTATTTCTGTTGTGTGAGCTACCACTCCTTCTACTCACCCAGGTTCAAAATCTTAGAATCATCCTTCACTCTCTTCTCCTTTTTATTCTCCCCCATCCCTGCTTTCAAGCAATTACCAAGTCATCACCTTTGTCCTTTTACCATCCCTCACATCCAGCTCATTCTCTCCACTTAGACATTAGTTCAGGTTTTCATTATCTCTCATCTAGACAATTCCAATGCCTTCTAATTAGTCTCCCTGACCCCAATCTCTCTCCACTCTAACCTATCCCCACAAAGTGACCAAAATGATATTCCCAAAGCATTGGACTGACCATCTGATCATGTCATGACCCTAGTAAAAGAGGCTGCAGTGATTCAGTATTGTCTTTAGGATAAAATAAAAATCAATTTGTTTGGCATTTAAAGTCCTTAACATCCTGGCATCAGCCTACCTTTCCATATTGATTTCACATCAAACTCCTTCACACCCTCTACACTCCAACCAAACCGATCAATTTTCTGTTCTTCATACATGACATTCCATTCCCCTATCTCCACGCTAATTCACAAGTATTTCCCCATGATTGGAATGCAATCCCCCCTCCTCGAACCCTAACATCCTTCAAGACTCAACTTAAATGCTACTCCTCCATGAGGTCTCTCCTAATTCCCCAGTTGAGTTGTTAGTGACCTCCTGCCCACTGGAAATTATTTTGTGTTCTCCTGTGCCTAGAATTCCCTCGCTCCTCATCTGTGTTTCTTTGCCTGCTTGATTTATTTTAAGTCTCAGCCAAAACTTCACCTTCTACAAGAAGCCTTTCCTGATTCCTATTAATTCTGATGCTTTCCCTTTGTTGATCAATTCTGATTTATCCTGTGTATATCATGTTTGTATATAGTTGTATGCATTATAGTCTCTCCCTTTAGATTTTGAGCTCCTTGAGAGCAGCGACCATCTGATGTCTTTCTTTTCATCTCCAGTGCTTAGCAGAGTACCTGGCACATAGTAGGTGCCTAATAAATGCCTCACTTAGCTCTCTATGTGTTGTTTGCACACAACAGAATGTAGGTTTCTCGAATTCAGAGTCTGCTTCACCTTTGCCTTTGTGACATCCTCAGTGGCACATAGTAGGCCCTTAGAAGATATTCATTGAATAAACGAATAATATAAACTTGTGTCATCTGAAAGGATTCAAAATGGCCACCCTTTTCAAACTTCTCTGCAGTGTGGATTAGGGGTAAAATGGCAAAAATAAAATAAAATAATAAAATAAAATAAAGTGGTGAAACCTTAGCTTCTTCTCTCCTCCTCCCCTGCCCCTACCCTGTCCCGTCATCCCCATTCATGAACCCATGGCTACTGCTCAGTGTAAAATATAGCCAGTGAGGAACTGAGACTGACAAGTTTAAAGCCCTTAGAGTTGCCTTTAAAAGCCTCAGAATCTCTTTCTGCAAGTTCAAAGCATCGTCTGAAGGACACACATCCCATGGAAGGGGGCTGGACCCAGCAGCAATGATTCAAAGGACAAGGAGCCTCCTGACCTTGTGAGGACAGCACTTTAGTGAAGGAGGAAACAATGCTGATTTCTGAAGACTGTCAAGTGCGAGCTACTTTCAGCTGAGTTGTAGGGGACTGGAGATCTATAAACCTTTTTATGTGCGGCCAGGAAGGAGCCAGGATTGTTTTCGACTGGCTTCCCAGACGGGAGGAGATGAGCAGTGACTGAGTGACAGCCTTGCAGGAGCAAGGTTTCCTTTTATTTACTGGCTCATAAAATTACTTTAAAAAATAAATTAAAGCTAGAAAAATAGACTTGGATTTACTGCCAGAGGGGGAGAGTAAGAGAGAATGCAAAGGCCACACCAGCCTGTCTATGACATTGCAAAGGAGATAGTGCCAGAATATCAACCACCTTACGCAGAAACATACAAGAACCAGGGATAGAGATGGAAATTGGACCTGGGAAGTGAATAGCAAGAAGAGGACGTTCCCTCTACTAACGTATGTCAACACATTCTCTGCAACTTGTAGTCATAAAATGTTACCTCGTGCATGAATGATTTGACCAGTCACATGGTCAGTATGTGTCAAGAGGTGAGATTTGAACTCAGATCTTCCTGGCTTTAGAGACCAGCTCTCTGTCCTCTATGGCACACAGTCTAAATATTCCTGTGGGGGTTCACAAAGAGGTTTGTAACCTCACACACATTCCCTAAGAGAAGAGGCTAATAAGTAACCTCAGAATCCTAGAGTTGGAAGGAACATTTACCCTGTCCTTTGTTGGGCTCACACCAATCAAACTGCCTCCTGCTTTCAACAATATCCAGACATTTAGCCTCAGCTGTATTGTTCGAGGCTTTCTGTCGTGGCTCAAAGAATGATTGGAAACAAGCAGTGTGGGAAGTCAGAATTATTTCTTTGGCCAGACTTTCATCTTATCATTCTCCTGATTGAAAACTTTCAATGGCTCCCCACTGCCTACCAAATAAAGTCTTAAACTCCCTAGGCTGCCTTTCAAAGCTCTCCTGGATCCCTTGATAAACTACCATTTCCAGCCTTACCTAGAACTATTCCTCTTTATACAGCCTACCCATGGTTGGTGGACTAATGTTCCATTAGAATTTTATGCCACGATTTGTTCAATCATTCTCTAATCAGTTCCTTGCCATTATACAAAGTACTACCATGAATATTTTTGTACATATGGGACCCATCCCTCTGCCTTTGAGCTCCTTGGATTACATACCTCATAGTGCATCTAGGTCAAAGGTTACAAACAGCTGAGTCGTTTCTTTAGTATAATTCCAAATTGTTTTCTGGAATCATTGGACAAATTCACAGCTCTCCCAAAAATGCTTTACTGTGCCTGTCTTCTTATAACCACTCCAAAATTGAACATTTTTGCCTTTTACTGTCTTTGTCAAGCTAATGGGAGTGAGGTGAAAGGTCAGAGACATTTTCATTTGCATTCTTCTCATCATTGTGGATTTGGACCCTTCCTTTATGTGCTTGCTGCTGTCTTGGATTTCATCTTTTGAAAATTGCTTCCTCATAACCTTTGACCACTTATCCACTGGGATAATTCTTCCTCTTATATGTTTGCATCAGTTCTCTATCTATCAGAACTTTCACAGTAGGCATTTGGCTCTGGTTTTCATGGAATTCATAAATAATCTAATTTAATTGTATAATAAAAGTCAAAAATCTGGATTTGGAGTGAGAATAAGGAATGGGAGATGATGCTGAGATTGTGAACCTGGGCAAGTATAAAAGTACTGTTATCCATGACAGAAGGGAGCAAAAAAAAGGGATCAGTTTGGGGAGAAAAAGAATGAATTTTGTTTTGTTTGTTTTTTTAATTTGAGACACCTATGGGCATCTAGTTGAAAATGTGCAGCATTTGGACTAGATGACTTCTGAGGTTCTTTCAGCTCAAGATCTATGATTCTATGACAAAGTCATAGATTTTGTGAGGAACCTAGGTGGTACAAGAGTACTGGTCCTAGAAACCAGAAAGACCTGAATTTAAATCCAGTCCCAGATACTTCCCTATTCATGCAATCCCAGACAAATCACTTAACCTTCATCTGCCTTAATTTCCTCAACTGTAAAATGGGGATAACAATAACACTTATATCACAAGTTGTTAGGAAGATCAAATAGGATATATGTATAGCATTTAGCCAACTGCCTGGCACATAGTAGGTGCTTTAAAATGTTTGTTCTTTTTCCTTTCACCCTACCTCCTGCACTACGACCCTATGATGTGGGACTGGTGCTCAGGAGAGAGATCAGGTTTTGATATATAGATCTGAGTGTCAGAAATATTGAGATGATCATTAAATCCATATGAAAGTATCAGGATGCCAAATGAGAGGGTAAAGAGAGAGGAGAGCGAAGAAGAAAGCCTTGGAGTAGACTTAGAGTTAGTCATCATGATACAGATGGTGAACCAGCAAAGGAAACTGAGAAGGAGTAATCCTAACAGTCAGGAGGAAAACAGAGAGCAAGGTCATAAAAACTCAGAAAATAGAGAATATCCAGGAGGAGAGGGTGATGAAGTGTTAGATGCTACAGAGAAGTCAAGAAGGATGAAAGTTGAGAAAAGACCATCAGATTTGACGAAGAAGAGGTTATCCATAACTTTGAAGAGAGCAATTTCAGCTAAGTGATGAGAATTACAGAGTTGAGAATTGAGAGGAGAGAAAATAGAGAGAGATAACTTTTCTACATTAATACTTCTTTCCCTTTATATAACATCATACCAGCATTCATGTGCCTTGATCTCTGGTACTTTGTGGAGACAGTACCACTGTGACTTGGGCATATCTCAGATGACCTTGATGCTATATTCTCTGAGAGTTTATTAAAGTCTTTTTTGATTAGACAATCCTAGAAATGTTTTCATTTTCCATTTGATAAGACATAGATGAGAGGCAGTGTGATGAAGTAGACAGCTGGCCTTGGGTATATCTGTGTGTATACATACATACATACATGTATATGTATGTATGTATACATATATATGCATTCATGAATACATACATATATGCATTTATGTACTTGCATATCTATTTAACTGACTCCCTTGCTCTGCTTCTGGAGAAGCACATTTTAGACACAAAAACAATACACACATATACGTATTCACATATTCATATGTGATATATCCAACATGTTAAAATATCTTCCTCAGTTTTTTCAACTGTAAAATGAGGATAAGAATAGTACTTAACTCACAGGGCTGTTGAGAACATCAAGTAAGACATTTATATAGCATTTAGCCCAATGTCTGGCATGCAATAGGTGCTTAATAAATGCTTGTTCCCTTTCTACTTACCCCCCACATTTTATATGTGTGTGTATATGTATATGTATGTGCGCATATGTATGTATGTATGTATATGTGTGTGTTTACATAATATACAACATATTGAAGATATCTAAAATGTCTTTGATGTAATATATTATATCTGAATATGATTTGCTGCCCAAGAAGTAGAGTAAGGGAATCAGTTTGCCCAAGGCGGGGGATTACTCAAAAAAAGGAAGGAAGAAAATATCACTGTGGGCATTCTTTCAGAGCATGCTGGGTCCCCTTCCCCCATCTTTCTGCAATAGGTATTTCCTTTGACTTTTCTCATTTGGGGACTGACTGCCCCAGCTGTGTATGAGGTATGTTTCTCTAGGTTACCTCCTTGTTAATCTGGACTGTGAATGCTTTTGCTGGTCCCTTTATTGAGCTTTTCTCCTTTTATGACATCAATCCATAGGCCATCTTTCTAAGGCACTTTTTCATTTGTCACCTCTTTTTATGAGTTCCACTTCTTATTTTTTTTAAATTTCCTTTTATTGGATTCTATAATATTGGATGCATTAAAAAAAAGAAGAAGAAGGAAAGGAGGCTGATAGCAAGAGTCTCACTGATGACAGTGTATAATAGCTGAACAACATTCTGTGCACATCCCTGTACACAAGGGAACAATAAACCCAAACAACACTCAGGCAAGGGTAAAGGAAAATTTGAGGAAATGGGCTTAAGTTCGGTTCTATTATCAAGTGATCATCCTTCACTGTTTAATCACTTCATAGATGTGTCTCTGCTCACACCCTCCCTTTCCCTCTCCTCCCCCTGGAAGGCATTCATACTTCCCTACCTACTAAAATATTACCCATTTTTCAATATTGTACTCAAGTACCACCTTCACTGTAAAGCAACCCCTCACCATCCTGGCTCTCCCCTTTCTTCAAATTCAGAGAACTACAGACTCACAAAGTTGGAAGTTACCCTAGAGATCAATTGGCCTGACTCTACCTGAAGCATGAATTCCCTTCTACCATGTAGTTATATCTACTTAGCATGTGTTTTATATTTACTTTTGTACATACATGCTGCTTCCACCTTAAGTAGAATGTAAGCTCCTTGAGGCCAAGAATGTTTTTTGTTTTTATCTTATCCCCAGTGCCTAGACATATAAGACTCCTAATAATTAAATGTTTGTTGAATGAATGCATGAATGACTCAAGTGAATAAGTGTTCACCAAGACTCCACGTGAGATCTCCCAGTGTTGGACAACCACCTTTATTGGTGTCTATAGCACTCCCCTGGCACTTACAATATACTGCGTTTTATGAATTATTTTTTGTGTGTAGGTAAGAAGTGTCTTACACATAGTGGACTCTTAAGTACTTATCTAATTGAAATGTATTTGTTTCTTCAACTAGATTATAAACTCCTTCACATCAGAGATAGTATCTTTTACCTTTTTTAATTTCTCATAGTGTCCCAGACTAGCAGGTATTCGACACATATTTATTGATTGATGACCGATAACATATCCAAATAGGAGGAATTCAAGGAAGGTCTGATTGCTGAGCATTTTGGGTAAAAGGGGAACACAGCCCAGTGCAGACAATGTACGCACAAGCCAGTAAGAGGTTCTTAGTTGCAGCACAAATCAACAACCAAGGCCCCCCATTCCTGGCTCCACAGGCCAGCAGAGAAGCCTCCAGCTTCAGTGCAGAAGGGGAATTGTGAGCGTCAGAACCAATCCCCAGTGCTGTGGGTGAGCTCCAAGCACCTGAGGCCCTAGCATGGAAAGCCAGTGACTAGGTCCCTGGCCCCATGCATAAAAAGCTTGGAATAGTGTCCCCGGTGGCCCAGGAGCAGAGCTCAACTTTAAAAGTCAAAAAATAGGCTGGAAAAATGGGTAAGAAATAGAAGAGAGCCCTGACCATAGAAAGCTACTAAGGGTGACAGGGAAAATCAAAACACAAACTCAGAAGAGGACAACATCAAAATACCTGCATGTAAAACCTCAAAAGGAAATATGAATTGGTCTCATGCCCAAAAAGGTCCTCTTGGAAGAGGATATTAAAAAAGGATATTAAAAATCAAGTAAGAGAGGTAGAAGAAAAATTTGAGGAAGGGGGAGGAAATGAGAGGTATGAAGGAGAATTATTAAAAAAGAGTCAATAGCTTGGAAAAGGAAGCATAAAAATTGACTGAAGAAAACAACTCCTTAAAAAATAGAATTGGCCAAATAGAAAAAAAAAATCCACTGAAGAAAACAATTCCTTTAAAAGTAGAATTGGCCCAATGGAGAAGAAGGTACAAAAGCTAACCAAAGAAAATAATTCCTTAAAAATTAGAATTGGGCGAGTGAAAGCTAATAACACTATAAGACATCAAGAACCAGTAAAACAAGTTGAAAAAATAGAATAATATGTAAAATATCTCATTGGAGAAACAACTGACCTGGAAAATAGATCCAGGAAAGATAATTTAAGAATTATTAGATTACCTGAAATCCATGATCAAAAAAAAAATAGTCTGGATTGCATCTTTCAAGAAATTATCAAGGAAAACTGCCCTGGTATCCTAGAACCAGATGGCAAAATCTTCACTGAATTTACCAATCATTCCCTGAAAGAGATAACAAAATGAAAATTCCAAGGAATATTGTACCCAAAATCCAGAATTCTCAGGTCAAGAAGAGCATATTACATGCAGCCAGAAAGAAACAATCCAGATATCAAGGAGTCATAGTCAGGATTACACAGGACTTAACATCTTCTACATTAAAGAATCAGAGAGCTTGGAATGTGATATTTTGGAAGGCAAGAGAGCTTGGATTACTACCAAGAATCAACTACCCAGCAAAAATGAGCATAATCTTTCAGGAGAAAAGGTGGACATATAATGAAATAGGGAACTTTCAAACTTTCCCGATGAAAAGACCAGAGCTGAACAGAAAATCTGATCTTCAAATACAAAACTCAAGAGAAGCATAAAAAGGCAAACAGGAAAAAATATTCAATAAGATTAAACAAGGGAAGATGATGCTTATAACTTTTGAGAATTGTATCTCTATTAGGGCAGTTAGATGAAGTGTACATAGACAGAGAGTATGGGTATACGTTGACTTTAATGTGATGATATGAAAAAATTAAGGAGTAAAAAAAGGATTGTACTGGGAGAAGAGAAAAGGGAGAGGCAGAATAGGGTACATTACAACACATGAAGAGGTATAAAAGACTTATTACAGCACAGGGAAAGAAGAGAGGGGATGGGCATTGTTGGAACCTTACTCTCATCAGAGTTGGCTTAAAGAGGGAATAACATACACTCTCAATTGGGTATCTTACCCTATAGGGTAGTAGTAGGGGAAAGGGAGGGAGAAAAAAGGAAATGGAGTGGCTGACAGAAGGGAAGGCAGAAGTAGGATGGGAAAGGGGAAACAAAAAGAGGGGGTGGGGCAAGAGAAGGGAAGGCACATTGAGTGAGGTGGTAGTCATAAGCAAAACCCTGGTAAGAAAGAACAGGGTGAAAGGAGAGAGAAAAGTATAAACAGAGGGGAAATAGGATGGAGGGAAATACATAGTTAGTAATCATAACTGTGAATGTGAAAGGGATGAACTCACATAAAACAGAAGCAGATAGCAGAGTAGATTAAAAATCAGAATCCTACAATATGTTGTTTACACATCTGAAGCAGAGAGATATACACAGAGTGAAGGTAAAAGGCTGAAGCAGATATATTGTGCTTCAGCTGAAATAAAAACAAGCAGAGGTAGCAATCCTGATTTCAGACAAAGCAAAAGCAAAAATAGTGTAATTAAAAGAGATAAGGAAGGAAAGTACACCTTGCTAAAAGGTACCATAGACAATGAAGTAATATCAATACTAAACATATATGTGTCAAGTGGTATAGCATCCAAATTCTTAGAGGAGAAATTGAGAGAGTTACTGGAAGAAATAGACACTAAAACTGTATTAGTGGGGGACCTCAACCTCTCCCTCTCAGAACTAGATAAATCTAACCACAAAATAAAGAAGAAAGGTGAATAGAATTTTAGAAAAGTTAGATATGGTAGACCTCTGGAGACAAATGAATGGGGATGGAAAGAAATATACTTTTTTTCTCAGCAGTATATAGCACATACACCAAAAATGTCTATATGTAAATGTATATTAAATTAATGTACATATGTAATATATGTATGTAATATGTAAATGTATGTACGCAATAAAAATGTGTAATAATAAAGGGACATAGAAAGATAGGCTAAAAACTAGTTGGAAACTAAATAATCTAATCCTAAAGAATGAGTGGGTCAAACAACAAATCATAGAAAAAAATAAATAATTTCATCAAAGAGAATGACAATAATGAGACAACATATCAAAATTTATGGGATGTAACCGAAGTAGTTCTTAGGGGAAATTGTATATCTCTAGATGCTTATGGGAATAAAATAGAGAAAGAGGAAATCAATGAATTGGACATACAACTGAAAAAGCTAGAAAAAGAACAAATTAGAAGACTATTTCATCCGCAGTTAACACTGCATTCTGTATTATGGGATGTTATTAACCACATGGCTAAAGGGTGATAGCCATTAAACTCAGAGCCTCTAAAATAACTTTCTTCTCTCCCAAATGCTGGTCATTGTTCATGAGTCATCAGCCCATGTCATCTCAGACCTCTGATTCAACCTTTTAATGAGCAAGAATCCAAGAAAATGTGCCAAATTTAAGTTTATTCAGATTAAATGTATTAGAGATAAATATAAAGTCCTGCATTTGGGTTCAAAAACATTTATGATATGAGAACATGGTAGAGCAACCTTGGCTAAACAGTAATTCATGACCCAGGGATTTTAGAGTAGACAGAAAAGTCAGTGTGGGTTGACAAGATAACATGGCAGGTAAATCATATCAATCATGGCTTAATGAACAGAAGCAGAAGGTTCAAAATAAGGTAGGTGTTAGTTCCCCTGGACTCTACCTTGAATAGACCATACATATAGATATAATGTTCACGTAAAGAAACCACCTTCTGAGAAGAATAGTGCTAATCTACGGAATAGTAATGGAAAACATGTCATATGCAAATCAGTGGGAAAACCAGGGTTCGTTAGCCTAGAAAAAGGAAGGAAAGACATTAGACCAGTTTCTAGTTCTTTGAACATATTGGAAGGAAAGTTTCATTTACTTGGCTTAGGCTCAGAAGGCAGAACTAGGATCAATGGGTGGAAGTTATAAAAAGACAGATTTCAGGAAGACACAAGGTAAAATTTCCAAACATTTAGAGGTGCCTTAAAGTGGAATGGACCAACTTAAGAGGTTGTGGATCCCTATTTGCTATATATCTTTAAATGAAACCTCAAACTGCTGCCACCTCTTCTTGACCATTAATACAGATCATCCGATTTTTTTTGTTACAATCACAAATGAGTCAGTTTGCTATTTGTTTCCCCTAATTGCTTATGATAAAATTATACATACAGGTCTGTCCTAGGTCCCAGTTATACTTTCTTTGCCTATTTCTCTGCCTTTTGTTTGTACCCTCAATACTCAGCATAACTTCTGGCGAGTAAAAGGTGTTTAATAAATACTTGTTGACATTACTTGACTAAACAAAGCCTATGTGTCCTAAAAGGCTTGAAGACAGACATTTTGGAATACCTGTCCAGAACAGGATTTGGATTTCTACAAAATCACCTAAGATAAAGGAGTGATGAGTCCTTCACCAGGGATGGAGTACATCTCACAAGGGCCAGTAAAAATAGATATTTGCCTGATAACTTGCAAATTTGATCAGAAGGTATTTAAACAGAAAATAAAGCAGGATGACAAAGCTATATGCATCTATCTTCCAAATGAAACATAAAAGTAAATAGTAGGCATAGCATGGGTAAAATAACAGCGAATAGCAGTTATTCTAAAGAGAGATTATCAAAGAAGGAATGCAGTAATGAAATCTATGTCTCTAGATGTCCCTGAATAAATCTACAAAAGTATAGGTGATATATAAGATAAACTAAAACTCTTAATGTTAGGATGAAAATTTGACCTCTTTTTTGTCACTGAGACTTGGAAAGTGATTTATAACAAGACTGCTTCTGTTGGAAAGATAAATGAACAGATTGACGTAGAACTATGTATATAAATCAAGACAAGAGATCAGAACAGACTAGAAATATCCTTATTGAGCAAACACTAGTGCTACTTGCCAAGTTGAAAGTCATTGCAGCTAAGAGCAACACATTTGCTTGTTTGTAAAATATTACAGAAGATGATGGTAGAAGACTGAATAGTATTGCCTCATAAAACAGTAAGAAGTAGTAGAAGCAAAAAACAATTTTGTTCTTATATCAAGCCTTAATTTGCCTCTGCAAATTCTACCCATCATTTATAGTTCTGACCTCTGGAGCCAAGCTAAACAAGTTTCTTCTCTCTTCCACATGACGACCTTTCAAGCACTTGGAACTAGCTGCAATCCACTTTATCTCTATCACATCTCTTCTCTAGGGAAAAAAATCCCTACTTCCTTCATTTGGTCCTCATCTGTAAAAATCTCAAGCCTTTAGCCATGTTGGTAACTCTCCTCTAGACAATCTACAGTTTGTATGTAGATGTTCTTCCCAAAATGGGACGTCCAAAGTGGAACTAAAAATTCTAGCCCACAGAGGAATGAGGCGAGTCTCTATAATCCTGGGCACTATACTCCTCCTAATGTAGCCAGAGTTTTTTTTTTTAACTTTAACATCACATTATAAACTTGTACTGAACTTGACCACCACTAAAACTCACTTTCTTCACATGGACAGCTTTCTAGTCACATCTTCTCCATGTTGCACTGGCAGAGCTGATTTTTTTAAAAAAAACTAAAATTAAAAAAAATTTACACACACCCCCTTTAAATTTCACATCTTACATTTGGCGTTATGTTCTATCCTGCTGAGATTTTTTTGGATGCTAACTCTGTCATCCAATGGTTTAGTTATCCCTCCCAGCTTTATGTCATGTGCCAATGGGAAAAATGTGCTATCTGTGCTTTTACCCAGGTCATTGATAAGAAAGGATTTTATCAGGAGGGCAAGGAGAGATCTCTGGTACACTTCTTCCAAGCTAATATCAAACCATTAATGGTTACTCTTTAGCCCTAACTATTCAGCAAGGTCCAAATCCACCTGTGTAGTCATTTAGGCCACATATCACCACCTTTTCCATAAGAATAGCTTAAGAAACTTTGCCAACTGTGATGCTAAAATCTAGGTCTACCCTTCCTCTGATCTACCAGCCTAATGAGCCTGTCAAAAAAGGAAATAGGGTTAGTCTGTCATGACTTGTTCTTGTTGAAGTCATTCAGGCTCTTTATTATTAATACTTTCTTTTCTAGGCATTTTGCAAACCATCTCTTAAGTAATATGTTCTACAATTTTGCTATGAATAGAAGTCGAATGTAGTGGAGTAGTATTTGCAGGGTCTATCCTCTTTTCCTCTTCTTCTTCTCCTCCTCCTCCTCCTCCTCCTCCTCCTCCTCCTCCTCCTCCTCCTCCTCCTCCTCCTCCTCCTCCTCTTCCTCCTCCTCCTCCTCCTTCTTCTTCTTCTTCTTCTTCTTCTTCTTCTTCTTCTTCTTCTTCTTCTTCTTCTTCTTCTTCTTCTTCTTCTTCTTCTTCTCCTCCTCCTCCTCCTCCTTCCTCCTCCTCCTTCTTCTTCTCCTTCTCTCTCTCTCTCTCTCTCTCTCTCTCTCTCTCTCTCTCTCTCTCTCTCTCCCCCTCCCCCCCATCTCTCTCAATATTGGAGCATTTTCTCTTCCCCAATTCCATAGCATCTCTCCCATTCTCTGCAATTTTTCAAGGATAACTGACAGTGGCTCAAAAATCAAATCCACTGGCTTTCTCAGTACCATAGGATGTAGCTTGTCTGGGCATGGTGATTCAAACTCATCAAGGACACCTAGGTGCTCTCTTACTATATCCCCCTTCATCTTGGGTATCAATTCAGTCATTTTTTTTTCAGTCCTTCCCTGCCCAAAGATCATTGTTCTTGGCAGAGAAAACAGAATCAAAATAATAATGGAAGAGCTCTGCCTTCTCTTCTACCATTCGTTATCTTTGATTAATGCCTTGAAGTAGTCCTGTCCCTTATTTCTGCCTTCTCTTTTTTCTAGTATAAATACACACACACACATACACACACCCCTTTTCACTGTTCTTAACTGCCCTTGCCATCCTTGAGTCATTCTGAATTTTAGACCTCTTAATAATATTCACAGGACCAACCATGCCATGCTTTTATGAATGTACTGATATGATTGCTGTAATGAATGATTGAAAAAACATTTATTAAATGATTAGTATCTACAAAACAATTTTCTAAGAAGATACAAATAGAAAAGCTGAGATAGTCTCTGCTCTCTAGGCATTCCCATTCTAATTGGGAGAAACAATACATGTAAAAAAGTTTAGCTACAAGTCATATAGAAAAGTCCCACGATCCTTAGGGATCTTCTTTGGTGTCATTTCTACTGATAAGATCATATCAATTTCTGTGGTTGAATCATTAAATGGTGCCAAGGACTTTGGTGGTGAGAATTTTTTTTCTGAGTCTTTAGTAGTTATGGCAGGAGCCATAGAACTTACAGAAGCAATTGTCAGCCTACATCTCCTCAGGAATTGCTGCCAAGGATGAAGGCCTTTGGGGTCAATTACCTGGGGAGCAGGGGAGAGGAAGGTTCTGACATTTCCAAAGATCTTGAGCTTACCTCTGTAGCAATGGGTGTTGGTGATGTCAAGAAAGTTGGCCTCTTCCCAAAGTGATTGCTACCCTCATTGATAGCTGCAGGGCCTGGACTAGAAGCAGAAGTGGTGGTGTAGGGGTGGGGGCAGAGGAGGCAGGCACTGCTATTCCCATAGCTCTTGGGTTCAAGAGCATGGGCTTTTCTAATGGGATCAGAGGGGAGATAGTGGTCAAGGTGATGGTGATGAACTTTTTAATATTGTTTATTGTTTACACACACACACACACACACACACACACACACACACACACACACACCACTACACTTGCCCTTGATTCCATCTTCCATGTATATCTTTAAAAAAATCTAAATTGGTTGATGAATTTCCTGAATATCCCCACATCCCCATGGATTTTCTTTCCTCTTTTCCTGCTCATCAGAATTGTTTCTTTTTACATATTCAGAATTTTATTTTTAAGAACTTTCAATCCCTCCTGGGTTGAATCCCCTCTGTAGAATTTGATTGTATAAGATCCTACAAATTCTTTCTTTGTACCCTTTGAAATCAGCTTTCTGAAAATCTAGTGTGCATGTCAGGCTCTGCCCAACTCTCCTGTCTTCTATCACATTTTAACATGGAGTAGGTCACTTTCTTTTTGAAGATTCCCATCATTTTCACCCTGTCACTATCATATCATACTGTTATTCTAGTCTAGTGATCTGTTTCTCAAACCCCTCATCTATTTCCTCTTTTTTCCCCAGGTGGTCTACAATATACTCCAAAAGCCATATCACTTTTGTTCTTCCTTCGTTGATTTTCACCCAAATGTTCTTAACCATATTTATGCACTCATTAGCATATAGACATCTGGGGGCATGCATTTTATCACTGTCTTCTTGGTTTTTGTATCTCTGAATTTCTAGGCATCTTTCCTGCTATTTTTCCTATAATAATGATTGCTCTTTATGGTATCTTGCTTGGTAGATATTCATGGACAATTTCCCCATACACATGCCTTCCTTTTCAATTTGAAACCCTTCTAATTAGAATTTCAAGGCTCCAGACATAAATGCATTCTTACTAGCCTTTGTTGGTGCATTCCATTCTGGGATGGCAAGAGTTAGGCATTAACATATCTTGAGCTGTTGTCTATGAATCAAAATCTCATTCTCAAAAACCAATAAAAAAGTATAGTGGACAATATAAGAATACATAGTCATGTGAGGAAACCTGGGAACTGGAGGAAAGAGGCAAGGTGAAAAGCATTTGGGTGAGGATCAGTGGGCTGAGAAACAAAAGCAGTATTGTCATCTGAGCAGGCCACCTTGACAAAAGAAAGATATGAATGATGAGTTTGGGAAACAAAACTGACACCAAGAGATGACAGGAGAGTAGGAGAAAAGGATAAGAAAAAAATTCTGATACTTGGAAGCATGGAGGAAGGACAATGAGAAATCATGTTAGATACCTTTGATCTTTCTCTGTGACGAAGGAAATGAGGTCATTTGCTGAGAAACAGGAACACTGAGGTAACTTTGAAGATATGGGGACAGTAGAAGAGGTTTGAAGAATGTCAACAAAAGGCAATAGGTAATTTTAACTATCCACATACTAGAGCTCTTTCTCTGTCAAAAGCAGAGTAGCTGATAAATTCTTGACTTGTTTTGATCATAATTTAATTCTTCAACAAATAGAGAAAGGGATGAGAGGAAATGCTGCTATTCATCTAACTCTAACTCAAAAGGAGAAATGGATCTTGAAATATAAATTACAGGAACCTTGGGAAAAGTGACTACTGCCTCATGGAACTCATAATAGAGAAGGAGAAGAAAACTAGATATAGTCTATCATGTGCCTAAGATTATAAAAGAGCTCAGCTTAGAAAGTTCAGAGCAAGAATATGTAAGATCCCATCATGAAATTTCTATACATGAAATTGAACCAAGGAGTATGGGAAACTTTCAAAACTAAATTCTGGTAACATAAATGCAATACTATAAGGAAAGCTGAGTGCTGCAGAATCAATGCTTTCAAATTGTGGTGCTGGAGAAAACTTTTGAGAGTTGCTTGGACAGCAAGGAAATCAAACCAATCAATACGTAAAAGAAATTAACTCTGACTATTCATTGAAAGGACAAGTACTGAAGCTGAAGCTTAAATACTTTGGCCACATAATGAGAAGACAGGAGTCATTGGAAAAGACTTTGATGTTGGGAAAGATTGAAGGCAAAAGAAGAAAAGGACAGCAGAGGATGAGATGGATAGTGTCATGAAAGTAATGAACATGAGTTTGGACAGGCTTCAGGGGAAAGTAGAGGACAGAAGGACATTGCATGCAATGGTCCATGGGGTCCTGAAGAGTGAGACATGGCTGAAGCACTGAACAACAACACAAATTAAGGAAGAAAAAAGAAAGCTGTCTAAAAATTGTATGGATGTACTGGGACATCATTGACCAACTTGGACCTTAAAATAGAGAGAGAGAGAGACAGACAGACAGACAGACAGACTGTGGAAGAAGAGGCAGATAATGAAGGATGTCTTCTAAAAAGTAACATAGTCCTCTAAGAACAGCGTTAGAAGCACAAGTTCAGAAATGCTAATACTAAGGTCAGCAAAAGGCTTTGTCTGGATTTTGTTTGTTTTTTTGTTTTTGTTTTTTTAGCTATGTTGAGGGTAAAGAAATAAAAGCTAGAACTAGGACTCCTTTATGTATAGGTCCTTAGAATCTACCCCACGTTCAAGGGTTTTGTATTTTAGTATCTACTCAAAGCCCCCAACAAAGCCAGAGAATGCTTTATTTAAAAGCAAAAGACCAAAGCAGTGTAACAAGCTAAGGAACAAATCTCCCAGATTTCTATACCAACAGTGGGAGAAGGCACTTACCCAGAGAATATGTGTGGCTAGGGGACAAGTGAAAGGCATACACATAGGAACACATGGCCAGGGCACACATATACCTCAAGTGCACAAAATCTCCAGAATCTCCAATTTCCTCTGATGATACCATCACATTACTTTCTCCTGGGTGTCATGTTGTTTCCCATCACATCATCTCTCTAGTCAACTGGATACTGCTGGTCTCAAGATTACTGAGTAGTTCTCTTCTAACATCTCCAGGCCTTAAGCTATTCAGCTTCTTCAGGGTCACCTACTACTTTCTGCTGTCATCTGTGGGTGTGCAAAAGCTAGCTAACTCCTCTCTGCGGAGGGAGGCATAAAGTTGTTTGAGTTTTGGTTTTGGGTTTTTTCCCCTTTAAATATATAGCCTAGAGCTATGAGTCAGCATATACAGATAGCATCCACAAAACTTATAAAAAGCCCCAGGCTAAGATTAACACTCTTCTTTGAATGTTGATTCGTTGGAGCTTCCTGGCCTAAGCCAATGATCTGACTCCCAGTTAGAAAATTCTTTTTCTAATTCCTCTCAAATTCCTGATTGTTAGTCTATGTCCCCACAACTCCATTTCAGGAACACTCTACACAGAAAATCCCTCAGAGGGTGGGATTGCTGGAGCAACAAGGCTTCCCTAAACTCCCACAATAGTCCTAGTTGGTTCTAAAACTATGAGAACCAAAGGTCCAGTGACCTCTCTCTTTAGTGTACATCCCTGCCTTTATTAAACACTGTTGTCACTGCTTTTGTTCAGTTGTGTCCAATTATTAGTGACCCTGTGGACCATAGCATGCCAATACCATCCGTGGCGTTTTCTTGGCAAAGATACTGGAGTGGTTTGCCATTTCCTCCTCCGATGATAAGTAGTTTAGGGGCAGCCTTCTGTGCCATTGTGTTTGCCTCTTCAGAAAGGGCTTTTAGGAAAACATTAACTTTCCCTGTGAGATTCTTAAGAGACCTTACCTTAGGAAATGAAGGGAAAGCATGAAACATACCTGCCCCACTATGATCATTTGCCATTAATTAGCATTCACCAGTATTAAAGTGCTGGCCTGTTTACAAAGGAAGGGTATTCAGCCTGTACAAAGACATGATGGTGGGAGATGAAACATCATATTCAAAGAATGGCATATGGTTTAAATTATTGCTAAGGTCCCTTCCAACTCCCTGATCTTTTAATGCTATATATACTAGGTCACAGCCAGTTAAACTGTTACACTATCAGTAATTTTGCTTCTCTCCTTGTGATACGATGGCATTGCTTAGATCTGTGGCCATTGTTCCAGATGAAAAAAAGCTTTGCATAACCTTGGGTCTAAAGGGGTCTCTACCACACAGGCCTTCCTGATGATTTGAGATTAGTACAGATGAGAGACAACAATAGACCCTGTCCTCTGAATGATAGAGGGATGCAAACACATTAAGCCTCTGGTCTGCTTCTGCCCATGTTCTCACTGCAGACCTACCGCACTGCTTCTGCACACTGGGTTGGGTTCCTCTCTGCAGCATTCTCACATTTTGGTACTTTTCCTTCAGCAGTGTGGAGCTGGTTCTCCATTCCTGTCATGTGCCCCTGAAAATTGTTCAATTGTGCCCTTACCATTTCCTTGCTCAGCCTTCAAGGACAGTACTGAAGCTTGTAATGTGTCAGTTTTAAGGAGAAATTCCTCCAGCAAACTCTTCTTGGGGGCCAGGGTAGGGAATAGAATGGTCCAAAGGAAAGAGGAGTCTAACAATCTGGATTCGAATCCCGGCTTTGCCACTAAATAGAATGCCATGTTCGAGGTTACTTTATGACCCTGAAAAGTCACTTAGCTTCTCTATACTTCATTTACCTCATCTATAAAGTGAGAGGATTGGACTAGATGATAGCTAAGGTCCCTTCTAAATATACATATCTATATACACATGTGTGTACATATATATAAACATATTACATATATATACATACATACACACATGTGGGTATGTATATAAAATATTGTGATTCTACAGAGGCCAGATGCCATAATATATATATATAGAGAGAGAGAGCCTTGAAGCCAGGAAGTCTTGAGTTCAAATTCTGCCTCTAACACACTGGTTATATAACTATAGGTAAGTCTCAGTGTTCTAGGCCAGGGTATCATACTTGGGACTGAAACAAAACTCCTAAAGTGAGTCAAAATTAGATTAAAATTTAATTAGAAAGTATTTGATAAAATAACTAAAAATACTATACAACACAGCTAATGCTCATTTGTGATTTTCTAAGTCAATATGCGGCCCACAGGGATGTTTCTATTTAATTTCAACACCACTACTCGAGGCAGCTCTTAGAGATTATAAATTACTTGCATTGGTAGAGGGAGTTTCCACACTTGGAAGTTCCCTAGACCAGCGAAACCACAGATCCTGTCCCTAAGTATGTGATTCTATAAGGTTTCAGCCTTTCCCCAAACCTATATAGCACCACAGAATGAGAGGGATAAACGCAAAAGTAGTAACAAGATAGTTTTTGTACTAATCTCTTGGATTTGAAGGTCAAACCACTTTCCAGAGGTCAGAAGGCTGTCATCGATAAGGAAATCCTGGATTACAGTTCAAAGAGGCTTTAGAAACCATCCAACTTTTTCTTAATCCTAGAATATCAGAGTTAGAAGGGGCCCTAGAAACCATCCCACTCCTTCATTTCACGGATGAGAAACTGAGACCTCCAGAGGTGAAGTCCCTTGCCCACAGTTATACAGAGAGTTATTGTCAGAGCCAGAGCCTGAATTTGAAAGAAAAGAAAAAAAAAGCTTTGGATTTGGTGATTAGGATATCATTGAAGACCTTTGAGAAAAAGATGCCACTTGAGTTGGTGAGGTCAGAAACCAGATTACAAAGGGTTGAGGAGTGAGCAAAGAAGGTCAATGAATATATATTCTTTCAGTAAGTTTGGCAATTAAAGGAGGGAAAGAGGAAAACTAGTACAAAGGGTAGCAAGACCAAGTTCAGACTATTTTTTTAGACAGAACAGAAAGAACCAGTGAAGAGAAGGAGAGAGAGAGACAGTAAAGGAGAGAGGAAGAGGGAGAGGAGAAAGAAAAGAGAGGGAGAAGGGGAGAGAGGAGATGGACAGGGAAAGAGGGAGGGAAGGAGAGAGAAAGGAGTGAGAGAGAAAGACAGAGAGATATAGGAGAAAGAAACAAAAATATAGAGGTAGAGAGACAGATAGACCAAGGGGGAAGGGAGAGACAGTGAGAGGGGAAAAAAGAGACAGAGACTGAGCAAGGGTTCAGAGGAAGTAGAGGATGATGGAATCGAACATAAAAGGACCCAGATAATGGGGTTATATGTGACTTAAAATACACACTTTTCTATTGTCTCTCATCTCTGTGCTTTGCCCTGGTCTCCTGTGCCTAGAATGCCATCCTTCTTATCTCTGCATCATAGAATCTCATGTTTCCTTCAAAACTCAGCTCAAACACCATCTTTCTTCTAGAAGCCTTTCCTTAATCTCTCAAATACCAGACCCTTCCTTCCTAAGCTATTTTATATTTGTCTTCTGTTTCTCTTCCATGAGAAGCAGAATGATAAAGAGAATAGAGAGCTGACCTTGGAACTAGGGAAACCTAAAGCTAGGAAACTCCTCTGATACATGCTGGCTGTGTGACCCTGGGTGAAAGGATGATCCCTCATGCTGGAGATTCCTACATCAAGGAAGTCACAGATTCAGCCCCAATCCCATGTCATACATATTCTTATATTTGTGCATGTTGTCTTCTCCAAAAGAACATATGCTCCTTGAGAACAGGGACTGTTTTAGTCTTGTCATTTTATTCCCAGCACCTAACAAAGTGCCTGGGACATAAGACACATTTATTGATTGACTGAGTCCAGCTGCCTATACACAGCTTGGTAATCTATGCCCAGCAGAGATAACAAGCCAGTAAATGGAAAACCAGAGCCAGAATGGAGGTCTCCTGATTCCCAAGCTAGTGTTTTTCCAATTACACCATACGGCCACTGGTTCCCCTGACACAAGAGAAAAAGAGACAAGAACAGATAAAGACAAAGATATTCTGAAGTATGGTAGAGGTAAGATGAAAACCCACGTCAGATGACAGCAATGTTTGTCAGTGAAGTGGGAGACAAGGTCATCTGCTAAGAGGGAGGGGTCAAGTGGACATGTGGGAGTAGTAGGGAAAGTTCAAGGAATAAAATATTCCTCAACAAAACAATCAAATATCATTTGTTCATTCATTCATTCAACTATTGGTTACAGGGTAGTATTCCTTGCAGATATCTAATTCTCACTAGAACATAGCTGGTGAAACATATGGTGAGGCCCTGAAACATCTAAATAGTGTCCAACACCTCCAGAACCTAGGCATCTACATGGCATAGTGGGTACAGTGATGGACCCGGAGTTAGGAAGACCTGAGTTCAAATTCAACCCCAGTCCCTAACTAGCTGTGTGACCCTGGGAATATCCCTTAATCTCCTAAAATGAGGCCAGTAATAGCACCTACCTCCCAGAGTTGTTATGCGGATCAGACGAGATATTTGCAAGGCACTTCGCAAAACTTAAAGCACTAGATAAATGCTAGTGATGATAATGATGATGGTGATGATGATGATGCTACATGATCTCCTTGCTCTTCTATTTCGTCTTCAGTACCAGGAAGTACCAGTTAGAGATGATGCAATTTTGGTCACCTTCCACCTTCCACTTTTGCCTTCCTATGTTCTTTTCTCTTCTAGGTGCCTGATGCTCTCCTACTATCCCCTAGGTACCTTGGCTCTGTCTTCCCCAGGCAGTACCCTCTGTTCTGGATTTTTTTCACCATCCTCTCTATGTGGAAACCTGATCTTACAGAGCTGACCTGATAAAATAATTTCAATTAAGATGGTGGGGAAAGGTGGGGAGGGGAGGGGGGAAATTGTGTTTGAGTGGTTAACCAGGCTTTAACTCAATAGAATAAATATCTAATAGTGAAATTTCCTGCACCATGGCAAGTGAAAAGGGGACTCTTGGGGTCAATGAAGCCCTTTATGTCATCCTGCAAAGCTGATTGTTTATTCCTTCTACACATAAGGCCAGCTCAGGTTCCATGTACAGCAATTTTTGGTGGCTGGTCACTCCACTCCCCTGCAGTGACAGCATTTCTCCTTCAATTTCAAGTGTTTTGTTATATGGTTTCTGCTCAGTGCTTCATGCGATGCTTGTCCTGTCCACTCTATCACTGTCTTTTATGTAAGTGCTAGCTTAGAACCCTGCAAAGGCAGATGCCATTATGAAGCCAAGCTCATCACTGTTTTTCTTTCCTCCTTAGCTAGGGACATCAGTAGAGGGTGTTTCCCTCTCTGCATAGTTGCTTTTCACTTTGAAGATTCAGGTGATAAATATTTTTCCATCTCATTTTTCATTCTCTCATTGTCCCTCTAAATAAATTCAATCATCCACTCGCTTTTATCCTTTGAGGTTGTCAGTACCCAATTCTAATTTGCTTTTCCCTTAAGAAGTGCTTTCTGTTTCCATCTGTTACTTTCAGACCTTGTAGCTCTTTCTCCATTGGTAAATAATAAAGGGGGAAGGTGTAAAAAAAACCCAATGATATTAACTTTTTTACTTACATTTGAAAGGGATAAATTAAGTCAGTTCTAGTCTCCAATACTGCTTTTCTTCCTGTTCTCATGAGAGTTACTCCATGTAAAGGACAAGCATGGAGCCTTATGAAAAGAGATATTATCTCTAAGATCATAGGATTTAGAACCAGAGGAGACCTTAAAGATCATCAAGTTTAACCCTTTCATTTTTCGCAGAGGTTGAATTTTCCAGGCAGAAAATAAAATAACTAAGTTGAAATTCAAACCCAGGTCTTTGAACTCCAAATCCAATCCCCTTCCCACTGAATTTCAAATGTACTTCCTACTTTTTTCAAATGACCTCTCTCTGGATTAATGAATTAATGCAGTTTTGCTGAAAACTCTTGATTACTTGTATGTTCCTATTAATAATACTATAAAACATTTCATTCACATCCTGAACATGTGCACATATGGCAAGACCTTGACCACACTGCAACATCTGGCAGGGTACTATTGCCTTAAGGGTACCTGGGTTCTTGTTGGGTCCCATAGCCAGTTACATATAGGCAGTTACTTATGTGGTGGAAAGGGAGACACTTACTAGCAGTAGTCTGAGGATTCCACTGTCTGCGGTTACTCAGATATTTTCAGGACATTGTAGATCTATAAGAGATGGGGCAAGGGGGACATCTTTTTGCATAAATTAGCAGAGAAGGAGTAGAGGAAGATGCATTTAGGATCCTCTAAAAAAAAGTGGTCTCCAAACTTTTTTAACTTCGTAATGTGTGTGTGTGTGTGTGTGTGTGAGAGAGAGAGAGAAAGAGAGTGAGTGTGTGTGTGTGTGAGAGAGAGAGAGAGAGAGAGAGAGAGAGAGAGAGAGAGAGAGAGAGAGAGAGAGAGAGAGAGAGAGAGAGAGAGAGAGAGAGAGAGAGAGAGAGAGAGAGAGAGAGAGATGAGGGAATTAAGTTCCATGTGTTAAGGGGCATGCCGGTATATCTCTTCAGAAAATTTTGTAGTAAACATTGCTTTGTAAAAACTAATCTGACTGTTAATGGCTAAATGGAACTGAAGTCCAGGAGACCAGAACACCATTGGTGGAGACTAGAGCCATTTGCAAAGAGCCAAGACAACTTCAACTCCTTTGAGGTTACCAGAACTATGGGAGATGGGGTGAGATCTGACCTACCTGGCCTTCAGACAGTGAGGACTAAGGTGGTCTGTGTTACAAATGTAAGATAAGTACCAAAATGATAAAGCCCAACTTCAATCCTTCTGAGCCTTTCTTTGATTTCCAATAGCTCATCCATCAACTCACATAACCCATCAGATAGAAGATTCTACACATCCAGGTGTCAATCACCTCAGGATTTAATTCTGGCTGGACCCTTAAAAGCTTCACCTCCATGCTCAGAGAGCCAGGGACCAAGAAAGAACTTCCAGTTTAGAAAGAGAGATGGGTGGCTGAATTTACTCAGTTATATCCAGAACAATCCAGCCTACAAGTTCAAGGTAGGTACACTTTGCCTTTCACGAAAATTTAAGCTACAAACAGATCATTCACTTTCGGAAGAAATTATTCCCAAGTTGATATTTGTTGCCAACTCATAAAACCAAGGTCCACTATGTGTTAGAAATGAACAGCTGGTTAAAATATT
The DNA here is from genome assembly GCF_011100635.1 of Trichosurus vulpecula. Classification (NCBI taxonomy): domain Eukaryota; kingdom Metazoa; phylum Chordata; class Mammalia; order Diprotodontia; family Phalangeridae; genus Trichosurus; species Trichosurus vulpecula. The sequence goes on along the minus strand of NC_050581.1, from coordinate 52,289,804 downwards.
AGATGAGACTTCATGTTTCTTGTTTTTTTCTATTTTTTTGCAACATGGATATATGTTTTGCATGATTTCATGTATTTCATGTATAATTGATATCATATCAATTACCTTCTCAATGGGTAGGGAAGGGAGAGAATACAAAAATCATTTTTTAAAAATAAGTCAAAATAGATTAATTTCTTTTGTAAAAAGTGTTACATGAGAACTGGATTTAGATTTATGGACCACAGTGTGTAATTTAGGAATGACAGACTCTTGATCAGGGACGGTGTTTGCCTTACAAAGACAAGTAAAAATGTATCTCCCTAGAGTCTTGCAAATCTAATCAAAAGATCTTTAAACTAGAAGGAAAGGGAAAGAGAGAAATCTGCTTTTACCAAGCTAGACATCATTAGAACTTTGCTACAATGTAGGAAGAATAAAAGTGGAAGTGTGCAGTCGGAGGCAGGTAGATGCCAGAGTAGATAGAGTGCACCAAAATAGAGAGAAGTGCCTACCTTTTCAGCCATTGCACATCACTTCCTTGCATACACTCTGCCACTGTGTCCTTTCTTTGCAATTCCTCATGCCTATTTCATCTCTCATCTCTGCATCTTTGCATAAGCTCTCCCCTTCCACCACCACCAGCACCAGCACCACCACCGGCTGGTGCTCATGCCTCACTCTCCTCAATTACCTCGTCCAATACTTTATATATTTTGTATCTAACTAAATGTGTACACGTTGTTTCACTTCATGGGCTATAAGCTCCTTGAGGGAAGGAACTGGTTCTGTTTTGTCTTTGTATCCCAGAGCCCAAAATAGTGCCTGTCACAAAGTAGGAGCTTAATAAATGCTGGTTGATTAGGGAAAGTAGGAAAGGCTTAGTATTGGAGGGAAGAGAGAAATAAACATTTCTATAATGGCTGCTCTCTGCTAGGTGTGGTGCTAAGCACGTTATACAAACATTGCTTCATTTGACCTCAGCAGCTAGGTGGTGCAGTGGATAGAGCAGCAGAACTAAAGCCAGGAAGACCGAGTGCAAGTCTAGGCTGAGACGTTTATGGTGACCCTGGGCAAGTCACTTAACCTTCGTTTGCCTCAGTTTCCTCAACTTTAAATGAAAATGATAATAATAATAATATCACTTGGCTCCTCAGGCTGTTGTGAGGATCAAAAGAAATAATCATTACAAAATACTTGACATAGTGCCTAGTAGACAGTAAGCGCTACACAAATGTTTTTGTTCAGATGTCTCAGTGGTGTCCCATTTGGGGTTTTCTTGACAAAGATACCAGAGTGGCTTGCCTTTTCCTTCTCCAGCTCATTTTACAGATGAGGAAACTGAGGCACAGTGTTAAGTGACTTGCCCAGGGTCACACAGCTAATACCTGTCTGAGGCCAGATTTGAACTTAAAAAGATTTCAAACTTCCTGATTTCAGGCCTAGCACTCTATACACTGTACCACCTAGCAGCCCATAAAAATGTCAGCTATTCTTATTACTGATCCTCACAACAACCCAGGGATGCAGGTGCTACTGTTGTCCCCATATTTCAGGTGAGTTGCCTCTGAGTCAAACAGAGGTTAAGAGACTCTCCCAGGATCATAGCTAGTAAGTGTCTGAGTCTGGATTTGAACTCAGGTCTTCCTGACTCCAAGCCCAGTACTCTATTCACTGCACTGCACAGAGATACTTAGAAAACAGCTCAGAATATCCTTCTGTCTAGACCAAGGTTATGTGGCCAAAGCAATCACAGTTATTCAGGAAGTTAGGAATAGGCTCCATTGCCATTCTGGGTGTTTCAGGCCCAGAATCTTCTTGGCTTTCAATTCAGTCCAACAATCACTTTTTGAGTATGTCCCACAGTACATAGAAGACAGACACTATGACTTGACAAAAGACAAAAACAAAGCAGCTTCTGTGGTCAAGGAACCTGCATTCTGTCCTATCCTTAAAGCTGAATTTAGTTTCTATTAGCCAGATAGTAACTAATTCAAAACATATCGTCATTGGAGCTGGTTTCGGCCTGGAGCCCTAGTGCTTCCAGTCATTTGTGAAACTCTCTGAGTTTCCTGCTACCTACTTAGGAAAAGGACCCCAAGGACATATTAGGACAAAAACCTCTGGTTGAGGTAGTTAAAGGGCTCCTACAGAATTTCCTTAGGAATCCAATAAATATATATGATTCCAGAAACTCAATAAAGACTCCAGAGCTCTGAGACCTGGAGGACTTAACCAGATAAAGTGATGGTTTTTCTCCCCCTTCAAAGGACTTAACCCTTTTCCTTACTTGATCAGTTACTGACAAAGACCTGACTCTCAATGTTTAGCCCTCCTTCCAAAGAGGTAGCATATACACTTCCATAGTCTTCCTTGGTTAATTGAATGACTAATCTTGCTTCAGATAATCTTCCACTCACTTCTTGCATTCAGGGACTTCAAGAGTTGAGTGCTGCCCCAATTCATGTCTTCCACCTTCCCTTTTTGACCTCTACTCAGGTCCATTACTGGTTAAAAGAAAAGAAGTAATTCCCTGTTTTACTTTTTGGGGTTTTTTGCCTTTTTTTTTACAATCTGCACTGGTACCATACATTTTCAGAACAAACACATTGCATTTTCACAGTCCCAACCACAGAATGTCATTACCATGTAAATGACCCAGAAGAGGAAAGCAGCAAACTTCATTCCCAAGAAAAGACTATATGAGGAAAAATATTTTATTTTTTCTGAGAAGGGATCTGGGTCTTGCATCTTAGGTTCAGAGTATCTTTCCTGTCTTGGCATGCGAGGAGAGCCAAGGTGGTTTCAGCAACAGAAGACAGTCAAAGAAAATGAACCAGACAAAGTTCGAGTAGAGGTTACCGACCGGGCTTATTAAGCTAATTCCAAATCGATTCCAAGAACCAGGAGAAGGGGGAAAAATGACAGGGATGGAGTCCTCTAAAAGTGCTGAGCAGAGATCAAGAACAAGAATTTTATCTACATGTAATGATAGTTTGAATTGGTTGTCCCTAATTTGAATAATCTTGATTGCATCGTTATATTTAATTGTGATTAGTGGTTCTAATGTGCTAATAAATAACACTAGAGACAAGGGACAACCTTGCCTTGTCCCTCTGACAGTTTGGAATTGCAAATACATTATGAAACCATTCTCCTGACAGGGGCACCATTAGCATGACAAGCCAGCTGGATTTGAAAGAACATTTGCGTTAACATTCTTAAATGTAAAACTTAGAAGATACATTTTTCCCCTGTGGGGTCAAGTAATTCTCTCCCAAGCAAGGAGGAAACATTACAAGTTGGAACCAAGAGTTTTCATACTTTTCTTTTGTTGAGCTTTGGGGTTTAAAGAAATCAGACATTATCTTTAGTGAAACATCTTGAAGTGACATTTGGATTTTTTTTCTAACTAGTTAATAAGATTGTCAATCACTTGGGGAGGGTAGTGGTATTTGATCCAGAGATGGATGTGTTGATGTAGGTGATGGGAGATTTTTGTCAGCATGAGGACTAGATATGTTGGTGAGATATCTTCTCTGGGGCTGACAAATGCCAGACACTGTAGGAGGACTGTCATTTTGGTTCCTGAAGTCAGGAAGACCTGAGTTCAAATGTGTCTTCAGATACTTACTGACCGTGTCACCCTGGGCAAGTCACTTAATGTCTGTTTGTCTCAGTTTCCTCAACTATAAAACAGGCATTTTAACAGCACCTACCTTGTATGGTTGTTGTGCGGATCAAATGAAGTAATACTTGTATTATAGTGCCTGGCATAAATAGGCATCATATACCTATATTACATGCCCTGCCCTTTCATCTATACCATGGTAAACTGGAGAGAGCAGTAGCTCTGAATCAAAAACCTGAGTTAAAATCCCACTTCTGATGCTTCCTAACTGCATAACCTTAGGAATTTCTCTTTAAACTATCTAAACCTCAGTTTCCTCATCTGTAAAATGGTAGGATTGGACTAGATGGCCCTGAGGTCCTTTGGGGCACTATATACAGTATTATGCTGGGATAGAGAATGACTAAGAACTTCATCTTTATGGAGACCGTGTGATGCATGAATAGTATTCCCAATTTAGAGTCAGGGAGACTTTGGTTCAAATTGGGCTATTTTCTGTCTTCGTCCCTCTCCTGGGTGTACTGCTGACTCATCTCCACAGAGGTTTCCCTGCCAAGTCACAGAAACCTTTTCACCCTTTTGCCCCCTAGAGCCTCCTAGGGCTCCTACACTATTTCTCACATTGGAAGTTGTTGTTGTTGTTGGTGGTGGTGGTGGCAGTGGTGGTGGTCCTTTATTCTCAAAGAGGACCATGACATCAGGGAGGTGATGCCATGACATACAAGTGAATTGGATTTAAGTGATGGAGGGCTGTGCAAAGTCACCAGCCTCACTTTCTCTGAAGTACTCACACCCTGAAATCTCTGATGTTTCTCCCAGAATATCCAATAGAAGAGGAGGCCCATCCCTCTCCCAGCTGAATTGTTGGCTTATCTCCATAGGACTTTCCTTAGTGTACCCCTGTACCTTCTCCCCTCTGCCCCCCATCAGTTTCATTCCCTTTTCAGTTCAACTTACATTAGAAAGTAAGCTCCCTGAGGGCTTTCCTTCTGCCCTTTTTGTATTTCCAGCACTTATGACAGTGTTGGGAATGTTATAAACACTTAATAAGTGCTTGTTAACTGACTGACTGACAACATCTGTGTGACACTAGGCCCTGATTCCTCATCTGTAAAACGGGATAATAGCAATTGTAGAACCTATCTACTTCTTAGGGGTGTTCTTAAGGCTCAGATGAGACAATTCAAGCAAAGCACTATTTAAATGCCGTATATTACTAATGTCAAAGAATACTTTTAAAGTAGTTTTGAAATTCAGAGTGACTCTTCCTTCTCAAAAGCTTTCATATTTCAAATCTCCTTTTCCCCTAGTTGCAGAGGAAGTGAAATACGTAACAAGAGGAGTTCTTTAGAAAATATTGGGGAAGTCTGAGCAATAAGAAGAAAAAGAAGAAAGTTTTTTTTTCTCAAAACTAACCATGACCTCTCTGAATCATGCATCTGGGCCCATAGCTATATTTCTAAAGTGTGGTGGCTCTAGGTAATTTTTTGGACTAGGGGGGATAGGGGGAAGGAAGGAGGGGAATAAAGGAAGCCAAGATGTCCCTCTTGCTATGCTATTCTTATGGAATCCACTTAGATAATGTTACATAGTAGAAAGATCACTAGACTGGATACCCGAGTTTCAGTCTTAGTTCTATCATAAACAAGCAATATGACCTTAGGCAAGTTATTTAACCTCTCTATGCCTCAGTTTCCTCATCTATAAAATGAAAAGATTGGACTAGCTGATCTCTAAGGACCCTTCTGGCTCCCAGATTCTATGAGCCTGTGATTGTTCCACAGTTAGGGCCAATGAGCTTCACTGAACAGTAATTGAAGTGTTCTCAAGCAAGATTCAATCTCTGTGCTCTCTCAAATGTCAAACCATCCCATTACAGATATGCCTTTTGTCCCATCTTGTTCTTTCCCCCCAAACAGAGGCCTGCATCCCGCCTCGCCTTGTGATGAATCAGAAAGGGCCTTCTGTCACTCATTCACAGGGAGGTCACTTTGGGGTGCCTACAGCACTGATGAAAGTTCTGCTTCTAACAACACAGAAACTTGGGGCTGCTCTAAGGAGCAGATGGCCTCTGATAAGATGACTTATGCTACTATTTCCTGGCCCTGAATACACAGCAGGGTATTGAAAGGCAGCGTTTTGGGGCCGAGATTCAAATACATGGAATACTGAGAACTCATGGATTGGGAATCCAGAGACTTGGGTATGAATCCTAGATTTGCTACTCATCATTTGTAAGACCTTGGGCAAGTAATCTGGCCTCTCTTACCATATCTCCATTGCTTAGCATAATAATAAATGCCTAATCCTTATCTTTTTTCTTTATCTTAACCTCAGTTTACCCATCTGTAAAAAAAAAAAGAATTGTACTATTTCATGGGATTATTGTGAGCACAGAGCTTTGCAATATTTAAAGCACTATTTGGGTTCATATGGTTTTTTAAATTATTATTATAGTAACTAAACCTGTGGTTTCACTGGATTCCCTCTATCAGTGAAGTCCAGCACCTTCTTTGCAACTTGCAGTCTTAGAGCATTGCCTGAAGAAGTGAGAGGTCAAATGGCTTCCCAGGATCATATAGCAAGTATGGGTCAGAGGCAGAATTTGAACCCAGGTCTTCCTGACTTCAAAGTCAGTTCTCTCTCCACTAAGCCACACTGCCAATTACGTTCCTAATCAACGGTAACGGTACAAGGCTATCTATAGTCAATGGCTAGGGCTGGCCCTCTAAATAATTGTGAAGCAGGTGAAGGTCAATTCAATTTAATTCAACATTCATCTAATGCTTCCTGTATACCAGGCACTATGCTAAACACTGGAGTTTCAAAGATTTTAATGAAACAGTTCCTGAGCTCAATGAAGTTATTTATATCCTATTGCGGGTGAGGAGTGGGAAAGAACAAAGTACATCCCTGTATTTTGGGACATCTTTGTATGTCCCTTAGCTATTACAGCTTAAAACTGCCCTGAGACTTTTGGGACACCCTATGTACACATATTAAGTGTATAAATACATACAAACAAGATAAATACAAAACAATTTCATGAGGGGAAGGGCCTAATAACTGGGGGCAAAAGGAGAAGTCTCCTATAGGAGGTAATAATTAAGCTGAGCCTTGAAGGGAATTAAGAATTCTAAGTGGAGGTGAGGAAAGAGAGGGGATGGGGGAATAGAGACAAGAAATGCAATGTCATATGTAGAGAAAACCAAGGAAAAATAAAGAAAATCAAAGTCAATTTGTCTAGAATGAGGAATGTGTGGTTGGGCATTAGGGGGAACAAAGGAAGAAGTGATACGTAATCAGCCTGAAAATGCAAAAGCCAAAATGTAAAAGGCTTTAAATGTCAAAAGAAAAGTTGTATTTTCTCTTAGAGACAAGTGAAAGCCACTGAAGCTTCTTGATTTGGGTAGTGAAATGGTCAGAGCTGGGCTTTAGGATTATCAGTTATGCAGCTGTGGGTAAGAGAGATTGGAAAGTGGAGAGAGTAGTTACAGGGAAACCAGTTAGGAGACCATCGCAGTAGTCAAAGCAAGAGGTGATGAGGGCCTGAATCAGAGTGCTATGGTATGAGTTTAAAGAAGAACACAGATCTGAGAGATGCTATGGAGGTAGAATTAACAAGGTTGATAAGATACAGGAAGTGAGAGTGAAGAGTTGAGGATGACTCCCCAACTTGCAAACTTGAGTGACGGGAAAAATGGTAGTGCTCTGCAATTTGGAACTATGCCCAAAGGGCTATAAAATGTGCATACCCTTTGACCCAGCAATATCACTCCTAGGGTTGTATCCCAAAGAGATCATAAAAATGGGAAAAGAAACCACACATATGAAAACATTTATAGCAGCTCTTTTTGTGGTGGCCAAGAACCAGAAATCAAGGGGATGTCCAAAGGCTGAGCAAGTTGTGGTATATGAATGTAATGGAATACTATTCTGCTACAAGAAATGATGAGCAGGCAGACTTTGGGAAAACCTGGAAAGACTTATATGAATTGATGCTGAGTGAAGTGAGCAGAACCAGGACACAGTAACAACCATAGTGTGAAAGGATTGATTTTGATAGACTTAGCCCTGCTCAGCAATGCAAGGACCTAAAACTTTTCCAAAGGACTCATGATGGAAAATGTCATCCACATCCAGAGAAAGAACTATGGAGTCAGAATACAGAGCGAATAAGATTCTTTTGTTTTGTTTTCTTTATCATGGCTTCTCCCATTCACTATAGTTATTCTATGCTACACAACTAATATGAAAATGTGTTTAATAGGAATGTATGTGTAGAACCCATATCAGATTGCATGGCATCTTGGGGAGAGAGGGTGGGAGGGAGGGGGAGAAAATTCAAAAACTTACGGAAGTGAATGTTGAAAATTGAAAATAAATAAATTAAATATTTTTAGAATGGTAGTGCTCTGTATAAAAGTAGGGGAGTTGGGAAATGGGTATGTTTATTGTGAAAGATGATGTCTTTTTGACATGTTGAGTTTGAAATGCTTATGAGACACCTTGGTCGAGATGCCCAGAAGGCAGTTGTAGATGTAGGACCAGAGCTCAGGAGAGTAATGAGAGCTAGAGCTATAGATGGGGAGTATTCTGCATAAAGATAACCCTTGAACCCAAAGATGCTAATGAGGTCACTAAGAGACATTATCCATAGAAAAAGGAGGATCCAAGGTAGACCCTCATATAGAAGATGGACGGACAATGATCCTGCAAAGGAGATGAGAAATAGTGGTCAGATGGGAAAAGAATCTTGAGAGAGGAGTGTCACAAAAACCCAAAGAGGATAGAATTTTCAGAAGTAGGAGGTGATCAAGAATGTGAGGTGCTAGAGAGAGGTCAAGAAGTAGACCTGAGAAAAAGGTGGCTGGATTTAACAATAGAGATCATGAGTGACCTTGGAAAGGGAAGCATCAGTCAAATGATGGAGAAAAAAGACTGCAAGGGGAAGAGAAGTGAGTGAGAATAGAGAAGGAAGAGGAAACGAGCGTAGACAACCATTTATAGGAATTTGGCTGTAAAAGGAAAGGGAGCTAGATATAGAGAGATATACAATAAATTTGTGAAATGACAGGGTCAAGTGAAGGATTTTTAAGGATGAGGACTTTATATTAAGGCATTCATCTGTTCCTACTTTTAGCATCCCTGGGAATCTCACAAATTGGTCCACCATTATAGTGTCCCAATATCACCAGTGAGTGAACCAACCTCCCAGCCCACACTATTTTCTGCCCTGTTTCAAATTTCTCTGCTCTGAGGAGCTTCCGTTACTGCCTAGGATTTGTTCACTCTGGAACGTCCATTGAGCCCTGCAGCCTTCTCCTCTTGGACCATCCTTCTGCCATGGAAGCTATATTTTTACCATTGGGGAGTTGCTTTGGGGGGGTGCCTCCAGTTTGGGGAGGGGCTTAGGATGGCCCCAAACTCCTGGCTCTGCTTCTCACTTTCTGGACTTTGACAACATGCCCTCTTATGATACCTTCTTCCGCCCACCACCTGCTTTTCAGTTCTCTTTTGTATATTATCTTCTTCTATTTCAATGTAAGTTCCTAGAGGGGAGAGACTGTCTTTCTTTTTGCTTGCAAACTCCTAGTGGAGAAAGACTATCTTTCTTTTTCTTGTATTTAAATCCCCAGTGGAGTATGGGATGTTTAAGGATGACTAGCACCTCTGGTATGAGGGCATACTGAGCCCTTTTCGGGTTTGCTCACCCACCTTTGGTGTCCACCTGCCACCCAACTCTCATCTGTGGCTCAAAGAAGCTATAGCATGTTCAGTGGCCACTCCCTGGTAAGCAGTTTTGGCAGATGGGCTAAACCAGTTTGAGGGTAACCAACAGGCCTTAAACCTGTACATAAGTTTGGGGGTGGGGGATGTCTACCCAAAGCACGTAAAGACTTCCTCCAGAAGAATGGGCGGATAAGAACAATTTTGTTCCAACAGCCGTGAAAGCAACTGAAGCAGGTGCTGTGGAGTGCTTAGAGCTTAGTCAGACATTGAAGACACCAAGATCATCCACTGCATCCCAGGCCGTCCACAATCATCTTAATTTTTGTCTTGATGCTGGACTTCAATGACTGAAGGAGAGAGTGAGGATGAGACTTTGTGCAACTCTGCCTTACTTAAATCCAATTCATGTGCAAGTCAAGACATCATTCTGTGGTATCATTGGTCCTCCTCAAAAAGGAAGGACAAGAAAGCAACCACCATTTCAACTCCCAGGACTTACAGGGTCTGGCACATTTACTTAGTAAATTCCTATTGGTTGCCTGCTGGGGCTTATTCATTCAGTAACCTCCTCCTAGATGAAAAAGTAATGTATATTTTTGTATGTGTGTATTTGGGGGGTGAGAGGTGATATATAATAGCTTAATCAGTTCTAAGATCTTAGCTACCTGAAGTGTTCCAAGATGATACTATATTACCCTAACATAGTTCAGTTATAGAAGTATAAGAAAGATCATTAGGGAATGTCAGTGTTAGTGGGGGGAAATGTTGAGGGGGAAACTTTACTGCTCCCTCAAATGATCACTACAATGGTGCTTCTCTATTTTGCATAACAATTAGAATAGTGCCATCATAGAGTCCAGGAGTTGAAAGGGACATCAGAATCTATCTAGGCCATTTTCTTCTCAGTAACTTCTACCTGGTATTCCTAATTCTGCTCTCTGAGACCAAGCAAAACAAGTCTTAGACGTAAAAGTCCTTCAAATAAATGAAAACAGCTTTCAACCAAGTAATCTCATCTCTGTATTAAGTATCCCCAGTATTTTTTAACCAATTCTCGTATGGTTGAGATCACATGATCTCAAGACACTTGATTATCCTGCTTGTCCTCCTCTGACCATCAGGAGTTATGTCCCTCTGACATTCTTAGAGCATCTTTGAGATATCTCCCAAAGTCAACCCCTTATAGCTTTCTAGAAGAATGGATAAGAAACAGCATTCCCATTTTGTTCAAAGTCTTCTCCATTTGAAATCAGTAACATATATATATATATACATATATGTATATATGCACACATACATGCATATATACATATATATATGTATTACTATTGTTTGTTTTTACATCATCTTTTTTGTTCAATATATCTCTTTCCCCACCCCATGCCCATCAAACCATCTCTATCAACAAAGACAAAAAAAGAAGTTAAAAAAGAAGTTCTGCACAACCAATAAATCAGCTGAATCTCACAGAATATGCTTCATTCCACATGCATAGTCTCCTACCTCTACAAGGAAGGGAAGGAGATGCATTTTCTCCTCTCATATTCAAGTCTCAGTCAGTCTTGAAAAAATTAGGAGAAAAATCAATTCGTTAACCAGAGAACAAAATCAAATTGTATTTAGGTTGTGCATTCCAAGATGAATCTCAAACCCTTCAGTGTTTTCTATTAGCATAAACCAAATGGGCATTTTGGAGAGTCTGTGGATTTTAATGTTATTCAGCAGATTCTCCCAGGGCTATAGGGTGACAAGGAATCTTAGCCAGATTTTGCCAATGCCTAGAGAAAGTTGCTTCTAAGTCATAAGGGAACGCACTGGAAACTCAGGGCCATATACTTCTTATGTTGACTGAAAAATGATTAATTAAGACTGTTCTTTGTTCCTCATGTTCAGAGCTTTTAACAAATGGGATCCTCAAGATTTCAGCAAGAAATTCCTCAGAAGAAAATTTACCAAGCAATCAGACAATGAACAAGTAGGGAAGGGAAGAGGAAGGGAATACATATTAAGCACCTATTACATCCCAAGCCCTGGGCTAAGCACTTAAAAATATTTCATTTGATCCTCACTCCAACCCTGGGAGGTAGGTACAATTATTATTTTCATTTTACAATTACAGAAACTGAGGCAGACAGAGTGACTTGCCCAGTGCCCTACAGCCAGCAAGTTTCTGAGGCTGAAGCTGAACTCAGATCTTCCTGACTTCAGGCCACCACTATACCACTAACATGCCCCAAGTAGTAGTCATCTATTTCCTATTGTGAAAAAAAACACACCACTTTTATTTTCTCAAGAAGTATTGAGAAATACTATTTCTCTAGCCTAAAATCTGCTCCAGACTTCTCGCTTAGGTAAGGAAGAAGAGCAATGCTAGTCTTCCTATGAAACATAGTAAGCATATTAGCCAATTTAACTCTTGTCTAGAAGAGATGATTGCCTCCCCATACCCCAAAGTGATGGGTGCCATAACCCACTTGGGACAATGTCTCTTCTTTTGAAATTCAAGGTTAAGACATTGGTCACAGGAATAAACTCATAAAAGGAAGAAACCCAGGAACAGAATGGTAACCATTTTTTAGTGTTAACCCAAAACTGTATTGTAACATGTCTTTTCCTTGTTCAGGATTCCTATAAATGCTACCTGAAATCTTCTGGGGGCAGAGTCATATCGGAGGGCATGTGAGACAATGCCAGTTTGGACATGTTTCCAAGCTAGGTATAGCTTGGATACAGATTGATGTTAAATTCAATAAAAGTGTTTCTGACAGATGAATGTAAAAGAAATTAAGAGTATATTATTCACTTTAATAGCTTTTCTTTGATACAATGCTTCTAAATATTTTTAAAAGTATAAAATATAGTTTCTAACCTCAAGGAGCTCACAATTTAGCTGGGGAGTGAGGCAAATTCATATGAAAGCAACAGAATACAAAGATACGGTCAACTCTGGTTCTGACTTAATTTCTAGGTTCCAAAGGGAAGGAAAGCAATTTGAATTTACTTTTAGTATATTTTGTATTTATGTATGTGTGTAGATGCTGATCCCTCTCAATAGAATATAAACTTCCTAAAAGCAGGGATGGCTTCATGTGTTGTCTCCAACCCCTAGCAAAGTAATTAAATCTTTCAGTCAACTTAAGAAGTTTATGGCCCTGAGTTTCCAGTACACTCCTTTCTGACTTAGAAGCAACTTTCTCTGGGCATTAGCAAAATCTGGCTAAGATTCCTTGTCACCCAATAACCCTGGGATAATCTGCTGAATAACATTAAAAGCCACAGACTCTCCAAAATGCCCATTTGGTTTATGCTAATAGAAAACACTGAAGGGTTTGAGATTCATCTTGGAACCTCCAACCTAAATACAATGCTTACTGAATGCATGGATGGATGGATGGATAGATGGATGGATGGATGGATGGATGGATGGATGGGTGGATGGATGGTCTTAAACTTTTTCCACTCATGATCCCTTTTCACATTTCAGCAGCAGCCTTGGCATTGAATGGCCTGAGGTCATGTGCAGTAGAAAGTGTTCATGCTTTGTGTTCAGAACCAAGGCTTCAGTGAAGTCGTGCAACGCGACACAGGCAAGCACTGCCAGAAATACCTCAGATTCATTGCATGTTTGATTTTTAATTAATTTTTGGTCGTTGCGCATCCAGAAACCTTTTACTGTTGCCAAATTTTTTACAACCCCATATGGGGTCAGGAACCACAGTTCAAGAAGCACTGGTCTGGAGGAGTTAGGAAAAGATTCCCACAGGATCTGGTCTTGTATTGGGCCTTAAAAGATAAGCAGTATTTATTTGAGGGGAGAGGAGGAGGAAAGGTGTCAAATGAGCAAAAACACATGGAGGAAGTCACAGAGTAAGTCTATGAAATGGACAGCCATATCATCAAAGGAAATGTTCCCATTTTCACAGACAAAATGGCAAGATTTGGTAGGGGGAACATTTTGTGTTTCAAGCCTTTCATTTGAGCAGGGACCCTAGAGGAATTACAAATTACCATGTTCCATTTGGAAGCTACTCTCCACATTTCTTGCATTTCCTATTTCTCTGTGTCTGCTCTCGCCAATTATCAATCTAGGCTAATGGAGGAGAGTTAACACAGAATGTCAGAGAATTTTATAGAATTATCATGTCAACACTCTCCCTGTCAGCATAGTTAAGGGAAGAAGACAAGAAAATGATATTGTCATTTAATAACACATTTTAGATCTTAATCTCTTATCAGTCATCATTACTCTGTATTAATTACTTTGTATTGGCAATTTCTAACTGTCAGTTACTCCATACAGAATCTTGCTGTGACTTCAACTGGACAGCTTTTTAGCTAAAATATTGTCATCTTTCCTTAGAAAATGATTCAAACCAAATTTTATTTGACTCCACTAGTGGCCCCAAAAAGGTATAAACTGAAACCATCTTTCTCACAGAACATTCCATGGTCTTGTCTACTATATGAGGCTCCCACCAACTGAATACTTAGTCTTCAATTTTTTTATCATGAGAAAAAAAACCAATGGAACTACATCTGTATCTTACCAGGATTGTTATTTCATATCTCTCCTATTCCCTAGACGGCAGGTAGTGTTTGAGAATATCACATTCCAGCACCGAACTCCCTGGTTCGGTGCTTCTTTATCCTGGCCACTATCTTCCACCCTGTCCCAACAAGATATCTCCTCTGTTTTTCCATCCCTTGCTCAGGGAACTGATGTCAAATCAGCCTAACTTCACTTCCGGAAAAAGTATGCTAATCTATGTCCTATTGTGCTGTTCCCTATCACTGTTACTTCCCAGGCCAAAACTCCTTTCCCTAGTCATCACAACCTAATACGTGTTTTTTAAACTCATGAAAATGATAGCTCCTTGGGGTCAAGGACAACCTTGCTTTTGAATTTGTATACACTTAGCACAGTGGATAAGGAATATCTTTCATAAATTAATACATTTATTTTTAAAAATAAAAATTATTAAAAATTTATGCATTTTCTTATTCATTTGCATATTACATGGACATCAGGGAAGTGCAGACAATCCCCAAGCCCTTCTAGAAGTGACTCCTTCCTCATCATCATCCCACCCATCTGTAGGCTTTACTTATGTCTCTGGTATAAACACAGTCTCCACCCCTTTCAAGTGAACTAGAGAAAGCGAACAAGACAAGGCAAGGTCCTACAACCAGTCCGTGGCCTCTGTGCCAAGGGATTTGGCAGCAGTGAGGAATCTGTGGCCTTCTAGGTCCCTGGGTGCAGCCTTTTGGCTGAGTCCAAGTTTCACAGAACAAATCCTTTTATTAAGGGGATTTGTTCTGTGAAGTTTGGATTTGGTCAAACGCTGCACTTGAGGACATAGAAGGCCACAGGATTTGGGTACTCCATTATCTCTTGCCTTTAAGACAAGACTTCATAATCTCCCCAGTTCTATCCGCTGCCCTCTTCTAAATATGACTTAGATCACAGGCCTAAGAACTGGAGGAGTCTAACCCCGTCACCTTGCAGATGAGGAAACTGAGGACTGAGTAATTTTCTCATCATGATGCAAACTAGTGAATTGGATCCAGGCCCATTCCTTTTGATGACAAATTGTTTCCACAACTCTGCCTGTGATCATGTACAACTGACTCAAAGTCCTCAGTCCTTCTGTTCCCAGGTCAGCATTAATTGACAGAGGCAACCCAGTACTGCCTGATTAGAAAATTGTTATAGACAGGGTCAAACCCACAAGGAAGACCTGTTTTCTCTTCATTTTAATTCCACTCAAAAAACATTTAATAAGAGCTTGCTATAGAGATACATAGATCATAGGTCTGATATGCCAGCACAAGCAGCCCACACTTCACACACACCTATGGAAACTCCTATATCCAAGACATTGGGGACACAAAGAAGGAAACTGACCCCCTGCCTTGAACTAGCTTTGCATTCTTGACATTAATAGCCAATAACTGGTATTTATACAATGATTTAAGGTTTGCAAGACCCTGTGCATACTTCATCTTATTTGATCTTTGTAATAACCCCGAGGTAGACAGTACATTCTTTCTTCATCTTATAGATGAGGAAAGTAAGGCTCAGAGGGGTTAAATGACTTGCTTGTAGTCACACAGCTAGGAAGTGTTAGAGGCAGGGTCTGAGAGTCTGAACTCAGGTCACTTCTCACTTACAATCTATTAGTGTTTCTACTATGCCATATTGAAGAAGAAGAGAACATTAACAGGGGAATCTTCATATATACCAAAATATTCATAGCAGGACTTTTTGTGATAGTAGTGAGTTGGAAATAAAATAGATATCCATTCATTGAGGATGGCTAAACAAGCTGTGGCATCTGAATATAATGGAATATTTACTGTGCTGTAAGAAATGACAGATAGGATCAATATAGAGAAATACAAAAAGATTTGCATGAACTGATGCAGAGCGAGGTAGGGAGTGAAGTGAAGCCAAAAAAAAACAACATACACAATGTCTACAACAATGAAAACAGAATGAACCACAAAAAAAATCAAAAATAAATATTGCAAAATGATAAAGGGTAAGCATGTCTCAAAAGAAGGGATATGAGAAGATAATACCAACCTATCTCTTAATTGAGGTGGAAAGTCCATGAAAGTTGAACATTGTACATGTTTTCAGACTTTTTCAATGTATTAATTGATTATGCTGATTTTTTCATCTCTTTTTTCTTTTATTGTCTTAAAAAATTGTTAAATAGGATGGCTCTCTGAGAGGGGGAGGGATCCTGGGGGGAAAATGGTGATATTAAAAAATATATCAATAAAAACTTATTTAGAAACAGGAGGAACCAGGGAAGGCATCATAGAGAAAGAAGAACCTGATCTGAGCGTCTAAGATAGATAATAATAGCTAATAGTTCTATAGAGCTTTAAGGTTTACAAAATGCTTTACATACATTATCTAATTTGATCTGATAAACAACCTGAGAGATAAAGACAGTACAATCCAAGTATGGGATAGGGAGGAGAGAGTGGCTTCTGTAGATTCACAGAAGTAAGAGATGGAATGTTGAATATAGAGCACACCTTGTCTGCTTTAGCTGGAATATAGAATTCATTAGAGGGAGCAGTATGAAATAAGGTTGTTTAGAGACAGATAGTGGAGGTCCTGAAATACTAGGCTGAGGAATTTGTTTTCAAACCATAGCAGTAGGGAGCAGCTGACTGTTTTTTAGCCAAACTACAACATAGTCAGGCCTGAAACATGAAGTAATTCACCAGTTTGGGCACATCAATATTGCAGTTTCTTACCAAAAGTCTAGGATATGAGGTCTCATTTCCAGGGGAATATAACCAAAATAGTTACCAGAGTCCAATCAAGGTAACTCTAAGAATAATCATGAAAAAAGTGACTAGGTCTATAGGAAGAGATGAAAAGGAAAACTAGGAACCAAAGTTGGACAGTCAAAACCACTGTGTGAAGCCACATGGACACTTTAAAGATGGCTCCCCATTGGAACAAGTCAGTATCTAGTAACAGGGTCAGCAGGCACTTTTAGATGGTAAGCGGAGCTGTAACAAGGACTTACTGTCCCTAGGATGAATTTATTCAGTGAGAGGCAAGGGAGGGAAGGTAAGAGGCATGATGGCAATGGTGGCAGAGAGAACAGATTACCTGACCATGAGCACAGCCACCTCAAGAAGCAGGAAGCCCATCCACAAGAGAGTCAAGCACATTCTTGTCCCCAATAGGAGGTAGTAGGAGAAAACAAGATAGACCCTGGAAAAGAGATGCCACAGTGACAGAACTCTGGGGTAGTCTGAAATGGCCATGCCACTATGTGCCAAAAGATGTGGAGAAGTGAGAGGCAAGACACAGGAGTAGGAAGAGATAGAGAGCATTATGAAATGCAAAATGGATAATTTTGATTATGTTAAATTGAAAAGTTTTTGAACAAGCAAAGCCAATACAACAAAGATTAGGAGGGAAGCAGAAAACTGGGAAAGAATTTTTACAACCAGTGTCTCTGATAAAGGCCTCATCTCTACAATACACAGGGAATTGAGTCAAATTTATAGGAATACAAGTCATTCCCCAATTAAGAAATGGTCAAAGGATATGAACAGGCAGTTTTCAGAGGAAGAAATTAAAGATATCTATAGATATATGAAAAAATGCTCTAAACCACTATTGATTAGAGAAATGAAAATCCAAACAACTTTTAGGTACCACATCTCTCCTGTCAGATTGGCTAACATGACAAAACAGGAAAACGATAAATGCTGGAGAGGAGGTGGGAACACTGTACATTGTTGGTGGAGTTGCCAACTGATCCAGCCATTCTGGAGAGCAATTTGGAACTATGCCCAAAGGGCTATAAAAATGTGCATTCCCTTTGACCCAGAAATATCACTTCTAGGGCTGTATCCCAAAGAGACCACACAAGTGAGAAATAGACCCGTATGTACAAAAATATTTATAGCAGCTCTTTTATGGTGGCAAAGAATTGGAAATCAAGGGGATGCCCATCAATTGAGGAATGGCTAAACAAGTTGTGGTGTATGAATATAATGGAATACTGCTGTGCTATAAGAAATGAGGAGCAGATTTCATAATAACCTGGAGAGACTTCTATGATCTGATGCTGAGTGAGGGGAGCAGAACCAGGAGAACATTATGTGTGATTACAGACACACGGAATGTCTGATGACTAACTTTGATAGATTTGGCTCTTCTCAGTAATACAAAGTTCTAAGACAGCTCCAAAAGACTCACGTGGAGAAACCTATCAACATCCAGAGAAAGAATTACAGAGTCTGAATGCAGATTGAGGCAAACTATTTGTTCTCTATTTTTTCTTCTTTTTTGGCTTTGTTTCTTTTTTCTCATGGTTCACTCCATTGGTTATAATTCTTCTTTACAACTTGACTGTTGTATAAATAAGTTTAATGTGAAGGTGTATGTAGAACCTATATCGGATTACATGCCATCTTGGGGGTTGGGGGGGGAGCAGAGGGAAGGGGAGAAAATTTGGAACTCAAAACTTGTGGAACTGAGTGTTGTAAGCTAAAAATAAATAAAAAAACAAACAAAAGACACAGGAGTAGGGGTTGCCATGCAGAGGAAGAGCATTCTCCCTCTTTAGTGCCTTGGGACAAAATCTCAGTCTCCCCTGTAATAGTTATAGCTCTGATGGTGAGCCCTGGTGGAGCAGCCTTGCACACTCCTAGACCCTGACGGCACCTATTGTGATCACAATGTGATTAAGTCAAGTGAATCTGAATGCATAGATACCATTTACAAGACTTTCTGCCAGAGATGAGATCAGCCTCCCCTCAACTTACCCCTTCTGGAAGGTGAGAGGTCCACAGGTGTTACACGTTGCACATTTTTGGACTTTCTTAATCTATCAATCAGTTGTACTGATTTTTTCCTTTCTCAAAAAACCCTATATGTCATGCAAGACAGCGCTCTGAGAAGGAGGAAAGGAGAGATACTTGGGACAAACATAGCTATTTAAGAAACAGAAAAATACCAATTAAAAACTTTTTTTTGAAAAAACTGGACAGAGTAAATCTTCTGTATCTTCTTCAGTTGGATCAAAAATGATGAGTAAGCAAAGGGAAGCTCCCCTGCTTCTAAAATCGAGGCCAGCACTGCCCAGTGCCTGGTAATTTTTTATGAAAACATATGGTCAGAGGACTGGGAGAACTCCACTGACAGCTTCCCTGAATTACTGAGCATCCACTGAAACCAGGGCACATGCAAAGCTGCTGAATTCAAGGAGGTGTCATTAAAAAATGATTCATCTACCTTTGCTTTAATGAGGGCTTGTACCTGCGGGCTTCCAATTACAGGATCAATATGTAGAGTGCAGATCCAAACCTGAAACCACTGGGAGAGAGGGGGGCAGAGCAGGAGGGGGCAACTTCCACTATTGCAAGAGTCTTCTATTTGCACCTGCATGCATTTGCCTTTAGGAACCAGAAAATCATTATTACATTTTCTCCTCTCCTTCCACCTGCCCATCCAAGCACAGTGAGTAAGCAGGCCTGAACAGCCATATGGAGTAGTCTCCTCTAAGCACACAGGCCAGTCCTAATGAGTCTTCACCATCTGACAGGTGAAGCCTCAGATCCCATCAAGAGAGGCAGAGATAATCCCTCCAGCTCTACTGAATGGGTTTCACCAGTGAGCTTTGCTCATTCCTGCCCACCACAGATTCTTAGACTCCAACTCTACCTGGACTCCAACCCTTTTATTCATCTCTTGTTTCTCTAGAAAATTCCCCACAGCAGCTGTTTGGGACCTTCTCCTCTTACTTCCTTGAGTTCACAATCCCACCTGCATAGCCCCAACCTTACTCCCAACCAATAACTTCCCCTCCTACTGCACCGAGAAGATTTAGGCCATCCTGAGGCACACACCTGCTTTTTCCCAGGTTCTCATTTCAATCTATCTGTGTTTTCTGCCTCCGTGGAAAAAAGTATCCTTAATATCCCTTTAAAATTAACCCCTCCGTGGTTATTCAGGTCTTATCTCCTTCATCCTCCAAGATTTTATTTGCAGATTTATCCCCTACCTACTCCAGCCTCTTCAATCTTCCTAAGCACCATTTTTTAAATGAAATTTAATTTTTTTCCATTAACTAGCACTTCCTTTTTTTCCCTTCTTACTCTCCTTCTTACTCTCTCACTCACTGAAAATGAAAATACAAAAACAAAAAACTTTCAATAAATATACACAGTCAAGCAAAACTAATTTCCACATTGGCCTTATCCAAAACTATCTGTTTTATTTTGCATCTTAAATTCATCACCTCTTTGTCAGGAAATGGGTAAGAATCTCATCAGTCCTCTGGAATTGTTAGGTCATTGCCTTAGTCTGAGTTCTTAAGTCTTTCAAAGTGTTTTCTTTCCCATATTGTTGTTATTGTATAGATTTTTCTCTCTGCGTTCAAGGAAGAAAGAGGAGAAGGTCCCAAACAGCTGCTGTGGGGAATTTTCTAGAGAAATAAGAGATGAATAAAAGGGTTGGAGTCCAGGTAGAGTTGGAGTGCAATAGCTTGTACAGATTTTCTCTGGTTCTTCTCATTTCACTTTTCATCAGTTTACACAAGTCTTTCCAGGCATCTCTACAACCATTCCTTTTGTTATTTTTCCTCCAGGACAATAGTATTCCACTGTATTCATATATCATAATTTGTTCAAACTATTCCTCAATTGATAGTTTCTAGCTTTACCAAAGACTCTTCAAACATCCTCAGTTTTCCCTCATCTCATGAAACTTTCATTTGATATATTCTGTGGTCTTCTTTAACTACCTTTTAATTTCTCTTCTTCCTTTCACAATCAAATATCATGAAAGAATTGTCCACACCCACTGCTTCCATGTCTGCATCAATGGTCTCTTTTTAACTTCTGATAATCTGATTTAAAGCTATACCACTCTATTTAAACTGTTATCATGTCATATAATTACAGTTGGAAAAGACCTTAAGCAGCCTTTGAGTCCAATGCCCCCATATTACCACCGAGGAAAATGAGGCACAGAGTAGTTAAGTGACTTACCCAAGATCACACTCTATGTGAATACCTGGGCAGGATTTGAATCCAGGACTTCCTGACTTTAAGTCCAGTATCTTATCTACAATGCCACCTAAGGCAACTGCTTGTTGCCAGATTATTCAAGATTTTCTCCATTCTCACTCCCTGGATTTTTCCAGGGCATTGACACAATTGACCATTCATTCCTTGAAATTCTCTCCTTAACGCTACAATATTAGATTCTCACCTACTTCATTTTATCCTGACTAGTTCCTCCTCCTACTCCTTATGGCTGTTCTCTATCACTTATTCCTCCACCTATTGCTCTTTGCTCTCTTTGTTATCTATCAGCCCATTCATTCTTGGGACTAATACTACCACTGTGGTGGAGAGGACTTTCTAATCTACATCTTCAGTATTGTCCTCTCCTCTAGGTTCCTGTCCTATTTTCAAGCTATTTTCTGGACAGCCATACTTATATATCACACCTACCTCAAATTCAACCTATACAAAATTAAGCTTCCACCTCAAAATGGGCTCTTTTCCTAATAAAACTATTTTTGCTAATGATGGAACCATTGCTCATCTAAACATCCAGGCTTGAAACATGAGACATCTTTGACTCCCCTCACTCCCTTACCTCCTTCTTCTAGTCAATTTCCAATTTCTGTCAATGTTCCCTTCAAAAAGTCTTGCCCTTTCCTTTTCTGTTCCCAAAGCCACCATTCTAGTACCAGCTCATGACCAAGTACCTTCAACATCTTTCTAGGAGGCCTCTCTGACATCACTCCTTCCCTCCAAAACATCCCACACTCAACTTCCAGATTAATCTTCCAGAAACACCACTTTCATCAGTTTATACCCCTGCTCAAAATTCCTTCATGGTACCCTTTGGCCTCAGGGATGTCCTGGTGCCTTAAGCAGCATTAGGATTTCTCAACCATGAAAACTAAAATCTAATAAAAAGAAATTTAATAGAGATTAATGTAATGTACTTGGTTTCAAAAATTCATCTTCATAACAAAACAAGCAACAACAACAAAGACTGAACTATGTGACTGCCAAGCAGTTCACGTGTGAGATGTCAGGGTTTTAATGAACTACAAGCTCAATGAATGAGTCACTAATTATGTGGCAGCCCCCAAAAGCCAATATTTTCTTCAATTCAACAAGCATTTATTAAGTGCCTACCATCTGGCAGGCACTGTGCTAGGCACTGGGGATGTAAAAATAATACAGAATCAGCCCCTTCATTCAAGGAACTTTCACTCTGTCAGAGAGATAATATGTGCCAATATAGGCACAGGCAAGTTAATACACAAATATGCACAAAGTACTTTTTGTTGAAGTGGGGGTTAGAACACAAAGAACTAGAGAGACTAGGAAAAACCTTATGAAGGAGGTAGCATTTGAGTTGATCCTTAAAAAAAATAAGTTATTCCAAGGACAGAAGTGAGGAGAGAAAGGATTTCAGGCAGGAGAGAAAGCCTATCCAAAGGATGCAGGTAGGCAATAGGATTCCATGTATGATGAATTTCAATTGGATCAGTTTGTCTGGAACAAAGGAGAAATGAAGATAACATACTATCAGTCCGGGGAAAATAAGCTTGAGGACAGATTGTGAAAGGTTTTAAATGCCAGCCAGAGTAATTTGTATTTTTACCTTTGAAGCACTAGGGAGCCACTGAGGTTTCTTGAGCAGGGGAAGTGACATGGTCAGACCTGTGTGTATCAGTAAGGCAATAAATACAATATCAACAATAATTGTGAATATGCCTACGTAGTTCTGTATCATGAAGTATGAGAGACTCTTCATAAAGAAGGTGGAAGAAGTATAACATTTATTCAGACACCAGAGAACCATATCCCATAGCCAAATGTTCAGCTCCCACAGCCAGTTAACCCACTTCATCATAACAGCAAGGAACCCAAAACACAATATCACAACATGGAACCTTACCATCCCAAAACCTCTCTGACCCCCTGCTGGGGTCTTCCCCAAAAACAAACTCACAGTACAGCTAAGTCAGCCTGTTCAGTTCTAACTATCGCAACAGTGGCCATTAGCAGCCATCAGCAGCCATAACTGCTCTCTCTCTCTCTCTCTCTCTCTCTCTCTCTCTCTCTCTCTTTCTCTAATGTAACTTCCTTTTCTTGTCAGGAAGCTCCTCCCACCACACATGACTTAGGCATCCTGTGATGTAACCAGGTCACATGGCCTATTAATGGATGGGAAAGATCTTCAAATCTAAATTGCTACTACACTGTGTTTTACTGATATCAATTTGGCACCTGTGTGGAGTTTGGATTGGAGAGGAGAGAAACTAAGGACAGGTAGAGCAAATGGAAAGCTATTGTGTTGTCTAAGAGAGAAGTAACGATGACATAAACTGGTGGGTGGTGGCTGTGAGTAGAGAAAAAATAGATGGCAGAGATATTATGGAGATAGACTCTATAAGATTTGGAAACTAACTTTATATCTAGAGTAAGAGAGAAGGAAGAATAACTACAAGGTTGCAAATATGGGTAACTGGAGGTTGGTGATGACCTTGACAGACAGGGAAAATTAGGAAGAAAGGTGGGTTTCAGGACTTGAAAAGGAACTCAGAGGTCATTTAATCAAACTTCCTAATTCTGCAGATGAGGAAACTGAGGCCCCAAAAGGTGAAATGACTTGTAGTAAATGACAAGGTAGGTTTGGATGGTGCCAGGGAGAAGTGGAAGAATACGTGGTTATGGTCAGATAAATACGCTTTGAGATCATATTAATAGAAGTCTAGACCCCAGAATGAGGGAAGTAATAGTTTTGCTATTCTCTGTCCTTGTCAAATCACAGTAGGAAGGTTATATCTTATTACTGGGACTATGTTTTAGGAAGAACAATGCCAGTTAGAATACAGAAAGGAGGACATCACAGTCCAAGGAGCAGAAACCCTACTATAAGAATCAGTTAAGAGATGGAAATATTTAGCCTAGCAAAAGACAAGAAAATTTACAAGTGAAATAATTCCTATTTTCAATTATCTGAGAAGCTATGATGGGGAAAAGGGAATATACTTGTTCTGATTGGCCCTGGGGAGCAAAACTAGGACTAATGGGTTAAAAGTTAGAAAATATTCAGATTCTTGGCTCAGTATACTTGTCAAATCCAAGGTCCTGCCTCACACATGGGCCCCTTGAAAGTTGCCCCAATTTAAGGTATTAGGTGGTTCAACAATGTAGCTCATGAGTCACCTCCTCCTGAATAAGTTTGCTTTTAGTAACCAACCACAAGACACATTATCTCAAAGCAGAAGACTAATCAAACAGTATTACAAATTAAGTGAAAGAAAAGATTCCTCTATGCACTCATGGAATGGGGTCTCTGATAGGAAGTGAGACACATAGACAAGATGAATCACCAAGGATTATGCCTAAAGGGCACATACATAGGAAGGAACCATTCATGAAAGATCACCCACGCAAGGAGTCTTTGTGGCTGGGACACACACATGGATGGTACCCATGGAGGGAAATGTATGTTCAGGGCTCACATGAATAGCCAGGGCAACTCAAACCTCTGATGACATCATGCTGACCTCTGCTAGGTGTCATGCCTCTACTTCTCCAAGGGGCTTCACATAATCTTTGCTGAGCAAAAATCATTGTCTCCAACTATCTTATTATAATAACAATGTTACTTCCACCTATTGTGGCTTATAAGGCCAATAACACCAGCACACAGGAAGGCTGCTAGCACAGATTCTTTGATCTGCTTTTCGAAGGAAAGCAACTTTAAGGGGTTTATAATCTTACTTTAATTAAACATACATATACCATTCATTTAGTTTGGGGGGAAAGCCAGCACCTTGAAACTCAGAGCAAATACAAACAGATATTACAAACAGAGACAATATAAACAGATCAACGTTTCTGTCTCACCAAATCACAATACATAGTTACCAGAGAAGCACCTACATCTGGGTTTTCAAAGTTGGGGGTGGGAGTGGGGGGAGAGTGGGAAGACTACTTCAACAGCTTACCCAGAGTCTCCTTACCAACATTCTTTCAATGAGTGTGCCCCCAAAGGCAAAATACCAACCTCAGATCTCTTATACCCTGTTCAGGGCCCTGAAGGCTCAGAGCCTACTTAGCAAAAAGGTGTGGGCCTGGGGCCTCATACCTAATTAGTGAAAGGATGTGGGTCCGCCTCTTATCAGCTCTTCCATTGTTGGCCCCACTTGAGGCCTATTCAACGGGCAGGAAAGATCTTTCACTTACTGATCAGCCTTACACTTATAGGGTATATGCCTAGAAAATGTCTCCCAGCTTAGAGAAACCTAAAGCAATTATAGTGCAGAATCAAGGGCTATGAGCCCCCATACCCATCCAGGATACCAAAATAAGTCATCAAAATTTGACCACTTCGTTTCTGGTACTCGCTTGAGATTTCCAACCCTGGCCAACTTTCTGCTTTGGGGTTAGAAAATTCATTTATACTCCTATTAAATCCTTGATTGTCCATCTGCAACCCCCAAAACTCATTTCATGGACACAGTCAACACAACCCTATACAAGTTGTGTTGATGCTAGGGTGAAGAGACTCCCCTCAGTCATACTATGCTCCTTAATTAGTACAAAAATGAACTGGGGCAAGAATAAACAGTGAGATGAAGCATGCTCTCCTGTCTGTTTCACATCCCTGCCTTTATTGTGCCAGGCACAAATTCCTTTGCCAGGAATAGATCATTTTTTTTGTTGTTGTTGGTCTGCACTCCAGCTAGCACAAGCTTTCCCAGTTTCCTTACAGGCATTTTTTAAAGGGATAGAGGATAAAGAATGAACCTATGATTCCACTAGTATCAGTAACTTCCAAGCGAGGGCAGCATCTTCTCTGAAACTTAATCTAAAGAGATCTGCCCAGAGAATTAAAAAGTTAAGTGCATTTCCCAGGGTCACACTGTCAGTTTCATATGTATGACTTGAACCTAGGTCTTCCTGGTTTCAAAGCTAACTCTCTAAAAGCCATACTACATTGACTTTAATTTTAAAGAAAATCCTACCAATAAAATCACCCAGAAATGAAAGAGATTGCTTTGGAAGTAATAAGTTTCCTGTCAATAGAAATGTTCAACCAGAGACAGAATGACCATTTATGGGGTTGTCATACAAATGGTTCATGGGGATGAACTAATATCTCTGAGCTCCCTTCCAATTCTTAAGATTGTATAATTTGGTAGTAGGACAAAAGCTGAGGAATCAGAATTAAAAGTCTAAGGTTATAGTTCTAGGCTTATCACTAACTTCCTGGGGTAGCATCATGGAACTAATCATTAATATATGACATGGACTTCTTCAAGAAATAGTGAGGTCTTCAAACAGACTAAAGGACCACCTGTTGGGTATGCTATGGAGGAGATTCTTGCCCAGGAATGGATTAGACAGAGTGACTTCTGAGGTTCCTTCTGTATTTGAAATTCTGCAAATGGGATGCCAAAGTGCATTCTCCATCATTATAAATCTTTAAGCAGAGGCTTGTTAGGGATATAGAGGGATATAGATATAGGGATATAGGATATATAGTTAGATATGTAAGTTGGATTAAATGACCTCTGAAGTTGCCTTCAGCTCTTAAATTTTATGATTCTATAAAAAATATTCAATCCATCAACAAGTTATTTATTAAGGGTCTCCTATGTGTCAGGTACTGTGATAGGTTCTGGGGACACAGCGGCAAAAATCAAACTACATTGTATTAAGGGAAACAACATGTATGCAGGAGATTATGTCCCTGCCTTTCTTTGATCTTCTGGCAAATCCTCTTTATTGCAAACCCCAATACTACAGTTAATGCACCCTCTCAAGAGACTCATATCTACCTTTCACTAGGCTGTACTCTGGACCTCCTCTACTAGGCCCCAGTGTTTCATCCTGAAGCCTCTCTGCAGCACTGGAATTCACATACTGGAAGTCCCCTCCACACCTGGGGCCTCTTCTTTTGATAGGATGACTCCCATGCCTGACTCTTTTGCAGAACCTCTAATTAAGGGGAGCTCCCTGGCCTGCCTTGTCTTCTGCCTCTCCAGGCTCCAACTCCTGACTTACCCTACTCTGTTTCCTCTCCCTTTTTAGCTTCCTTTTATGTGTTATCTTTCTCCATTAGACTGTAAGTTTCTTGAAGGCAGAGACTTCTTTCTTTGTATTTGTATTTCTACTATTTGGCACAGTGCCTGGCACTTCTAAGTGCTTAAAAAATGCATATCAATTGTTGACTAACACACAATGGAGTCAAGATTTCAAGTTGCCCAGCAGAATGCAAAGAAATTACAGGCCTAATTTATTGGTCCTCTCCCAAAGGACCAGAAAATGTAAAGTGCCTACAGAAGACAACAGGGAAAGGGCATTAGAGTGGAAAGAGAATTGGAAGAGCTGGATTCTAGTCCCACCTCTACCACTGATATTGTCATAGAACTAAACTTTTCACTTAGCCAGGGTCTCACCCAGAAGAGCTAAAAGGTAGATCACATATGAGAGGGAACATTTTAGAGCAGAAATTCAGTGGACCCAGATTCAAATCCTGCCTTTGACGCTTCTTACCTATATGACCTTGGGTGAGTCACTTAACCTGTCCTGGGCCTGGTTTATAAAAATGAGTGTGTTAGACCAGATTACTTCTCAAATCCCCTCTAACTCTAGGCCCATAATCCTATTGTTAGTAACTCCAGTGAATAAGTGACTGGCCATTCATTGAGGCTCTGGGGCCAGTGACTTCCAGCAGAAATGTTCCTCTCATACTTGTATAATAGATGTTCCTGCATGACCAGCCATGGAAACTTTGCAGGCCTCTGGGCCTCAGTTCCCTCATCTGTGAACCAAGAAGATGGTACTAGATGATCACCAAGGTATCCTACAGCTCTAAAATTCTGATGTGCTCCTGGGCACTCTTTGGAGGAAGGGGGTAGAAGTGGGATTTGGGGGGCAGGGGCTAGGGGGAAGAAGCTCTCTGAGTACTTCCTCAGGAGGGAAGAAATAGCAGTATTCTGAGCCTCTGGACTCTCCACAGGGGTTTGGGATATTTGGATTCTGAGCTCCCAAGGCAATCCACTTTGAGAAGTGTATCTCATCCAATTAACAATCCATTCCCTGGTTGATAAGACAGATGGGTACTGGGAACAAGGAGTCTTCCTTCTGAGTATAAAGAGGGGATTTACCAGTCATTCCATAGCTTCAATTGGATCAGCATCAAGGCTCTTGAATTCTGTGTTTGGAGAAGGAGGAGAGTGAAAGAGGAGTCTCTGATAGCTTTGCAGCTGAGCAGCTCTGTGGAAATCACGTAGTCTAACTCCATAGATCCTGGGGATGTCCTAGAGAGTGACTGAGAACAGCCCATTTCTGTTGTTTTAATAGACCCTACAGGGAAGAGGGAAAAGTCAGAAAAACATTCTGGAAGGACTTTGGAGCTATGCATTTGATGAGCAAGTTGTTATTAATATAGGTTGTAAGTTAAAGGGAGACCTGAAGACAGGCACTTTTAATATTTTATTGGGAATCAAATTTACCTCAGGCCCAGTCACAGCCGGCTTTCCACCTGCTAACTTTTCTTTAGGTGACAGGCACGATTTGGTGCTTGAATGAGGGAAATAAAAGTATTCAAATGGGGGTAAAGTCAATAGGAAAATGAGTTAGCAGGCCTGAGGGAGAGGAAATCAGAACAAATTGAGTCGCTGTTACAAATTCAGCTTGCCCCCTACATCTTTGAGCTGCCTGATGTTGGGCTCCTGGTGACCCAGAAAGAAGTTACAAATACCTGTTATGCAAGTATGAAGGACCATTTCTGCTGGAAATCACTGGCCTCAGACACAATGAATGAATAGCAAGTCACCGATTCACTGAGGTTACTGACAATAGGATTATGGGCCTAGACTTAGAGGGGATTTATTATTATTTTTATTTACTTATTTATTTTATTTATTATTATTATTTGTTTGATATTTATAATTATTTATCATTATTTTTATAGATGAGAAAACTGAGGCCCAGGGCAAGTTAAGTGACTTACTCAAGGTCATATAGGTAAGAAGCATCAAAAGCAGGATTTCAATATGGGTCCACTGAATTTCCACTCTAAAATACTCCCTCCCATGTGTGATCTACCTTTTAACTCTTCTAGGTGAAACCCTGCCTAAGTGAAAAGTTCAGTTCTATGACAAAGTCAGTTCCCTAAGGTTAAGGATCAGCATATTTTAACACCCTGTGTACAGCTTCTTGTTCTGCACTAGTCAGAATCAGCACTGGGAAACACTGTGAAATTGCTAAAGATGCCTTTGGTTCCTTCCCATCTCCTTCCCCACCTACCTGCAGTCATGAAAAAAAAAGTTTGAGAACTTGAAGGGAACCCATAGGGACAAAATAAGTAACTTAAAGAAGAAGGACAATCAAAGGAAGACAGATGCTCAGGAAAAAAGAAGAGGGCAGTTTAGAAAAAGTCCTTGGGCAGAGTCCAGAGGCACCATTAAATCATGATTTTTGGTGGATTAGCTTTTCACAAAGAAGAGGGAGGGGACTAGGCTCAGAAAGAAAGGATCTTGCCTTCTTGATCTAGCCCCCTAATTGATCTTTCTATATCCTGTTTCTGTCCTCTCCAATCCATCCTCCACATAGTTACTGAATGGATATGAATGAAGTACAGCTCTGGTAGTGTCCCTCCTCTACTCAAGAAAGTTCAGAAGCTCCCTCTTGCCTCTCGAATGAAAATACAAATTCCTCCACAGTATGGCTTCAGCCCACCTTTCCAGGTTTATTGCATATTACTCTCCTTCATGATTTCTACATAGAAGACTATCTAGCCAAAACACAACCTGGTAGCTAAAATTTTACATGAGAAGTGGGCTATCTTTCATAAATTTCCTGATGACAAATTCCCATAGTACAAATACAGACCCCAAAATAACCTTGAGAATTCAATGCATAAGGAGCAGCTAAGTGGCATGGTAGACAGAGGGCCAGCTCTGAAGTCAGGAGGACCTGAGTTCGAATCTGGCCTCAGACACTTACTAGCTGTGTGATCCTAGGCAAGTTATTTAACCCCAAATACCTCCACCCCCCCAAAAAAAGAAAAGAAAAGAATTAAATGTGTACAGTATCCTAGAAGTGAATCATTATCAAAGACAAAATTTTGTCTTTAATTACTTTGACATAAAATTAATCCACAAATATTAAAAAGCAATGTTCTTAGTAGAAGTTGCCATACCAAGTGGTCACAGCTGTTTTAGTAGGAGTAACCACGCCAAGTACTCATACCTGTTTTAGTAGAAGTCACAATACCAAGTACTCATACCTGTTTTAGTAGAAGTCACCATGCCAAGTACTCATAATCTGTTTTAGAAGTCACCATACCAGGTACTCATAATCTCCAAATTAATTGAATGAAAAGCTTTCACAA
The DNA here is from genome assembly GCF_011100635.1 of Trichosurus vulpecula. Classification (NCBI taxonomy): domain Eukaryota; kingdom Metazoa; phylum Chordata; class Mammalia; order Diprotodontia; family Phalangeridae; genus Trichosurus; species Trichosurus vulpecula. The sequence goes on along the minus strand of NC_050581.1, from coordinate 52,259,529 downwards.
TAAAGAAACCTGCTATAAAAAATCAAAGCCACTTGAGAATAGGATGAGGTACATACCATCTCCAAAGTCCAATCTTTGGCTGATATAGTCCCAGAGATAATTTCATGGAGCCAACAGAAAATGAGCCTACATCCTCATACTTTTATCGATTACCAAAATCATTTATTTAGTCACCTGCATAATTTTCCAGAAACTGTTAAGTATAAAAGGATAAGAACAAGATAGTTTCTTTCTTAACTCCATCAAAAAAGATGAGAAAAATTAGATTAATAACCATCATCAAAAAAAGAGAAGAAGTATTGATAGATATGCTCAGAGCACATGCTAAATGGGTTAAAAACGTAAATCTTTTTTGGAATAATCAGGTCCCACTTTCCCAATTAATAGTAGAGGTTAATTGTAGGTATATATCATGTGACTGGTCACATATAACAAAGATGGTTAACCTCTGGGTAGAACCTGTGAACCAGGTAATATCCAAAATAGAATAAAGAAGATCACTACGGGCAGCATTTTCATGAACTCAACCCACAGTATATAACCAAAAAATATTGAGTAAACAGCTGAGACATGTGAATTTCTTTTTAGAAATAGAGGATTTTATGATAATGATCCAGGATTCAGTTATTACCACCAAAAATTATAGATAGATTCTTAAGGAGCCTGGACTTATTGACTATTGCAGATTGTACCCTGAAATGGTAGAAACCATAACTCATCATTGGAGGCTTCAGAAATTTAGCGCACACCAAATGCCTAGCGAGACACAAGATGAATGATAATAAGCAATAATAATAATAAAAGTAGAAGCTCATATTCACACAGTGCTTTGAGGTTTGCAAAGCTCTTAAATTCATTATCACATTTCATCCTCACAACAACCTTCTGAGGAAAAGGTGATTATTATCCCATTTTACAGACAAGGAAACTGAGGCTGACAATAGTAAAATCATGCAGCCGGTGTCCGAGGAAGAATTTTTACCAAGATCATCTAGATGCTAAGTTTAACACCGTATTCATTACACCATCAAGACGAGTAATTTTGACCTTGGATGGAAGAGAACAAACATGAGTGAGCTACCAAGGAAAAACAGTGACCCATAGGACTAGCTAGTAGAGTTTTTAAGCCAGGTGAGAAATTAATTGGAAGGTCCCAGATGAAATCAAATACTGTTTTAAGCCATGTCAGTTTGAATTGAGTAGCATGACATTGTGTGCCCATAATTTATTGATTCTACACATTGTTTGTACCTTGGGAGCTTCCCTCCCACTATAGTAAAAGAATTCATGAATTTTTAGCATGAGGACATTGTCAGGGATAGACACCAGAGGAGAAGAGATAAAGTAAAAGAGATCCTAATGGGGGAAGAAATCCTCTCTCCCCCCAAGAGCCCTGTGAAGAATCATACCTAGCAATCTCCCAGAGCACAAGTGGTTAAAAAATGTGTCCAGGACTAGCATCATTTTTTAAAATCTTATTTATTTTATTCTGAACTTAAGAAATAAAACTTTTCCACAACATAGTAGAATAGAAGAAAAAAAATATGATTGTACATGAAACTGCAAATCTATTATGTAGAACTTGCTATTTCTTTTAAATATATACTGAAGTTATATAACATTCTTTTTTTCTCTTTTTACTCCCCTTGCTCCTGCCCCCACCCAACGGCTACCATGAGACACAAATATAGATAGATAGAAAGATAGATAGATAGATGTAAAATCTTTTTATATATACTTTTATTTAATAGTTCTTTCTCTGGATGCAGATAGCATCTTCCTTCTTATGTCCTTTGTACTTAATCTGGGTATTTATAATAGTCAAAATGACTTAGTCACTCGAAGTTGTTCTTAAAGCAATATTGTTCTTAGCGTATACAATGGTCTCTTGGCTCTCCTCATTTTGCTCTTCATTATTTTGTGCAAGTCTATCCACATTTTTCTAAGACCATCAGGCATCAAAAAATGGGCCCTCAAATGTTGAAAGGGGGTGTCACCTTATGGTTGGAAATACCAGGACACTATTAATCAATTGCATGTATCAGCTATCAGCCAGACGGAACAAGACTGGGCAGGCTGGAACAGACCACAGAATTCACCTGGGTTGCCACTATCAGGAAAGAAAGTATGCCTGTATATACCAGCTGGAACCTTCTTGTTTCAATTAATTATTCTTGCTAAGTAGGTGCTAAGCCCCAGTTTGTTTCTTTCTTTTTCTGTTTTAATATACAGTTGAAGGAGGCAGCATAGTACAATGGAAAGAGTACCAGTTCTAGAGTTAAAGGTTCCAGATTCAAATTCTACCTCTGATGTTTATTGCCTTTATAACCTTAGGCAAGTCATTTAATTTCCCTGAGACTCAATTTCCTCACCTATAAAATGAAGGAATTGAACTAGTTGGCATCTGAAGGACTTTCCAGCTCCAGATCTATGATTCTATGCCTGGAAATGCTATCAGCACCCTGAGGCAAACCAAATCATACCTAGTTTTCCTATATACACTTCCTCCCCCACTCATAGTTATTTATGCCTCATCCCTAAATCCTGGGAGCAGAATTAGCCAGACAGCTGGAAGCCTTTAATTTGAGGTCTGATCAGGCCATGTTTCATCACAGAATCATCATCAGAAGTAGCTGTGGCTAGAGAGCATGGCCTTAGAGTCAAGGAAGACATGAGTTCAAGCCTTGACCCTGATTCATACTGGCTATGTGAGCCTGGTTAAATCATTTAAACTCTCATTTCCCCCAGGTAATTGTCAGAGACATGGTACAGAGTAAGTACAACTCTGCCACAGTAGAGGGTATTTTCACACCAGACGTTCCCTATACCAATGAAATCACAGGTCCAATCCAAAACAATAACTACTGTTGTTATGGAAAATAACTTTAAATATCTAATTGTGCCTAATGCAGTGGGTAGTTCTAAACTGGGAGCACTGGTCCCTGCCTTCCTGGGCATACTGTCATCTAAACCTGGAGTTCTCCTTCTAGACCCAAATTTCGCAACTACTTTAACTTCAGTGACTAGTTCAGTTGCTGCCAAATGAAGAAACCACATGAAGGAACCTTGACATGTTCAAGGTGACAAATCACAGTGAAGGTGCCCTTTCATCCCCAGTGGGGGCTCATCCCTGCAGGGGCAAGAAGGATGTCACCAGACAGCTTGTGAAAGAACAGGAGACAGTTTCCTCCTTGCTCTCCAGGCCTGCTGAGTCACTTTACAAAGGGAAATTTCAAAGGAATTGAACTCCAAATGAGACACCAAAGATTTGCAGCTAAAAACCCATCTTAGCTGAAATAACACAGATATGGGGGCAGTTGAAACTAAAAAATATTCAGCTCTCCAGCTGACTCAATTTCTGACTAGAAGTTGAGCAAGTCTCTTTGAGGAATGCTTCCTTTCCGCCCCCACCCCACCCCTTGGAATGGAGGAACTTTCTGAGGTCATAATTTTCAGAAGCAACTACCTGAGTATGTATGTGATCTTTCCAGGCAGCACCTGATGGCTTATGAACCCTGTTGATTCCCAGGTTTGCCAGTGTGATGAAAAGAAAGAGTACTGAACTTGGAATAAGACAACATGAGTCTAAGTCCCTGCTCTGCCCCTTGATTTCTATGTGACCTTGAATTAATCAATTAACCCCTCTTAGTCTCTATTTTCTCATCTATAAAACAAAAGAGTTGGGCAAGATAACTTCTCAGGACCCTTCCAACACTGTCTATAATCCTATAAAGCATTCAAAATGAGAAGAGCCCAAATTAGTTACCTTCTTAGCCTATTTTAACTTTAACTCTACAGAGGTAGCTTCTTGCCTCTGTGAACTAACCCTTCAAAAGTTTTAAGAGTGATTTCCCATCCAGTGTTGCAGATTCCTGAACCTACCCGAGCTCTTTTCATCTGGAGATTGGAGCAGGTGTCTTCCCTGCATGTGTTCTTCCCTGGAGATGCTAAGGCATGGGTTGGTAACCCATGACAAGTGTGCCAGAAAGTAGGACAAGAGATAATTTCACCTATCCAAGGGCCCACATACAACAGAATCATGAAATAGGCTCTTGTCTTTGATGCCTGGCCAACCTGGCAAGGGAATAGAACTAGAGGTCAGGAGATTCAAGTTCTATTCTTGGCCCTGCCGTGAACTTGCTGAGTGACCTTAAGGAAGATATTTTGCCTCTCTGGGACTCGTTTAACTGTCCTTTAAAATTAAAGGGTTCATTTAAATTACAGCTGAGGTCCCTTCCAGCTCTAAATCCTATCATCCTATGATCACTAATGGGTTCAAGATCCCCCTTAGCGAATCCTAGAAATAATGCTGATCTCACTCCCCTAGGCTGTCTTTGCCCCAGGCAGCCTGCTTAGGAAGTCCCCTCAGTCTCTCCCATTTCTCTTGGGGTCTCATTTCTTCAGCTGAGTTTCAATAAAGAAGGAACAGTGAGGCTACTGATCAGAATTCTGTATCCATGCTGTCTCTAATTTCTCCGCTGTCCAAGGTACTGAGGTACTTGATGACTTGGTTCTATTAGTGCTGTCCCCTGAAGGCTCAGAACTCTTTGCTGATTTTTCATCGTCTCGGCTCTTTAGAAACTGAAAAGAGCTCTCAGGAACTTTGAAGGGCTTCTTTATGGGCCACTTTATGAGTTCACCTGTAGCTCAAGTGTAATGCAGCTAAAATGGAAATGAGGGAAGTGTGATGTCTAGACCTGGAAGCAATGAAATCCAGAAGGGCAGGCAACTTTCTCATCTTACAATTAGATTTCACAAGGGCTGGGTGGTATTAGCAGAAAGGAAAATTAATTTGGCCTATTTATAATTTGTTGCTAAGAGGAGAAATAAATCATTTTCATTTCATTAAAATTATGAAGTAAAAATTATGCGCTCTTCCTAAACAAGAAAGTTTCTTGTGCCCTAGATAAATGGCCCTTTGCCATAATTTTAATAATAATAACAATGTCAGTAGCATTTTACATTTTACATAGAGCTTCAGATTTTACAAAGTGATTTCCATACCTTATCTTATTACAAAAATCTAGTGAGGTAAATACTAACCAAATTTTTATTCTCATTTTGCAGCCAAGGAAACTGAAGCATATGATTTGCCACAAAGCTAGCAAGTATCAAAGGATAGATTTGGACCCAGATGTTGCTGAAAACAAGTCTACTGTGTTATGTATTTCACCAAAATTTTGCATTAGTTTCAAGTCTCTTTGTTTTGTAGGTGTAAGTGGAGGAAGCATGAGAAGATTTATTTTCTATTCCACTAAGGTTAATCCTAGGGTCAGACCTACCCATAAAAAGCTTAGTAGTAATAAATTTGTGGAATACCATAAAAATACCAGCACTTGATACCCTATATTACCTTAATAAGTGGCAAAACATTTCCTTCTTCAAATAGATATGAGTCTTAAAATGCAAATTCCCCTAAAAAGAAAGAATACTGAGTCCTGTTTTTGCTAATGTTGCATACTGTGGATGACATAAGCTTTGAGGTTTTCTCAGGGGGTAGAGGATGAGGAGAGTGGCAATGGGTATCTGAGAGTGTGCAGTGAGAGACTGCCATTACAGAAGCTGGAGGTCCAAAGGCAGGCATTATCTACTTCACAGTTTTGCCAAGACCTGGCTCTGCATGCAGACACAGCCTGAAATTCATTCCCTGGAATCAATAGCAGTGAGGTGAGGCCAAAGCTGTACATTCAGAACACAGAGGGACCATTGATAGATGCAATCTGTGCCCTTAAACTAGGCCAGACTGCACAGAAATGTGTTTCCTCTGTCACAAGAGGGACTCTGAGAGAGTGGGAAGAGCTCAAAGCAAATCCATCTCCATGGTTTTGGGAACATGATTCAAAGTGTGTTTACAAAAGTTAGCATTTAAATTAATTTAAGAAATACACTAAAAAATTCCCCAATTGTTTGACAATTTGGCTTGGGCTTTAGTCAGAAATACATTACTGTTTTGAGTCTGACATGGGCACTGAACATAGGCATCCTTCACAAATTTTTAGAGGGTATTTTCTCTCTATCACAGATTGATTTCTCCCAAAAGTGAGGAAGGGAGAGCATTGGCCTGAGGCGATATTGTGAAATCACTGAAGTTTGACTTTCCTTTTTCTATATTGGACCCCTTTGCTCCATATTTCAAGTTCTCATATCTCACATTTTCTGTGCCCTCCTATTCTTTCTCTATTAAAACCTGATTACATGACAATATCTGAAACTCATTGACATATCAAGAAGTAAATCATTATTATTTGTTACCACACTTCTACCAGCCCCTGAAAATTTACATTTTAATAGAAATGAAAACATTTAGCTAAAGGAATGAAGCTCTAATAGTGGGATTTTGTTGATTAGATTCTGTTTGACACAGAATAATCCTTATGATCACCTATAAAATCATGCACATTGGCTAGTCTGCCTAAATTTAAAGTTGACTCTCACAATAGGAAACAATTGAACATTGTTCCACATTAAGGCAACTAATGAAGACATGTAATAAGAATGGTTTATGGGACCCATTTTACAAATCAAGCATAATAACCTGTTTCATTACATTATATCAAATTCTACATAATCTATCTGTGCCTGCCTGCTTCTCTTTCTCTCTCTCTCTCTCTCTCTCTCTCTCTCTCTCTCTCTCTGTCTCTCCTCTGTCTGTCTCTCTGTCTCTCTCTTCTCTCTGTCTCTGTCTCTGTCTGTCTGTATGTCTGTCTGTCTGTCTCTCTCTCTCTCACACACACACACACACACACACACACACATTTCTTCTTCAGATCTTCTACTTTCAAAGTTGAAAAATTCAGTTTTCTTAAGCCACTTCTATTGTGACAAGTGACATGTATTCTTTGGAAAAAATAAAACTGTGTCGGTCTCCTGAGATACCTTACATAGTCACAGACAAGAGGATAAGGCTCACGAGATGTTGTCAAACATGTAGCCATTCCTGACCCTGTAACACGAATTATCATTACCAAAATCCTTCTGTGTTTTGTCTGTCTAGGACTTCAGGTATCTTACAACACAATCTAAAGAATAAGACTTCTCCAAGGACACATATAATAACAGGGAAATCTCCCTAAGAATACCATGCAGAACCCACCAACCCCACATACACACACACATACACAGACATACTCACCACCACCACCACTACCACCACAACTGCATTGTTCTGCCATGAAGAGTTATTACCTGGCTTTCTTCTCCTTCCTGTCAACATGATCCTGCAGTCAATAGTATAAGGACTAGATTATAAGAATATTAGCATGTAATACACTGTTGGTGGAGTTTGGAACTGATCCAACTATTCTGGAGAGTAATTTGGAACCATACCCAAAGGGCAACCAAACTGTGCATATTCTTTGATTCAGCAATACCATTACTAGGTCTGTATCCCAAAGAGATTATAAAAAAGGAAAAAGGACTTCTGTGTGCAAAAATACTTATAGCAGCTCTTTTGTGGTAGCAAAATGTCAGAAATTGAGGGGATGCACATTAATTGGGGAATGGTTGAACAAGCTGTGACATATGAATATAATAGAATACTATCGTACAATAAGAAATGAAGAAGCAGATTTCAGAAATACCTGGAAAGACTTATACAAACTGATGCAAAGTGAAATGAGCAGAACCAAGAAACATTGTACATAGTATTACAACATTGTATGATGATCAACTATGAATGACTCAGCTCTTCTCAGCAACACAATGATCCCAGACAAGTACAAAGGACTCATGAAGGAAAATGCTATCCACATCCAGATAAAGAACTCATGGGCTCTGAATGCATATTGGAGCATACTTTTTCATTTCATTCTTTTTGTGGTTTTTTCCCTTTTGATCTGTTTCTTCTTTCACAATTGTTACTAATATGGAAATATGTTTTACATGATAGCACATGTATAACATATCAAATTGCCTACCATTTTCAGAAAAAGGGAGGAAAGGGAGGGAGGGACAAAAATTTGGAACTCAAAATCTTGTAAAAATGAATGCTAAAATTGTCTCGACATATAATTGAGAAAAAATAAAATGCTATCATTAGTGTGCGGTGAAATTTGCTATTTTTATGTAGAGAGTGAATGGGGCAACAGAGAGCTGCCATTGGAGAGGAGTTGACCAGGTTGTCGCATCTATGTGTTTCTGAAGACAAGGTTGTATCTGTACCCCTGCTGGTCAAGCGATGACAAGAACCTCTTTTCCCTCCTTTCCTTTTCATCCCCATCACCCCTTGCTTCCCTTCTTTTTTCTTCTCCAAGCCTCAACCTAGTATTTTATACACCAGGGAGTTCCATTGGCAGCATGTTAAGGTGGGGTATTTCTTTTATTTTACTAACAAGGATACTTCTTTCCTTCTCACATTCACCTCCTTGCCTCAGTAAGAAAAAACCATTATAACAAAAACATATAGTCAAACAAAACACATTCTCATATTGACTATGTCCAAAATGTAAGTCTCCTCCTGCCTATTTAATTTATCACCTCTTTGTCAGGATGTGGGTAGAATTCTTCCTTATCCATACTCTGGAATCATAGTTGAGTAGAGTGCCTAAATCACCCAAATCGTTCATTTTCACAATGTTGTTGTTAGAGTATAAATGTGTTCTATTTCTATTCACTTCATTCTCCATCAGTTCATAAAAGCCCTCTCAGGTTTCTCTAAACCTTTTGGCACAGGGAGGCCAGTTGCCAGAAGTTTATCCTGATGGTTTGCTGCTTGCAGCTTTCCTTCCCAAGTTCTTATTGGTGCCTGGGGGTGGAGAGGAGAAAGGAATGATGTTTTATGTCCTTTTAACTTTTTGAGGTGTGTTCTTGTAGTGCCTAATACTATAGTTGATTTTAATTGGACTTTATTTTCTATAAATTATTTTGTGTTTTAAACCTCAAACCTGTTACACTAGCCTAATTTCAGCCTAATCCTCAATAGCCTGCCCAAAGATTCCAGGTGTCCTCCCTCCTTTTATCTATTTCCTGCCAGCAAATTCAGAGTATACAAGAAGCTGAGGCCCTTGTTTGCCCTATTGGCAACAGGTGCTGTCTTTCTGTTCCCTCAGTTGAACTGGTTTTTGATGTAGCTAAGTGATATAATGGATGGAACACTGGGCTGAGATTCAGGAAAACCTTGGTTTGAGTCCAGCCCCAGAGACTTAATAGCCCTGTGACCCTCGGCAAATCACTTAACTTCTCTGTCTTAGATTCTCCATCTGTAAAATGAGGGGATTGGACTCAGTGGCCTCCAAGGTCCCTTCTAGATGGAGATCAATGCCCTTGTGCCCGGTCTCCCTGTCCTTCCAGTGATAAGTTGAGTCTAAAGAGTCTCACATACCAGCCAAATGAAAAATTTGCAGAAATATCAGAAAGCAATGTTCTTAATGATAATCCACAAATGGAATGTTCCACCATAATTTTTTGGAGAATGAGGAACCAAATGGGAAATTCCCCATGCTTGGAATATATTCTACTCTCTAGTCTAAGAATCCTTGTCTTCCCTCAAGGTTCATCTCAGGTACTCCTTCCTTTATAATTTGAGGCCCACCTCTATTTCTCCATGTTCTCTCCATCTCAATTTTCCTTGCATTATGCTTATTTGTCCACATGTATACTATCGGTAGAATTAAAATGCTTGAATTCAGGGATGCTTTTGTTTGTCTTTGTACCCAACGCTAAAAAAAAGGCGGGGTGGGGGCAGGAACTCAAAAAAAAGTTTGCTCAATTGAATTGAACAGTCACTGGCTTTAGCATTCCACTGAATGTTTAGATACTAGGACTGACATTCTTCCATACTCATCCTTTTGTCCTTCAAACATGGAAGTTAGTCACTAACCACACTGATGGAAATGAAGATACCGACGCACCTTCCAGAGTTGTCCTTACACTTCAGGAGCAGGAGCAATGGCAAGAATTTTGGAGTGGCTGAAAGAAAGCAAGACCTTGAGTCAACAAGTGAGCCCTCCTTCCCAGGCTTTCTCTAAGTGGATGACTCAGTGGCTGACTTAACGAGATCGTACTATAGCTGAGCATTTGCCCCAAGAGGGTCAAGTAATATGACAAACATCAAGAGGGTCTGAAAAGTTGCAAGTGTTATACGGGTATAAGAGTCTTGTAGTTTCAAATGTGGTACAGATGTTACAAAGCTGGCTTGTAAGCCTTCTTCCACGAAGCAAGAGGGGAAAAAGACTAGAATATAGAGTTTCTGGTCTCTTCTATCTCTAATATTACTGAAACATCTTGGACTCTTTGTAGATTCACTAAAATGCTAGTGTTTGCTACGTCTTGGTTGAAGGCAAACTTGAGAATGAGGCAGAGATGGTCTTTTATCTTCTACTTACTTACTCCACCTCCATGCTCCCATCCCAACCCCCTCCACATGTCCCAAATGCCCTCATACTAGTCTGGGGTTACCCAGGCCCGCAGTGTCTGCCCTGAAAATGTGTGCTTAACACTCTTCATAAATGCTTTGTCATTCAGTCATCTTTATATCAGGGTTTGCCTGCCATGGTACTATATCAAAACTTATCCATTCCATGTTCCATTTTCTCTGGCCCCTATTTTGAATGTTTCCCCATGTGACAGCTAGTAGTTGCACATAGTAGGTACCACATAAAAGTTAGCTATTGTTATTAATTATGATTAAAATGATCTGTCTCATCTGCTGTTCTACACACATCATGTTCTATGTCCCTTTTTACTAGCTGTTCACCATGCATGGAATGCTCCCTGCCTCACCTTTGACTTTTAGCTTTCATGTCTTCCTTCAGGACTCAGCTCAAGCCCACCTTCTACAGACAACCTTTCCCATTCCTCCCAAACCCTGCCCCTTCATACCTTTCCTCTGAGATTCACATCCATTTACACAGTGTGTATGAGTGTGTGTGTGTGTGTGTGTGTATAGTTTTGCATATAGTTATTAGCATGTTTGTCTCTTTCAAAAGAATGTGAGCTCCTTGAGGGCAAAGAATATGTTTGCCTTTCTTTGTATCCCTTAGGACACAGTGCCTGGTACACAGTAAGTGCTTCATAAATATTTGTTGACTGACTCACTAACTGATTTATGCAGTTGCATTGATGGCTGCTCCTGTGTTAATGGGAAAAGGCTAGCCCAGGGGTGGGGAATCTGCTGCCTTGAGGCCACATGTGGCTCTCTAGGTCTTCAAGTGTGGCCCTTTGATTGAATCCAAACTTCACAGAACAAATCCCCTTAATAAAATGGATAAAACCTCTCTCTCATCTCTCAAATACTGTATTTACATTTTAACAAGGGCCTTATAACAGAGATAACATTTTAAATCCAATAATATGTATGACTACACACATAGAATTTTAAGGTCCAATGGCAAGCTAATAAGAGAGATATTTAGGGGGCAATAGGACCTTTTGGTTGTGTCCTTCAAACCAAGCCACAAAGGCAGAGCATCCCCCACCCATGTATGGGTAGGGCCAGAAGAAGATAAACGTTCAGGAAAACAAATTTTAGGTACCCGGCTAAACATGAATTCACAACTTGGAGCTCAGAGGGAAAGGCGAACATTCATCTCTAGTGACATTCTCTCTCCAAAATTATCCTTGTAAATTACATGGACAACTGTTCAAAAGCATCTCCCCCATCACCCTCCCCACCCCCAGCCAAACCTGATTACACCAATGCTTTAAAGAACCATTTTTTTCTCTCTCTGATTTCCCTTGTGGCAGTGATATAAACCTTGAACTTCTTAAATGCCACTTAATTTATATGATTTTTCTGTTTACCCTTTTAAAGTGACAAGTTGCTCCTTAGTATTTATGTCTGCTGGAAAATGAGAGTGCATTCATGTGCTTGGACTGGAGTTATATTTTGTTACCTTCAACTTACTAAGCATTTGCTGCAATAAAAAAGACACCTTCTAAGAAGGAAAGCCATGACAGTCCCATTGCCCCTCTAAAGGGGACAGGCTCGATAGAGGAACAGCAAGCTGGTGTCCATGCTACTTTAAGTGTGGTGGCCATAGTCTAGATTCATGGAATTTAGAGGTGGATGAGACCTTAAATATTTGTTAGTGCAACATCCATGCTTCACAGATTAGAAAAAGGAGAATCAAGGAAGTGAACTCACTTGCCAAAAGTCACACAGCACTGAATTAATCTAGTTGTGTTTGTCCTTCATTCTTAAAGAGGACCATGACATCAGGGAGATGATGACATGACTTGCAGTTGACTTTGATTTGAGTGAGGGAGGGCTGTGCAAGGTCAGCAGCCTCACTTTCTCCTCCAGAGCCATCTGGGTCCAGTGGCCTGATATTCACCAGGATAACTGGAGATGGCCCAGGATGCACTGGGAAAGCCTGAACCTTTCAGGCTAAGGTCTTTTCAGGTTCTCACTTTGAGTGAGGTAACACTCATTCGGTGAATAGGCCTCTTTAAGAAGTTAATCAGGGAATGGCCCCTTTAATCAAAACTCAAAAAAAAACAAACTGAGAGGGGAAGACTCTCAGGGTTACTGCCCAAAAGAGAAACAGTTACTATTTTGTATTTACATTCAGTCTGTGCTAGTAGGGCAGAGTGAATTGGATTTAAGGCTTGGTTTTTGAGAAGGAAATCTAGCCAGCAAACCCAAAGTTAAGGAGGCGGCCTTCAGCCATCAAAATGGAGCATGGAGAGGAGGCAGAGTCAGAGGCAAAGGCTACTCACAAGGTTGTGTTTGTCCTTCGTTCTAGAAAAGTACCATGATATCAGGGAAATGATGACATGACTTGCAGTTGACTTTGCCTTGAGTGAGGGAAGGCTATGCAAAGTCACCAGTCTCACTTTGTCTTCCCATTAACACAGCTAGGATTTACAGAATTTCAGAGTTGAAAGAGAATTCAGATGACATCAAATCTAGTCCATACCTCAATAAGACTCAAGTCTGCAACACCCTAAATAAGATGTAATTCAGTCTTTGTTTAAAGATCTCTAGTGAGGAAGAACCTATACATTCTTGAGAGAGCTCATTTCACCTTTGGATAACCACATTTTAAGAAACCTTTCCTTAAATCAAGTCTAAATCTGTTTCTCTATACCCTGCACCCAATGCTCCTGCTTCTATCATCCAAGGTAAAGACCTCTGGTTCCTTCAACTGATCCTTATATTGAACCATCTAAATTCTCTTCACCATCCTTGGCACCCTTTCCTTAAAGTTTACCAGTTTATCTATGTCCTTCACCAAATATGGCAATCCTAATTCAATGTATTATTCCAGATGTGATCTGATAAAGGCAAAATACAGAGATACTATCAATCACCTGTCTAGTTGGAGACACTGTTCTGCTCAAGGTAGCCTCAAAATCAAAGGATTTTTGGCTGCCATAGCACACTTATATTGAACTTGTAGTCCATTAAAACCCCCTGTTGTTTTCCCCATGTGAATTGCTATCTAACCACATTCTTCAGTGTTATACCTATGAAATTTATTATTTGAACCCATGTAAAATTTTATGTTTCCCTATGAAATTTCATCTCACTAGATCTATCCCAATGTTCTAGCCTGCCAAAGTATATATGAATATGTGTTTTGCACGTCCCCTAACCTCAAATCCAGTTTTTTTCTCCTCTATTCCTTATTTCCCAGAGTCCAGGGGTGGGGAACCTGCAGCTTTGAGGCCACATGTGGCCCTGTAGGTCCTCAAGTGCAGCCCTTTGACTGAATCCTACTTCACAGAATAAATTGGCTTAATAAAAGGATGTGTTCTGTAAAACTTAGTCTTAGTCAAAAGGCCACATCTGAGGACCTAGAAGGCCACATGTGGCCTCGAGGCTGCAGGTTCCCCACCCTTGTCCTCAACCATTCTTCCTGACAATCAGCTTCTAATATCAACAAGTTACTAAAAGCATTCTCCCAAATGATTTCTAATTGTACAGATCACATGAGGCACTCTGCACCTAATGGGTTCCAAGTTTTATTTGTGGTTTTCTCTTTGTGTTGTTTGCTATTAGTCAATCAATCCCCCACTTATGCCTTTAGAGAAATGAGAAAAGCACTAGCTAAGAGATCTGGCTTTTATTTGTCGCCTCCATCGGTAACAAGATTTTTCATCTTGGACAAGTCACTTAACCTCACTGAGCCTCACTTTACATATTTGTGTAATACAAATATGATATCTGCAGTGTTGGCAGTGAGGGTCCATAGTAGCAATTTGGATTTGAAGATCTTTCCCACCCATTAATAGGCCATGTGACCTGCCTACATCACAGAAAGCCAGACACATGTGGTGGGAGAAGCTTCTAGACAGGAAAAGAAGTTATGTCACAGGAAATGCTGCAAGAGAGAGAAAAATGTCATGGCTGCTGATGGCTGCTAATGGCCACCCTCATGATTGTTAGAACTGAACAGGCTGACTTAGCTGTACTGTGAGTTTGTTTTGGGGAAGACCCCAGCAGGGGGTCAGAGAGGTTTCGGGATGGAGAGGCTCCATGTTGTGATATTGTGTGTGGAATGTTTTACTGCTATGGTAGACTGGATAAATGGCTTGTGGGATATGGTTCTCTGGTGTCTAAATAAATGGTTTACTTCTACCTCCTATGTGGAGAGTCTCACATACTTTGTGATACAGAACTACATAGGCATTTCGACAATTATCATCTATGTTATTATTGCCTTACTGGTACACGGTCCCAGGAGATAATGAATGCAAAAGCTCTTTGATAAAAATATATCATTAATGTTAGGTGACTACACTTATTTGTGCAGCCAGAAAGAAGGGAGAGAAAGAAGGAAGGAGGCAGGGGAAAAGAAAGGGAGAGAGGGAGGGATGAAAGAAGGAAAGGGAGGTAAGGAATGAAGGAGATGGGAAGAAAGAAAAGAAGAAGGAAGGAGAGAAGGGAGGAAGAAAAAGTGAGGAAAGGAGGCAGGGAGGAAAGTAGCAAGGGGAAAACAAAGGAATAAAGAGGATAATGAAAGGAAGAGAGGAAGGAAAGGGGAAAGGTAGGGAAGAAAGAGAGGAATGAAAGGAAGAGAGAGTCAAGGAAAGGAAGAAAGGGAGGAAGGGGAAAGAAGAAGGGAAATGAGGTAAGTAAGACAGGGCTATGAGTGTACCAGAAATTTGTTGCAAATGGGTATTAAGGGTCCCTCTGGAGCATTATCTGGTGTAGGATGAGTCTAGTCATTTCCCTGTGCTTCTGCACTCTGTTTCCAGTGTGTAGTATAGCCACAGGCCATGGCAGGCTCTGAACCTGATAGCCTCACCTGTATCACAGGTATCACAGTAGCACAGTATCTGACAGATCAACATCTCCTAGAAAAACAATACTTTGCATTTGTGCAGCATTTAGTATTTCCCACAGCACCTTCATACCCTACCCTCATTTAATCTTCATGCTATCCCTGTCATGGTCATTAATTCTTCACTCATTATCTTTCCTTTAATATGAAATTTCAAATAAGGACACTGAGGCCCAGAGAGGTAAGGTAACTTGACAAAGTATCCCAGCAATTAGTGGCTATTTTCTCCCTTCCAAATTACATTAAGTAAAACTATAACTAAGGTAGGGGTGATCAGGAATTTGCCCCAAGGCACAGAAATTTAAAGGGTGCAAGATCTAGCATAAGCACTCCTTCAGCAGTTAGGTATCATTATTGTAACTAAGTCCCATTCAATTAAATTTGTATTAATTACTTTATGAATTACAGTTTGATTTGTGCTGCTAGCCCAGGCTGAGTTTTTGTTCTTAGACCAGGTAATTTCACGTTGCTTTCTCTGGGCACCAATATTGCTGGTTATGGCTCTAAATTTAAGGAAGTCTCTTTGAAGCAGTTCAACACACATACCTAAGCTACATCCCAGTATAGTGGAAAGAGTGCTGGATTCGGTATCCAAAGAATTGGGCTCAAGTCCCAGCCTTGGTGCTTACTATTTGTATTACCATAAGCAAATTATTCTGGTCCCAAATTCCTCAACTATAAAATGAAGAGGTTGGATGGACTAGGTTACTTATAAGATCTCTAGCTACCTTATTACCATCCTCCCTGCCACTGCATTGTCTGGACCATCAGACTGCCTGGTGAATTTAATCCATTCAGTTTGGAAATTCCCACCATGCAGTTGTGCTGATTTGAGAATACATGAACACAAACACACGTGATTAGATAAAGCACTATACCTAGCTGGTCTTAGCCATGCTTCCTATTCCACCCCTTCCATTTTCTTGCCATCTGCTCTTCTACCATATTTCCCACCTCAGAACTGTAATCAAATCAATATTGTCACAAAGGAAATATTCATCAGCTTTCCTGTGGCTCCATTCACTAGCCCTGTGACTTCCCAAGCCAAAGCATCCATCCCTATTCCAGGCTACCACTCCTACACGTATGTTAACATTCCCCATTATGATATAAGTATTCCATTAGAATGAGGGACTATCTCACTGTTGTATTTGTATCTCCAGCTCATAGTGCAGTACCTAGTAATATATAATATGTATTTAATAAATATTTTTCATCCATTCATTCTATAATCCTATGAATCCTATGATCTATTACACTTGATAACACTTATTTATACTTTATTGTTAATATGTCATGTTCTTTCCCTCTCACTACTAATTAAGATACAAGACTGGTCTCTAATAGTAAAATGAAAATCTTTGTTTCCTGTTAATGAAATTCCTAGCAACAGAGAAGATGGGAGAGAATTCTGATGGCTGCACAGCTAGTGGTACAAATAGATAGAGAGCTGGACCCTAGAGTCAGGAAGACCTGAGTTCAAATTTAGTCTCAGATAGTTATGAGTTATATGACCCTGAGCAGGTAATTTAACCTCTGTTTGCCTCAGTTTCTTTATCTGTACTATGAAGATAATAATAGTCCTAACCTTCTAGAATTGTTATGAGAATAAAATGAGGTAATATGTAAAGTACTTTGCAAACTTCTAAGAGCTTTATAAATGCTAGCCATCAGTAATATTATTGCTATTCTCCATGCACTTGAAATCACACAGTAGGTCTAGAGACTTAGGTGGTCCTGACCACATCAACCCTCCTTAGCAATTCATAAGAGAGAACACCAACTTCTGAGCCAATATTCAAAGTCCAGTGGACAGAAACCTTCTACTCAAAGACATGAGCACATCAGGTTCCTAATGGCTTCTCCTTAATGGCTGTTTTCTCCATTCCAGTGTGGGCTTGACAAATGAGTTTCCAAGCTTATGGGAAAAAATCTAAGTATCACGGGTAAACTGGACAGTGTGAATCATAATTAAAACCCCCCATTACACCATTTAAATGGAAACACTCCAGACATCATTAAACTAAAACAGAATTCCTTCAGGGAGAAATTATTTCTGGTTTGATTTCTGTCAGAATTACTTTGACTTTGAGAATACTTTTACAAAATGTTGTCTCCAGGCTCTGCCTTTGTGAGGGCTTCTTAACAAAGGAGATATTTGCCTCAAATAGATGAAACCTGATTAAAGATTTATTTCAAATTAACTTTCCCTGCTTATTCCTGGTTTTTTTTTAATCCTTATTATTACTTTAAAAAAAAGAAAACCTCCCTAGATCAGCACATAAATCTTCATAGTAGCCACTCAACAATCCCATTAATTTCCCGTGAATATTCTAGCATACAAAGCAAAGGATTCTTCCATAAAGATAATTTATTAGAAAACTTTTGTTGTTTATATGATTTTTGCCGTTGTTTTTAACTCTCACATAGATTGACTGAGCTCTTACGTGAGAAAGCAACATTATTCATCAGTAGATATCTGCATTTAAACTCTAGTTTTCTACTGCAGAGGGTTGTCCTCCTTGGGGCTGGCACCACCTTCACCCCTGGAACCTTGTAGCCAGAATGGACTTTGTTTTCTTTGAATGACTCAGCTTGCTTCCCTGGACGCTGGGGCTTGCTCTTCCGGGGCAGGACCAGAGCTTCCTGTGTGATGAGTCGTGGCGCTGGCTGAGAGGAGGTGTGTTAACATGGTCTACGCTGGGGGAGGGGCCAAGTCAAGAACCAATCGGCCCTGGTCGTTCAGGCGGCGCTTGATGATGTCAAAAACTCTATAAGAGGGGAGAGGACAGCTTGAAGATCCTCCTTTCCTTTTCCGGTTGGAGCCAGAGACACCTACAGCCGAAGCTGAGCTGCCGGTAGCAGAGCTGACTAGAGGCTAGTGGGTAATCTTCTTACCGTAGAGGGGAAGCATGTATACGATTTTGCCTTATACCATCTCGCTTCTCTGTGGCCTTTTGGTTACCCTTATAAGGCGGACTTATTGGGCCTGGAAGCTTTTGATGAAAATATCAAAATGGGGACGCTGGTTTGTGGGCTTGTTATTGTGGAGTGTAAATACATGCTTTAGTTCTCCTGCCTTCTGCCTAGAGAATTCCTTATATCTTGCGGTTCCAGACCTTTTAGGCACATATGAGATTCTCTTTGAAATCATAAATTCTGCCTTCCTAATATAAACCTGCTTGAAAGTTTTGGTGATTCTTTAGAGCTATGAGTAAATCAATTCATACGCCGAAGCAAGCACCTCCTAATGGCTAATCTGTGACCTCAGGAAGTAAATATAGTTTTTAAAGGTGCCTAAGTTAATTCCTGAGACTCATTTCAGCATGGGGAAGAATATGGTACATAAAGAGATATCGACAAATATCAGTTAAGAAATTTGCAAAATCAAGAGCCTGCATTGTGAGTAGGTATGTGTTGTCTACATCTACAAAGTCGAGTTCAGACCCTCAGCAACCACACTACTATGATAGGGTGGAGTAGAAGGGAGGAGAAAGAACTGTTTTCAATTTTAAAAAATTTAATATAAATGTTTTTCTTTATTTTGAGCTATTTCTCTCACAGTTGATTGTCATTACAATATTGCTGTTGCTACGTACAATGTTCTCCTACCTTCACCCACTTCACTTTGTATAAGTTCATCTAGGTCTTCCAGGTTTTTCTAAAACCATCCTTTTTATTATTTCTTACAGCACAATAGTATTCTATCACAATCATATACCACAGCTTGTTTGGTCATTCCCCAACTGATGGTCATCCCCTCAACTTCCAACTCTTTGCCACCACAAAAAGAGCAGCTATAAATATTTTTGCACATATAGGTGCTTTTCCTTTTTCTTTGATCTCTTTGGGTTACAGATATAACAGTGGTATTGTTGGGTGAAAAAGTAAGCACAGTTTTATAGCCCTTTGTCCATAGTTCCAAATTGTTCTTCAAAATGGTTGAACCGATTCATAACTCCGCCAAGGAGAAGGATTCATTTAGGTGATGCCGGAGCTGAGCTTTCAAGGAAGCTAGGGATTCTAAGAGGCAGAGGTGAGGAAGCAAAGGATTCCAAGCAAATGCTATGTCTGGGCAACACAAAGAAGCCATTTGCTGTTGTTTGTTTGTTTTCCCAAATTCCATCCATTCAACTCCTTGCAAGAGTCACTATATAGTGACGTCATTAGCTGGTGACTTTGACCATTCCTGGGACCGTCCCAGGCTAGGTAAATGCTGAATAATAATAATGTTCAGTTAAGACAAATGACAACACAAAAAGCCTACTTTATGAGTGGGTAGCTGCTGCCTATGTGATATGATTTGTGGGGATGGTAGGAGAAGAGTCTGTCCAAGAGTCCTCCACCCTATTGCTTTGGCACCTGAAGTCTCCACCATTCCTTTCTCTTTTTTGTCTCAAAGGCAGTTCCTTTCTCAAAAGTCCTCTATTAAAATGTTTAAGTTATTCATGGATTGGATAATGTTCAAGCTGTTATCACCCTAAGAGCCAAGTTAACAAGATTTACTTGAAGCTAGGCAAGAGCAAGTCTTGAAAAGAAAGAATAGGGCACAAGTCAGGGGCCTTGGGGAATACAGGAAGGGAAATGTGGAAAGAATCCATGAAAGTGAATGGGAAAACCTTTGTATACTTTATAATCATACTTTAACATCTAGATTAAGGGTACTTAACAAGGGGTCCATGAACATGCTTTTGAAAAATAACTGTGGTTTGATATTAAGAATTTCATTTGTAACCATATACATTTTATTGTATATGTTATTTTATTGTAAGCATTATTCTGAGGAGTTCATAGTTTTCACCAGATGGCCCAAGGAATCCATGATATAAAAAGAGTTAAGAACTGCTTGTCTAGGTGGATAGTTTTCTCCTTGATGTGAGATGCAGATCACATCCCATCCTTGGCCTCTCATCATATGGTGCTCTTGTCCATGAGCTCCTGTAAATACTCCATAGGGTATCCAGCTACCTTGACTGGGGCCTCCTCCTAATTTCTTGATTTTGCTAGATAGCTTTGCAATATATGAGGTGCCCCTCAGTTATCCCTTCCATCACTGCTTCCATCACTTCCAATCTTCTGCTCTGGCTTATACCTTTCTAAAATCCTTTATCCACTGCTCTCAAATAACGCTCAAT
Source organism: Trichosurus vulpecula (assembly GCF_011100635.1). Classification (NCBI taxonomy): domain Eukaryota; kingdom Metazoa; phylum Chordata; class Mammalia; order Diprotodontia; family Phalangeridae; genus Trichosurus; species Trichosurus vulpecula. The sequence goes on along the minus strand of NC_050581.1, from coordinate 52,239,167 downwards.
TGGTCATATGTTGCAGCCTATTTATGTCCATCTTGCAATGCTTCACCACCCTTTGGGTCACCTGAAATTTTAATTCCTCTGGCAGCCATCAATGGAAGAATATTTAGTGTTCAAAAGATGAGCCACTGTTTCCATCTTTGTTTTAGGCAGACATTTGAGGTCATGAAAAGTACAAGGCATTTTTCTTTTAATTTTGGCTGAGATCAAAATTTACTTTATTTAACCTTATGAGGTATAAGGAAGGAGGGGATGGAGAAAAGGATTTGATTGTGGCCTCCCCACCCATCGCCTCATTTGGAAATCCCAGCCCATTTCTATCATGCAACACTGTGGTTCAAAAGCCCTCAAAAGCATTGCACGTTCCACCTCCAACAAACCCCACAGAGGTAATTGTCTCATATTGGAGAAGCCTCATCAGACCAACACAGGTTTTGGCCCTGGCTATGGAAAGCAGTTTTCAAAGGTGATTCTGAAAATTGCTAATATTTGAAACCAGCGAGTGTAGCAGGGTTATTGAGGTGAGGAGTGGATTGCTGCCTGGAGGACACGCATTAGAAAGAGTGGGAGATGTTTCAGGCAAGTTCAATATCGGCTGCTATTTTTTACAGTAATTCCATTGCAACTGTGGTCATTGAGACCAACCACCCTTCATTTAACCAGTGCAGCAACTCCTTTCTTTCCCTACTTTTAATCTTCCAAGGGAGGCAGCTGAATAATACTCTGTTCAAGGTAAGTGCCTGATGGCTCACATCAATCACTGAAATCTCATGTAAGCGCCACATTATACTTTAAACTTTGACCTTAGCAGGCATATCAGCATAATAATTTGAGGTAGGTGAAGGATTTAATGCCAGATCTGGGGACAGAGGTGGGGGATGAGGAGAACAAGGAGGAAAAGGTAGAGGAAGAGAAGAAGAGGAAGAAAAAAAGAAAAGAAGGAAGAGAAAACTTGTCTTGTGAGTCTA